>NC_133618.1:374045995-374408495 GCF_048593235.1 Sminthopsis crassicaudata
CTAGGTCTGGCATTCTGTCTACTACACCATAGAGGTGTTCCTCCACCTCTATATAATACATAAGAAAACTAAGGCTTATAAAAGATGGCACACATGTAGAAAGTGGCAGAATCAGAATTTGACCCAGGTTCCCTGACTTAAAATTAAGCTCTCATTCACTCCCTCTGCCAGGCTTGGCACAGTAAGCTAGAGAAATACATCTCACATTCTCAGTTTTGTGGGTTAAAGTACTATAGACAGATAAGTAGGCAGGTAGGTAGCATCTTTAATAGGAAATAAGCCTAGATTAAATCTAAATCAGATTCAATTTGAGAGCAATAAATGTAAAGGCCTATGCTTGGTTTAACAAGAATACCTGCAGAGGCACAGGAATGGCTATAAAATGATCCACATGGAAAAGCAGTTTTAATCTAATGGGGGATGTAGCATGAATATTAGTAATGTAATTCATGAGAAAATATGATAAGGACAAAGGAGGGATTAAGTCAACTAATAGAAATCTAATGCCTGGTGGAAGAGAAGTTATAGTTCTACTATCATTTTTCTGGTCAGACCATATCTGGACTAGATGGTTTTGTTTCTGTTAGAATATCCCCAAAGCATTGTAAAATTCCTGAACATTTAGTAAATGTGAATACATTGAACTGAGATAGAATACTTATTTTAGGGCATCACATTCAATGTCATGTGGCTGATATAGACACCAGATTATGATAGGCATAAAATGTTAGTTTTGGTCATGTGAAGAATTCACAGTGGCCCTTATCTTGGTAAAAGGTAGGTTTATTTAAGGAAAGAGGTTAGGGGCAGCTAGGTGGTGCAGTAGATGAAGCACCAGCCCTGAAGTCAGGAGGACCTGAGTTCAAATGTGATCTTAGACACTTAGCACTTCCTAGCTGTGTGACCCTGGGCAAGTCATTGAACCCCAATTGCCTCAGGAAAAAAAATGAAAGAAAGAAAAGAGGTTAGAGACAAAATGATGGGGCACAATAGTCATCAGGAATGGTAAATATGAATTAGAGTTGGGAGAGCATAGAAACAGATTTTATAGAAAGAGCAAGTTCTCTAGTGGACCTTGATATTTTATTAGGAGAAAAGAAGTACCTCATGAGATTGGAGCAGGCCCTTAGCTGGCAGGCTAAGTCCTGAAAGGGATTCAAGTTAGTTAGCTATAAGGAAGAGATGTGGAGTTGAGAAGTATGATGGTATTAGGAGAGATATCATGTGGTATGGGGAAGGAATAAGGGGAAAGACATCATGAGAGAGAATGTTGTGGCAGACTGACTACAAAGGAGGGCTGTAAGTATAGTTTTAGGTAGATTTGTAGGGAGTTTTTAACCTCAGGAACATAACTGGGATTTCTGATAGGATATGGTAAGGTGATATTGCCCACAACCCTTACATAGAATGGGCCACAGGGGTTTGACAGAACAACTTGAGTTTCTGACCAGATAACCTTCCCAGAGGGTGGGACTAAGTAGCTAACTTTATCTGTTTGTCTTGGGGAACAATTGCATCAAATCCCACTTTCTCTGTGCCAACCACACACCCCCATTCAGAACCTCATCATATGAATTAGAATCTCATAGTTGGATGTTCACCTTGTCCAATTTCTACTTGAATAA
The DNA here is from genome assembly GCF_048593235.1 of Sminthopsis crassicaudata. Taxonomy (NCBI): domain Eukaryota; kingdom Metazoa; phylum Chordata; class Mammalia; order Dasyuromorphia; family Dasyuridae; genus Sminthopsis; species Sminthopsis crassicaudata. Next base: position 374,047,621 of record NC_133618.1, read on the forward strand.
GAATCTTCTCTATGTCATCCTTAATAAGTGTTTATCTAGCCTTTGCTTTGGAGGAAATAGGTGACACAGTGGATAGAGTGGCAGATGTGGGGGGTCAGGAAGACTCATCTTCATGAGTTCAAATCTGGCCTGATGCACTTATTAGCTATATATAATCCTGGGCGATTCCTTAACCCTGTCTGCCTCAGTTTCCTGAGGGAATTTTGGGTCATTAGTAAAAGTGATGATGAGGCCATCTTTGCCTTGAAAACTAGAAGGCAGCACTTTAAACACACACACACACACAAACAGCAAAATATTAATTTTTAAAAAGAGAATAAGAAACAATCTGAATTCTACACGGTTTTATAGCTATAGTTTTTTCTCATCTGTAAAAGGAGCAGGAGAAGAAAATGACAAAATATTCCATATCTTTGCTAAGAGAAGCCCAAACAGGTTGTGAAGAGTCAGATATGACTGAAAACATCACTCAACTAAATAAATAAAAAGACTTTTTTGAAGAACAGATCCACAATTTCTAAAGCATTTTATTCTACCTTTGGACAGCTCTGTTTACAAGTTTTTCCTAATACTAGACCTAAATTTGCTTCTTTACAACTTGCCCTCATTGTTCCAAATTCTGCCTTCCAGTATCAAACACAATTTAAAGGTAGATATTTCCTATCTCATTAATTCCAAGCCTTCTCTCCTTTAGGCTAAAAAGCCTTAGAATATTTCTTTGCCTAAACTGTCATAAATAAATTGTGTTTGATATCAGATCACGCTAACCAAAATGTAGTTTGTGATGGTGAATTACATGATATAGAGATATTGATGTGGTTCTAGTGGTAGAGAATTGAGGTGTGAGAATCCACTCTGATCAGCACATAGGTCCAATGTGAAAGAATTTGGGAACCTGAAAAGTCTGAATGGCACAAGGGATTTTTATTGGCACTGAGAAGCCAGCTTTGCTAGGAAGACAGACTTCTTAATAGCAAGAGGTCCTATTAGGGAAATAAAGGTTAACAGAGAATAGAGAATATCTTCACAGAAGGCAGGAGTCCTGGCAGGCAGCTGTGCCAAGAGAGCTTCATTGTCAAAGCATAATCCTACCTCAGACTTCTGCAGAGATTTGGAGTTCAAAATTGTCTTTTTATAAGAATTCTGAGTCTGTGGCTTCTATTCAATGCCCCCAGGCCTAGATTTCCAGTTGAAAAGAGAGTACTTATCTTGGAGTTTCAAGCCACTCAATAGGAATATCAGGCTCAGATCTCCAACTAAATGAGACCACTTAAGTCCAAGCTACTGGAAGTGGTCTTTCAACTCAATAGAGGGTGAAGTTAGTCCCTGCCAAGATTTCCAAAAGAATGAAACCACTTAACTTAACTGCCTTGAAGGGTGGGTCTCTATCAGAGGAGAGTTTCAGAGTTTACCTCCATGGCTTCCCCCCAAAAGTCAAAGGGGACAATTTCAGTGTTCACCCCTGTCAGTATGAAGTAAATGGGAATTACATTGTGGAGTTAATGACAAGCTAAGGAATTCACATTTTATGCAAGGGGCAATGAGTTATCTCTTAATAAAAGCATTAAGGGTTTTGGAGAAAAGGTCTCCTTTAAACTCTGTTATAGATATGTGAATTGATCTAAGCCATTTTGGAAAGCATTTCTAGAACTATGCACCCCAATCACCAAACTATGTATCCCCTTTGACTCATTAAATCCTTAGATTATTCTATACACCAAAGAAGTAAAAGTAGGAGAAAAAGAGCTTACATATACACACATGAATGAGATGCAGTGAGATCTTTCAAGACAGTTGTGAAAATCAAGAAAGGCTTTATCTACTTCAGAGTTTCAGTAGGCCTGAAGGACTTTGAAGATTGAGTCAATGGCATACTTAAGTCCCCTTCCTGCTATCCTCTCCTGACATCATTTTCTCCCTATTTCAGTCAAATATGGGCAGCTATGTACTTATTGGTCAAGTTAAACATCTCTGGTAGATCTCAAGGTTAGAATGTAAGACCCTCAGCCAATAAGGATGAGGGTCAGTGGTGGGAAGGGAATATTTGCATTAGGGATTAAAAGTTGTTAATCCTGCCCAGAAGGTGCTTCCTTCCTTCAACTGTCTGCCCACAAGAACTTACAATAAACTTTGCTTTACTTATAGAGATCTCTCCAGCTTTTTTTGTTTAATGGTGATCCTTCACCATTTCTGTACCACACACACACACACACACACATATATATATATATATATATATATATATATATATATATATATAGAAAGAGAGAGAGAGAGAGAGAGAGAGAGAGAGAGAGAGAGAGAGAGAGAGAGAGAGAGAGAGAGAGAGAGAGAGAGAGAGAGAGAGAGAGAGAGAGAGAGAGAGAGAGAGAGAGAGAGAGTGTTTTTGTTAATTCTTTTTGTAGTGGCAAAGAGTAGAGTGAACAGAATCAGAAAATGATGATAAATCAATACAGAATCAGAATAATAAATCATACAACAAAAAACAGCATTATCAAGACAAATAATTTTGAAAGACCTAAGAATTCCAATCACTGCAATGATCAACCATGAATCCAAGGGAGTAATGATATAGTATGATACTCTACATATCTACTGACAGAGAGGTGACAGATTGAAAATTCAGACTGAATGTCTGTGTGGAATCTGTTTTGTTTGACTAAGAATATTAGTTGCATGTGTTTTGTTTTGTTTTGTTTTTAATTTGGAAGGAAGAGAAGGTAAAGAAAAATACTAGTTAATTAAGACAATAACAGTTCAGAAAGTTTTGTTTGTTTGTTTATTTGTTTTTTCCTTGTTCTTTTTTCCAGCTTAGGAGTAAGATATTCAGATGTATGTTTTTGGAATGTTATTTAGCATCTGAAAGGAGTGAAACTAGAAGAGGGAGAATAAATTAGGAGTATTACAGTGGTTTAGATCAGAGCTTCTTAAAATTTTTCCACTCTTTTCACCCAATAAATTTTAATGTGATCTTAGATATATAGATGTATATGTATATGAAATAGGCATACAAATCAGAAATTTACCAATAATAAATCTTAATTTTGCACCACCCACATTAAGTATGAGAACCCATGTGGAATCAGGACTCACAATTGGAGAAGCTGTAGTCTGATAAGAGTCAATGAAGCCTGAACTAAAGTGGGAGATGTCAAGAAAAGAGGATGGGATAAGAGATATTATGGAAGCAAGATCAAATAGCTTTTATGACTAACGAGGAAAAGTCAAAAGTGACTTTTAGGGTTTAAACTTGGGTAAATAGGAAATTAGTAGTCATTTGACTTATTAGATCTATTTTAATTTGTTGGAAACCTTTGAGAAAAGTTTTAGTAGAGAGAGGATACTAGAAGCCAGATTTTAAGGATTTACGAAGTGAGTGGGTAGTGAGGAAATGAAGGCAGTTTATTGGAATTAACATTAATTAGAAGAGAAACATTCAGATAGCTGCCAAAGATATTAGATTAACTAAGGTCTTTTTTTTTTAATGAAGGAAATAGACTAAGCTATGTTGATAGATATCAGGGAAATAGGCAGTAAGTAAGGAGAAACTGAATTAAAAGAGTGGGGTAGGAAATCATCTATGTATTGGGTAAACATATGAAAAAAAAGGGAAAATGAGATCAAGAGCAAAAAAAAAGTTTGGTCCTGGAAGAAAGAAAAAGGCCATCCTTCCTCAAAAACAAAGAGTAAAGAAGACAGAATGGAGGACAAAAGAGGAGAGTTTCAGAAAATATTTTATTTTTTTTCCTCCCAAAAATATGAGGGAAGGTATTCTTTTGGATGTGGGTGGAAAGGCAAAGTAGGCATTGCTTGCTGGAGGAGAGAAATACTATTTAAAACAACTATTGAGGCAAATGGAACAGAGTCAAAAAAAGAAAAGGATGATTTTTTTTTTTTTAACTATGTTACAGTGAGAGCTCAGTTGATAACATGGACTTTAGGGACTCAGTACAGTGTTAGCACTTCCAGAGCTTGAACAGAAAAGATAAATTCTGGGCTTTGTATCAGGTTTATTTAAATGGTATCAGGACAGCAGACAAGCTCACTATGGGTGGAGGACAATGTATAATTGAACTGGTCAATTTGTCAATCCTGTCAAGAGAGGAAAGTAAAGTCAGAAAAGGAATGGTAAGTTGGTATAGCAGGAATTAATAAAGAGACTAGGTTGTAGTAAGGATAAAAAATACATTTGGAAGGGAAAGATGGAAGAAAAATAGACTGTGAACAAACATGGTGATTCCTGAATTCAAATCATAGAATTAGGGTTGGTGCCCTAGCCACTGCACTATCTAACTGCTCCTAGCCCACAAGATTGGAAGAGAGTCAAATAAAACTAACATTTTAAGTAAAAGGACATAGCCCGGATTTTTCCCCCATTGACAATCTATATCTTTGTCTGCTACAAGTTTCTCAGTGAACATGGTTTCCTAAAGGATTGCTGAGTGTATGTATCTCCTGTACCTTCTGACTGAATTCTCTATCTATAGCTCTGTTTACATCTCCTTTTGAAAGACTCAACCCATGTACAGCTAGGTGGTGCAGTGGGTAGAGCACCAGTCCTTGAAGTCAGTGTTCAAATCTGGGCTCAAGCACTTAACACTTCTTAGCTGAGTGAGTCTGAGCAAGTCAGTTAACCCCAATTGCCTCAGGGGAAAATGAATGTTTACCTTCATAAGGATCCATAGGATGGAGAGCAGCTGCCTTTACTTTACAAAAAAAAAAAAAAAAACACCAGAACCAGAAAAATGCAATGTTTTTTTTCAAAGTCATAAAAGTAAGGAGCACAGAGATTTGTACCCCAGTTCTAGGACTCTAAATACATTTTAAAGTAAAATATTATTTAAAAAAATAAACCAAGTTATCAGCTTGAAAAAAATGCAGTGAATACATCAAATTTCTGGAAAACAATCCTGGTTGGATTGTGAACTCCTGTTTTGTTTCCACTTTTATATGTCTGAGAATCAATGCTTAGAACTAACTTTCAGTTTATTTGAAATAAAATAATTTTAGAAGTTTTATACTAAGTATGTCCTTTAATAAATGGCTTATATAACTCCTGGTGCCTGCATGGTAAACATACAATCACACAATAAAAGAACTGAACTAGAAGATTAAGAAGGCCCCTTTTAGCCAAAATATTTTATATTTTTCGACCCTTGGTACTCTCCTTTTATGACATTCTGGGTTTCTGTATTATCTCTGTTACCCTAAGTTAATGGATGAATTAATATAAATACCCAAACCTTTTGTGATTTCTACTCATTCTACTGTTTTATACTATTAACTTATAATAAAGATTTTTTTTTTCTCTAAGGGCAGCTGAAAGAAAATATGACGATTTAGAAAGATGGAGGATTTAACCCTTGCAGATTTTCCCAGTCAATGGGCACCATGCCCAGATAACTTAGGCCCTTTCCAATCCTAGTACCCATGAGAGGGTCACAGTTTGTCCAGCATGTAGTCAGGATGACCTGAAATAAATGTTGCTTCAGGGAGGAATTGGATTGGGATCTTTTCCCCTACTTCCTCCTCCTCTGCTTTACACCAAATATGATTGTTCAAAATCAGAACCTCTCCTTGTTTGGCTAACTCTTCACCTAGTGGGATGTGACTCCATTTTTTTTTAACTAAAAAAGTATTCAATACAATGAAAGGACTTCTAAGTTGTATAGTCAGGAATTTGTGTTTGGTTCTCAAATACTCATAGGCTACTAGAATATCAGAGCCAGAAAAAATCCATTATTTGGTTCCCTTGATCAGGGGGATCTTTCCTCTTGCCTTTTCTCCTTTGTATGCCTACTATAAATATATAACTCAGAGGTTATCATGCTGGGGTAGAGGAAGGAATGACCTCATCTGATATTTTCTGGCCCAAACCTTGATTCTTGTAGCTTGACAGACCTCTATTTTCCCTATTATCCTACTCCCAACATAGCTGAGTCATTTCATCAGAGATATCCTTATACCATAGCACCCCCAGGCACTTCCTTGAATAAATTTTTATGGGTACAAAATTAATATTGGGCTAAGCTTTACAATGTAGGACATATCAATGCGTATTACTCAAACATTTTCTATTCCAAGGAGCTCCATATACAAGGAGTTGGGAATAACAGGAAAAAGCTTTAATGTCCTAGAATATCAAATCTCAATTTTTTTGAATATAAGATTACTTCGAATCACACAATAAAGATGTTGGAAGCATAGACTGCAAAATGTCAGAGTTGGAAGACTCTTCACAATCTTAGATTATAGACAGAGCCAGAATGAACATTGAGATCATAGAACATACAACATTAGCATACAGTGGGCTTTACAAGTTATAACTCATTTATTTAACAGAGAACAAAAATAAGGATAAAAGAAGTTAAATAACTTGTCCAAGATCACAGAATCAATAAATACCTGAACCCAAATCTCATGACACAAACCCAATGCTCACTTTATTATTGCACAGTGACACATCTACCTAATTTTGATTCAAGTGAATTCCACAAATTTTGTGAGGTCTACTAAGTAAGACATTATCTCTGCCTTTAAGGTTATTATTGCCTAGTAGAATTGATTTGATAGCATGTTACAATAAATCTAGTTATGATGATTTTTTTTCCAAAAGTCAATTTTTCTCCAGTTGTGTAACTTTGGGCAAATGACTTAACCTCTCAGTTTCACTCTCTGTAAAATGAAGTTGATGGATAGATGATTTCTAACAGTTTTACAATTCAGATATTTTATATATTATGGTCTTAAGGTCCCTTCCAGCTCATGCAGCTTTTTACTCTTATTCTACCAAATCAATTATCAATGAAATTCATTCATATGGTTATTAAGCACTGACTATACAAAATATAAGACTTCTACAAAGTATGTCAGAAACTGTTTAGATGACTCAGTGGGCCAGCTAGATCAAGTTAAGGTGTTCATCTGAGGAAGGGAAAATGGAAGAATCTGTCAGGAGGAGTACCTCCAGGCAGATTCCAGAAGATACATTCACTCTTAAGTGTATTAAATTGGTTTCTAGCTCCTAACAGAGAAAAAAATGGCTGGAAGAATTTTGTGTATCACACATTCCAACTTGTCTATGAATTTTCTGACCTTATTTAACTTCCTTGAGGCAAGAAAAAAAAAAAGAAAATAGAAAACAACAAAACACACACCAAACCCCACAAGAGTCTGACCACAGAGTTGACAATGGATTGAAGGTCTGTGCATCATGTGATAATGGTAAAGATTTCATAATAGAAGGGAGGTTTGTTTTAAAACTGACCTCATTGTCACAGATAATAGTTTACAGCTGCTGGTGAACATAAATACTTTGCTCAAAGCCTAGAGGTATATGTGTCAAAGAGTATATGTAGACTGGGTATGGGGAACAGGCCACTTACTACTCAGGTTCCAGGTAATAATGTAATCAATGCTATGCATTTATCAGCTTCAACTTTAAGAAGGTCTTACCATTTCTAAAATATTCTGCCATCTATGCTTAAAAATGCTTTAGGGTTTACCAAGTATTTTGCCATTTACAAAGTTTTTCAGCATTTGTTTTTCTGTGTGATAAAACTTATGAAGAAAACTGGGGCAGGAGCTACTATTTCCATTTGATAAACAGATTAAAGATAAAGGTAGGGGAAAGGACTTGTCCAAAGCTATTCAGATACTTCTCTGCTCTGTAGTAGAATGAAAACTAACCTGATTCTTCTTTCTTCAAATTCAGAACTCTTTTCTCTGTACTAGAATTACCTCTCCTTGTCTTATGAATCAGGGTCATATAGAGTATCCATAAATGGACTCCAGACTCATATCTACCGAAGGCCAACATGTTGCTCAGACAAAGAAATGTAGACTTTTGGGGGAAGAGGATGCAGAATAGCTCAGTTGGAATCAGTGTTGGAATCAGAGAATCTGAGTGAAACCCTGGCTTGGCCAATAGCAATATAGTTTACAGTAAGTTGGGGTCCCTCTGTGCATTCTATAGTATAAAGACATTGGCCTTGATGGTTTCTAAAGGTCTTTTCCTTCCTATGTTGTCTTCATGACATTTTAAAATATGAGATTAAAATTCTTGCTATCAATATCACTTGAAGCTTAGCAGTCCCATATGGGGCCATCATGGGTTGGGAAAGCAGCCTGTGCTTTGTAGTGTAGTAACTAGGATGCTAGATTCACAGAGAAAACCTGGAGACAGAATGGGTTCAAATTCCATCTCAGATACTTTCCATCTCTGTGATCCCTGAACACACCACTTAAATTCTCGTTCCTCATTTTCTTTACCTGTAATATTAGAAGGTTGTATTCAATGATCAGTGAAGTCCCTTCTAGCTTTAAATATGTGATCCTATGATTCCAGGAATCCTTGGGCAATCATCTTTGCTGCTGCTATCCTATGGGCTATACCTAACAATGTTCTGTAAATTCTTGGCATATAAGAAGTGCTTTTAGTATTTTACTGTATCCTTTGGCTCTGGTATTCCTCTTCGGGTACTCATTTTGAACTCAGAAAATCTGTCAAAGCCCCCAGCCTTCTATCTTGGGCTTGACTGAAATGATATGTCCTTGGGCATATGCATTAAGATTTCTCTTTGACTTCTGTAGACTGAATCTCAGCCCAGGGAATTTGCAAAAACACCCATCTCTTCTCTCTACTTGGGATCTGTGCCTCCTATCCTCTATGGTCCATGTGAATACTTTTTAACACTTTATTTTAAGATATTCCGCCTATTAATAATATCTCACATTTCTATGATAGACAAAGCTTTTCTCTTCAAATTTCCCTAGAAATCTTTCTGTATCTTTCTTTTGCTCTGTTATATCTTACTTTGAGCATGTGTCTTATTTTTTGTTTTTACTTTTATATCTTTAATACTTTGCACATTTATTATCATTTGATAGTTTCAGTCATGTCTGATTCTTTGTAACCCCATTTGATATTTTCTTGGCAAAGATACTGGAGTGGTTTGCCAGCTCATTTTCCACATTAGAAAACTGAAACAAGCAAGGTTAAGTGACTACACAGACAGTAAATCTATGTAGATTTGAATTCAGATCTTCCTGGCTCTAAATGTGGCACTCTCCACTGCACCACCTAGCTGCCTATTTTGCACATAGTAAATACTTAACAAATGAATATTGAAAAGTAATCTAAACTGCATGCCATGAAGTTATAATGACTGTTGTTGTGGTTGTTGTTCCTTTGTTCTTAAAGAGAATCAATGACATCACAAAGGTGACGTCTTGACCTGTGTATGAATTGGATAGGACACCTTCAGTTTTATTCTACTCCAGCCTCATCGGAGTCTGGAAGGTTAATATGACCAGTGATAGCCCAAGATCCGTTTTAATGACTAAGATTGTCTTCAAAGAAGAAATATACAAAGGCATTTATCTCCTTTCCTTGTAAAGCTAAGAGACCATAGGGAGTAGAATATTTTCATAATATTGCTATTGGTTGATGTTGCTGTTTGTGAGTTTTGATCCCTTCCATTTTCAACATGGGCAGCTTTGCTTTTACTTAAACAGCCTCAGAGGAAGCACCCTTTATTGTAGAATTTTCATACTGATGACAAATTTGGTGAAGACATCCATTCAATTTTAGCCTCACTGTAACTTGTGACTCACTAACTCAGGTGATTTACCAGTTTTGCTCAAATCAGGGAATAGAAGACCATATTACCACACATAGCTAAACTATTTTTATTTAATTTTTAAAAACTTTTTATTTTTCAAAACATATGTGTGGGCAATTCTTCAACATTAGCCGTTGTAAAACCCTCTGTTCCAATTCTCCTTCCCTTCCCCCATGCCCTCCCCTAGATGTTAAGTAGTCCAATATATGTTAAACATGCTAAACCTATTTTTAATGATTTTTTTTATTCTTTATTATAATGGAGAGAAAAGAGAGAAGATAATATTGGGATACGTAAGTGAAGAAGACAAAGGAAATCAATATCAATAAAATTCTTTTTCAATTAAAATTAATTCATTGAACAAAATTAAGGGCTTGGTAGTGTGTGTCTCCATTTTACATATGAGCTAGCAATCCTGCATAGGATTGTGTCTTGGATTGACTTGGTGGTTTTTTAAAAGTAATGGCAGCAGCAAGTACAAAATTTTACAGCAAACAGTGTATGGATACAAACTATTTGTGTACTAAACACATCTCTTAATAAGAGGTTTTAGAAAGAGTATCACATGACATTTTCATTTACACTTCTCTGATACACTTATCAAGCCATATTGAACAATGTAGTGAGCTGTCACACTAGATTGTGAGTTTCATAAAGACAGGGAACTAAGCTTTGTATATTACTTCAGAGACTAAAAGAGTGCTCTTTTTTGCAGTGAGGTTTTTTTTTTTAAGTTCCCTATATGAAATAATAAAAGGAAAAATATAAACTATATATTGAAAAAAATAGTACAAATTTTTAGGATTATATCACTTGTATTGGGAAGGAAATACTAGTCTATATTCAAAACAATTTCATTACATTTAAACTGAGCTAAGATGTAGAATTTCTTCCTTGTCTCATCCCAAACATTTTGGCCCTAGCAAACAAATAGAAAAGATAGTTCCTAACCTGAAGAAGCTTATGTTCTAATGGAGAAGCAACAAATATGGAAGGATCAATTGTCTTTCCAAGTCAGAATGAAAGTCCTTAGTATTCAAGTTATCCTTAATAGTTACGATCCTCAGGGTACAATGGAAAAACAAAACATGATTTTCAGAAATAGGCAAAATTTCTACCTAGCTTCTTCTGCTTCCTCAGTTAGTCTCTTTTCAGTTATACCATTTTGCTACTTTTCTCAGGAGTTTATAAGATTCCCATTGAAACTTGAAGGTTGGATGAAACTTTTGATCAAAAGCAATGATAGGATACAAGAATAGAATAGTGAATCTTAAAACTGGAAGGAACTAAGGGTTCATCTGATCCAGACTTTTCCTTTCAATTAATATTTAAATGATTGTCCAGACATCACAAATATGGCAACCGAAGCCTAGAGAGGACATAACATCATAAAATTATAGAATTAAGAGTTGGAATAACTCAAAGATTCTTTAGAATCTCTTCCAGCAGTGTGTTGGAAATTTTTAACAACTGTCGCTTTGAGGAGTTCAAGACAGAATTTTAAGTTTTCATTATTTATATTTGTCTTCATTATTTTCTTAAGTCTAGACAATCAGCAAAACAATAAATCAAGCCCTGATTTGTAGTATTTGTCCATTTGTGAAGTATAAATGTTCACAAAGAAAATTTAATAATTTGGAGCTGACTTGAGCTGGAACCAACAAACTCCTGCATCCTTCCCTAGATCCCCAATTTTTTTATAGCTCTAGAATGTGTCTAGAGGTCAATAAAGTGGTACAATAGTTACAATTTAGGATCTAGAATTAAAAGACTCATCTTCTTGAGTTCAAATCTGACCTCAGATGCTTATTATCTGTGTGATACTAGACAAGTTACTTAAACCTCAGTTTTCTCTGTAAAATGTGTTGCAGAATAAAATGGCAGGCCATTCTAGCATCTCTCCCAAGAAAACTCCAAATGTTGTCATGAAGAATTAATTGTATATAACTGAAAAATGACTAAAAAACTATAACATTGACCAAGGAAGGAAGTTATCTTTTTCAGGATCAGCATCTTTCTGATAAAGGAAAATCTCAGGCATCTTTTACCTCTTTGGACAGCACACCTTCTGATACATCATGAATTTTTTTGAGAGATTTCATCAACAATGAATCAAAATCATAAAAATGACTGTTATCCCCAGAAATAATAATAACGATTCATATTTTTATTGGATGATTTGTGATGTATAAAGGTCTTTCTTCATAAGGACCCAAGGAGATAACCAATGCTTATGATTATGAAAATCATGTTTTGTTTTTCCATTGTATGGTATTAGTGACACCATCTTGCAGAGGAAGAAACTGAGGCTTGGAGATATTCGTAATATACCTAGGATTATAAAGTTAGAAAGCTGAAAGATAAACCCTTATTTAAGTCTGCTGACTTCCAAATTTCATCATGTTATTTTTCTAATAGAAAGGTTTTATTTGATGAACTCTGTCTTAATCTTTAGATTTTATGTCTCTACTAACTATTCTTGTTTTTCATTTCTAGTCCCAAAATTATTCTTCATAGTGGAGAAAACAGAACTAAAATAAAATATTCTACCTTCTCGCTTGTCCATTGTCATTATGACATTTTTTGAATTTCGAGTTTTGTGTTTGTCTGGGGGTTTTTAATTTGTTCTTTTTCTACAATTTTAGTTGTAAGCCCAATTCGTTGGCCCTCTCTTTCTCTATTTTATGCAAGTAGGCCTGTAGAGATATAAAACTTCCCCTTATTACTGCTTTGGCTGTATCCCACACATTTTGGTATGATGTCTCCTTATTATCATTTTCTTGGGTGAAGTTATTAATTATGTCTATGATTTGCTGTTTTATCCAATCATTTTTTAGTATAAGATTATTTAGTTTCCAATTATTTTTTGGTCTATTTTCCCTTGGCTTTTTATTAAATGTAATTTTGATTGCATTGTGGTCTGAAAAGGATGCATTTACTATTTCTGCCTTACTGCATTTGATTTTGAGGTTTTTATGCCCTAGTATATGATCAATTTTTGTATAGGTTCCATGAACTGCTGAGAAGAAAGTATAGTCTTTTCTGTCTCCCATTTAGCTTTTGCCAAAGATCTATCATATCAAACTTTTCTAGTATTCTATTTACCTCTTTGACTTCTTTCTTATTTATTTTTTGGTTTGATTTATCTAATTCTGAGAGTGCAAGGTTGAGATCTCCCAATATTATAGTTTTGCTTTCTATTTCTTCTTGCAGCTCTTTTAATTTCTCTTTTAAAAATTTAGATGCTGCACCACTTGGTGCATATATGTTTAATATTGATACTGCTTCATTTTTGATGCTACCCTTTAGCAGGATATAATGCCCTTCCTTATCTCTTTTAATTAGATCAATTTTTGTTTTTGCTTCATCTGAGATGAGGATGGCTGTCCCTGCTTTTTTGGCTTTGCCTGAAGCATAGTAGATTCTGCTCCACCCTTTTACTTTTAGTTTGAATATATCACCCTGTTTCAAGTGTGTTTCCTGTAAACAACATATAGTAGGATTCTGACTTTTAATCCAGTCTGCTAACTGCTTCCTCTTTATGAGGCAGTTTGCCCCATTCACATTTATGATTAGAATGACTAATTCTATATTGCTTGCCATCCTATTAACCCCTGCTTATGCTTTTCCCCTTTCCTTCCCTCTTACCCCCCTACCCAGTATTAAACTTGTGAACACCACTTGCTTTTCACAGCCCTCCCTTTTTAGTATCCCTCCCCCACCTTAAAGTTCCTCCCCTTATTTTACCCCTTTTCCTCACAATTTCTGTATTCCCTTCCCCTTAGCTTTCTCCTTCCCTCTCACTTTTCAATGAAGTGGAAGAAGTTTCACCATAAATCGAATATGTCTATTGATACGCACTATGTTCATCTCCCTCCTTTCTTTCTCTCAGATATAATAGGTTACCTTTGCCTCTTCATGAGATGTGATATAATTTTCTATGATATAATTTTCTTTCCTCCTCTAGTTTCTAGGACAAATTATACATATGTTCTTTACATATTTTTATGGCAGAAGTATAGTTCTCAAGATTTCTTTTTACCTTTTTAGAAATCTCTTGAGTTCTGTATTTGAAGATCAAACATTTTATGTAGGTCTGGTTTTTTCATCAAGAATAGATGGAATTCATTTATTTCGTTAAATGTCCATCTTCTTCCCTGGAAAACGATGCTCATTCTTGCTGGGTAAGTTATTCTTGGCTGTATACCAAGTTCCTTAGCCAGCCTTTTATTCTTAAGCATTTTCTACTTCTGGGCACTTTTTTTTTTTTTTTTTTACAATTTTAGGCCATGATATCCTATTTATTTTTTCTCTGAACCCTTTGAAATCTCTGCTCCAAAATGTGTATACATGTGAGAGTATTATTTTGCTTTTACAATGCCTTCATTTCTAAATATATTCTTTCTCCTCTCCTATCCACAGAATCATCCCTTATAAAGAAGACTATCACATCAGTTGACTTAGGCAGTATATTCATTGTTTCATATCTATAGTTCTTCCCTTTAGCCTTTTTCGCATTTCTTCTAAATAGCTGAGATAAGTCATAATAAGCACACAACATTTAGTTTTGTTTTGTTCTTTCCATGTTTTCTTCCCTTTTCATGATATTTTTACCTCTTTCTGGGCTTCTCTGCAGTCTTAATATTCATCATTTCCTACCTTTTAGTTATATTTCATTATATAGAAGACCTACAGTTTGTTTAGGAATCCTCATTTAATTCACATCATTCTTATTTCCAGATTTTCACCACTACAAAAGTGCTCCTGTGAAATTTTGGTGTATATATGATATTGTACTTTTCTTTTTCTATCTTTGATCTCCTTGGGATATATACCTAATAGTGGATCTCCAGGTCAAAGGTATGTTTAGTCACGTGCATAGCATAGTCCCAAATTGGTTTTCAGAATACTAAGATCAATTCACAGCTCCATAGCCCATTTTATAGTGGCAAGGAACTGGAAATTGAGTGTATGCCCATCAGTTGAGTAATGACTGAATATGTTACAGTATATCAATGTAAAGGAATGTTATTATTCTATAAGAAACAATCAGCAGGATGATTTCTGAAAGGCCTGGAGAGATTTACATGAACTGATGGAAGCCAGTAGAATCAAGACAACATTGTACATACCAACAGCAAGATTATGTATTGATCAACTTTTGTGAACTTGGTTCTTTTCAATAATGAAGAGATTCAGGCTCATTCCAATAAATTGTGGTCTGCATCCAGAGAGGACTATGGGAATTAAATGTGAATCACAACATAGTATTTTCACCTTTGTTGTCATTTGCTTGTATGTTTTTTGTTTTTTTTTTTCTTTCTCCCTTTTTCCCTTTTTGATCTGGTTTTTCTTGTGCAGCATGAAAATGTGGAACTATGTTTTTTTTTGTTGTTGTTTGTTTGTTTTTCTTTTTCTTTTTCTTTTTTTTTTTTTTTTAATTTTAGCTTTTTATTTACAAGACATATGCATGGGTAGCTTTTCAGCATTGACCCTTGCAAAACCTTCTGTTACAACTTTTCCCCTCTTTCCCCTCCTCCCCTCCCCTAGATGGCAGGTAGGCCAGTACATATTAAATATGTTAAAGTATATGTTAAATACAATATATGTATACATATTTATACAATTATCTTGTTGCACAAGAAAAATCGGATTTAGAAATAAGGTAAAAATAACCTGAGAATGAAAACAAAAATGCAAATAGATAATATCAGAAGGAGTGGAAATACTATTGTGGTCTGCACTCTTTTCCCATAGTTTTTTGGCTGGGTATAGATGGTTTTCTTCAATACTGAACAATTGGAACTGATTTGGTTCATCTCATTTTTGAAGAAAGCCATGTCCATCAGAATTGATTATCATATAATGTTGAAATGTATAATGATCTGGTCCTGCTCATTCCACTCAGCATCAGTTCATATAAGTCTCTCTAGGCCTTTCTGAAATCCTGCTGCTGGTTTTTTCTTACAGAACAATAATATTCCATAACATCATATACCACAATTTATTCAGTCATTCTCCAGTTGATGGGCATCCATTAAATTTCCAGTTTCTGGCCACTACAAAGAGGGCTGCCACAAACATTCTTGCACATATAGGTCCCTTTCCCTTCTTTAAGATCTCTTTGGGGGGGCAGCTAGGTGGCACAGTGAATAGAGAACCAGCCTTAAATTCAGAAGGACCAGAGTTCAAATCTGGTCTCAGACACTTAACACTTCCTAGCTATGTGACGCTGAGCAAGTCACTCGACCCCAGCCTCAAAAAAAAAAAAAAAAAAAAAAAAAAAAAAAAAAAATCTCTTTGGGAGATAAGCCTAGCAGTAACATTGCTGGATCAAAGGGTGTGCACAGTTTGATAACTTTTTGAGCATAGTTCCAAATTGCTCTCCAGAATGGTTGGATGCATTCACAATTTGTGGAACTATGTTTATAAGAATTGTACATGTTGAACCTATTGAATTACTTAGTGTCTAGGGAAGGGGGGAAGGAGAAATATTTGGAACACAAGGTTTTCTAAGGGTGAATACTGAAAACTATCTTTGCATAAATTTTATAAAATAAAGGCTATTATTTAAAAAAAATC
The DNA here is from genome assembly GCF_048593235.1 of Sminthopsis crassicaudata. Taxonomy (NCBI): domain Eukaryota; kingdom Metazoa; phylum Chordata; class Mammalia; order Dasyuromorphia; family Dasyuridae; genus Sminthopsis; species Sminthopsis crassicaudata. Next base: position 374,063,826 of record NC_133618.1, read on the forward strand.
CCAGATTAAACAACAATGCATTAGCATGCCTACCTTCCAATCATGACTATTTCAATCTTCAGATTATATTTTTAAACTACTTTTTCCACTTCCCACATTTGCTTTTTTCTTCTTAAGACTTCTAACAATTAAAAATGATAATGAAAGGAGGGAGGGAGTCAGGAAGAGGAGGAAAGAAGAGAGGAAGAAATTGAGAAAGGGAAGGAAGGAGGGAGGAAGAGAAGGGTGAGAGACAAATGTCTTATAAAGAATTCTACAGATTTGCTGATGAAGCCAGGAAAGGATTTTACAGTCTCACAAGAGCGGGTTTCTAAACTAAATCTGGAAGCAGAAAAGCACAGTTTTTTATTCCCTGTCTTGTAATATAATTCACTCTCCTGATTTCCAATTGATTGGCTACTCCAAATTTTTCTCCCTTCCTTCTTTACCTTCTCCTCCCCACCAAGAGAACAAGCAATCTTATAAAGGTTATATATGTACAATCATTTTAATCATATATTTACATTTGCAAGAGAAATTAGACTAACAAGGGGAAAACAAAAAGCAAAAGCAAGCAAACAAACAAAAAGGTGAAAATACTATGCTTTGATACATACTCAGTCTCCATAGTTCTATCTCTGGATGCAGATTACATTTTCCATCCCAAGTCTATTGGAATTGTTTTGGATTTCATTATTGAGAAAAGAAAGCTCTATCACAGTTGATCATCAGATAACCTTGCTGTTATCTTGTACAATGTTCTCCTAGTTCTGCTTACTTCACTCAGCAATAATTCATGTAATTATTTCCAGGCTTTTCTGAAATCTGCTTGTTCATCATTTCTTATAAAAATAATATTCCCTTACCTTTATATACTGTAATTTATTCAGTCATTGTCCAATTGATGGACATTCACTCAATTTTCAATTCATTGCTTCTACAAAAAGAGCCACTATAAATATCTTTGCAAATGTGTGTCCTTTCTCCTTTTTTTAATGAATGTAGATTGCCTTCTTAAGGGGTTTAATTACAAAGGACATAAGAGATATTTGATAATTTGATTATATATTTGGTGATATATTTGATAATAATTAAATTAGCTGAAATGGAAGGATTGTTTGAGATTTTTTTAAGGATGAGACATGGACATGTTTGTAGGCAGTAATAAAGGAGGACAAGGAGAAACTGAAGATAAGTGAGATAAGTGGATGACAGAGAGGGTAATCTATTGGAGAAGATTTAATAAAATGGGATGCTATCCTTTGTTAGGAGTTAGAGGAGGTTTGCTTTGACAAGGGTGGTCATCTTCATGTGAGACAGGAGTGAAGGAAGAGATAATGGCTGAAGGTAACAGTGTGTTATGAGATGAAGGTCAAATGAGAATATATGTCTATTGTTTGTATGCCTTAAGATACTATATAGAGTTAGATATTAATATTTTATTTTTTATCTTTGTATCTCTAGCATATGATACAGTGATAGATTTTCAATAACAGTTGATTTAATTTGGTTAAGTCCCAGTTCTACTCTCTGGAACTATATAAGATACATTTAATTTTATTTCCATATAACATCTTTCCTATAATAAACAGTTTTCAGATACTTAAAGACTATTATCAGGCTCTCATGAGTTTCCTCTTGTCCAAATTAAATATCCTAATTTCCCTAAAGTTTTTTGCACATAATATGCTTGGAGCCATCTCATTCTTGTAACTTGGGTCTTTTAGATATGCTTACTACTTTATCTCCTAAAACATAGTACATACATACTTTTTCTAACATTTCAGAAGTCTTGATTTCACTGATTTAGGTCCTCCTCCAGTTACTGATGTAGAGAACACCCTATCCCTTAATGGACAATTTAATGAGTTTTTCTGGACAAAGAATCCATTAGTAATTAGTCAGGTCTTTAGAAATGAAGCTTTCTGCAATGAATTACGCAGGTTCTTAGACTGTCTTCCTCACTACTCATATCTGAAACTTGTCCAATGTGGTGGGACCTTAGGATCTACCAAGACTCAAGCTCTGCTGGTAGAGCTCAGGGTCAATCCCTCTCCCTCCCATCAGGATATAAACTTCAGTGGAGTATATCTACCTACCTATCTATCTAGCTAGCTAGCTAGCTAGCTATATCACATGCATGATTATCTGCTATCATACTCCATGTTTTCCACGTCTTTCTCTAGGCATGTTGATCACCTCACCAGTACTACTATTTTTGGAAAGGAATGTCTGTAACAACCTACAGTACTATTCCTTTCCTTTGCTATCATTCCTCTAATAGAACATCATCTTCTTAAGGAAAGGAAAAATTTCAAGTTTTACATTTGTATCCCTGGTGCTTTTAATACAGGGTCTAGCCTAGAAAAAGTGCTTAATAAATGCTTTTTCATTCTTTGTCATTTGTTCAATCTTTTATATTATTTTAAATGCTGAAAAATACTACCCAATTTGATGGGAATAGGACTTGACCTTTGATTTCATTAGCAAAGATAAGAATGAGAAAACACCTCCCACCAAAGTAGGTTAGCATTTTTCTGCAACCATTGGCCTTGGAAAATTGCCTAAAGAGCATTGAGATGCTAATTTGCTGAGAGTCAAATAGCCAGTATGTAACAGAAGTGAGATTTTATTCCCAGTATACTTGGTTCAGAAGTCTGCTCATTTCCACACACTTCTTTCAATTCATGTGCAAAGTAATGACTTTACCAGAGGAAATCTTACGTGTGTTTCTTCTTTCTTGAAAGCCCTCAAGAAAAAACTAGGAGGCTTGGGGAACACAGAAAATTAATTGCTTCTCTTAGCTGAAGATTATGACTTTAGATAAGAAAAAGGTAGATAATTGTTGGGATTACTAGGTGAGAACTGAGGTTGTCTGGATGGTGACAAGGTGAGAATTCAGGTTTTCTGGACAATTACAAGGTGAGAACTCAGGTTGACTTGATAGAGGGGGCAAGCTCATTGGCTGGGGTGGTTCTTCCCAGAAGCCCTTGCATTATCCCACGCCCATTCTCTGGGAGGATAAAAAGAGACAGCACTGGGCGCAGAGAGCAGATCGGCCTGAAGAAGGATAAGAGTTGGAGGAGATTCAGAGCCAGGATTCAAGAGAAAGACTCTGCATTGCATCAGGCTTGACGGGGCTCTCTGCAGGAAGGGAAGTCACTTCTAAGGACAAGAGTTAACAGCAACTGCCTGGAGACAACGGTTCACTACAGGAAGAAGAATCTGTCTGAAAGATTTGAGTAGACACAGCAGATCTCTTCCCAGAGAGCGATCTGGCAGCTTCTGGAGACGACAGCTCGCTACAATTGGCGCCCAACGTGGGGCAAGGACATTTGCTTATCCTGACAAGAAGAGCTAGACCAGACCTTCGCAGATAATGATAACAAAAGTCCACATTTACCACAACCTTGTTAGGTAGATATTATAGGGGTTAATTTCTTTTGCAGTAGAGGAACTGAAGCTCAGAAAGGTTAACTGTTAAGTTCACCCATCCTTTCTGATACAGAGTACACTGTCTAGGGATGGCTATCAAGATGGAAAACCAGTGGCTGGCCACATGGATGGTTTCAAAGAACAAGAACATGATGAAGAATTATGATATGGAAACAAATCCTGGCTAGAGGCAAAATATCTGTCTTGAAGCCTCAAAAGAACATCTTTTCCTAGAGCACTGTCAACATGACCAAAAGGACTTTAACTACAGATTAGAAGCCCTAGGACCTATAAGTGAAGCCACTTTGTGATCTTAAAATTTGCAAAAAGCTGAGAAAGATGAGTGAAGAGATTGTCAAAAAAACACCTTGAGGTTTTCAATAAGTTTAAGTCATTTGACTGGGATCTGAGTGAGTACATATAAATAAGTCATTGTTATCTTAAAGAAGATGTGGAGAATGGGCAGGATGCTGAATGAATAGACAGCTAATAAACATTTTCTTGATTTTCAAAAGGAAAATAGGCAGATTAGAAAAACTAGAGACCTGCTAACTTAATAGCAACATGCAACAAAAGAGAATAAAAAAACCCAAATGATAGACCATGTCTTTTGAGCATTTGGAATGAGAGATGTAGGGTACACTTGAAAGACTTAGTCTAACCACTCAGTTTCCAAATGGGTAGGGTAAGGGAGTTTAAATGGTCTTTCACATAGCATACATAGTATACATAGTATACATACTACATGATATGAATTTGCTCTGAATACAAAATTAATATTTTCTCCTTTGCCCAGCTGTTCCCTAGACAAGGAATATCAAAATGAAATGATACCTTAGCATCATGGAAAAAGGAATGAGGAATGTTTAAAGTTATGTGAGATCTGGGGCGGAGCCAAGATGGCAGAGAAGATACACGTGACTGTGTATACTCCTTTCTTCCCTCACAACCAACTAGATATAATCAGCCTCAGAAATAGGGCTGGACTTATAGTCCTTTTTCACAAGGACTGGAAGCACGACTTACCAGCTGAAGAGAATCTGGAGTTTCAACAGGAAAGGTCAGTTCCCAGGGAGGAAGAAGAGAGGCCAGCACAGACGGTTGGGTGCTGGCACACTGCGCTCATTGCACTGGGGAGGGCTCTGGGATCAGAGAAGCCACTGAGATAGAAGAATCTGGCACAGGCTGTTAGCTCATCTCTGCTTATAAAACAGCAGTTCAGAAGAGAAATCTAAGCCACTTTAAAAAAAAAAAAATTTAAAGCCAGAGACTGGATCTTCCCGATCCCGGAGGTGACTCAGCAGATCTCGGCGCTGTGGGTACAGCCGACATAGGCGGTCCTAGCTCTCACCTGTGAGTAGCTAAGAGATTGAGAAGGGGGCGGATACGGCCCAAGGCAACACATAGTGCCTGGCTCAGTTGGAGGGTGTGGAACTCAGCCCCAGGAAGTCCCAGAGAAGCAGAACCTTTGAACTAGGGACCGAGGTTTCTGGCAGACACTTCCAGTTTAAGTGCAGGGGCTTTTCACGTCACCTGCTGCTAACATCCAAGCCCCACCGGGACGCATAGGCTGGGCTTTGTGTTGCCTTTACCATTCAGTCTCAAACCTCAGGGAAGCTGCTAGGACACATAGTGCTGCCCTCAAAGCACAGCAGCGTTGATCACCTGTGAGGCACTTCCAGGGAGGGGGTGGGGAACTCTATCCCAGAGCTCTCTCTTAGCTCAGGCGCAGGGGCCGCTGCATCCATCCAGTCTGGGAGGAAGCTGGTAAAGAAATAAATAAATAATTTCCTACCCCAGGGACAGACCCCAAAAGATTTTTTAAGTATGAGTAAAAAGCCAAGAAAAACTATAGATTCTTTCTACACAGAGAAAGAGTGGGTATCCAACCCCGATGAAGTTAACAGCAGAGAGTCAGCAGATAACAACCTAAAGGGGAACGATTCCTGCCCCCCATCACATAACTCTCTCCTTGAAGAGACTATTAAAAAGTTAAGAGAGTTTGAAGAAAAATGGGGAAAGGAAAGAGAAGCTATGAAATTGGAATTGGAAAAAATAAAGAATTCACAGGAGATGCAGGGAAACAAAATTAGTGAATTAGAAAAGGTAAAAAAAAATCACAGGAAAGTAGGATTTCTGAATTGGAGAAGATAAAAGTCTCAAGAAAATAGGATTTCTGAATTGGAGAAGATAAAAAAGTCTCAAGAAAATAGGATTTCTGAATTGGAAAAAGAAAATAATTCTCAAAAAAAATTAGGGAAATGGAAAAAAATTCAATAGAGCAAAATAACTCATTTAAAAATGAAATTGGGCATTTACAAAAAGAACTAAAAACTCTGAATGAAAAAAATAACCCCTTAAAATTCAGGATGGAACAAATAGAAATGAATGATTCATTGAGAACCCAAGAATCAGTCAAACAACACAAAAAAAAAAAAAAAAAAAAAAATGAAAAGCTGGAGAATAACATCAAATACTTACTGGGAAAATCTATAGACCTGGAAAATAGATCTAGGAGAGATAATCTGCGGATCATTGGACTTCCCGAAAACTATGACCAAAAAAAGAGCCTAGATTCTATTTTACAGGAAATTATCAAAGAGAACTGTCCAGAGATAATAGAAACAGAAGGGAAAGTAGATGTGGAAAGAATTCATCGAACTCCTTCTGAAATAGACCCTAAAAAAAGAACACCACGGAATATTGTGGCTAAGCTGCAGAATTACCACACAAAGGAGAAAATCCTGCAAGCAGCTAGAAAAAAAACAATTTAAATACCAAGGTGCCACAATAAGGGTCACTCAAGATCTGGCTGCCTCCACATTAAAAGATAGAAGGGTCTGGAACCTGATATTCCGTAAGGCAAAAGATCAAGGACTGCAACCAAGAATGAACTACCCAGCTAAGTTTGGCATCTTTTTCCATGGAAGAAGATGGTCATTCAGTGAAATAGAGGAATTCTATATGTTTCTAAGAAAAAAACCAGACTTAAACAAAAACAAAAAATTTTATCTACATCCACAAGACTGAAGAGAAAAAGGTACACAGAACCCTTGAGAACTGTAACTCTGTTGTGGGTATATAAAAAGTACTCAAGGATAATTTGATTTTACTGATATAAAAGAAAAAAAGGGGGTGTAGTAAAGGGAAGGGGGTAGTATTAGAAAAAGGGGAGGGAGTGATAAAAAGAGGGAAACTACATCCCAGGAAGAGGCATAGAAAATACACCATATCTGAGGGAATTTAGAGAGGGGGAGAATCATTGTGTAAATCTTACTCTCATCAGAAGAGGCTCAAAGAGTAAATAATTGTCATATTTGTTTTTCAGAGAATTTTCTCTCACCTCATTAAAAGGGGGGAGAGGAAAAGGGAAAAGGAAAAGGAAAAGGAGAATAAGGGAAGGGACGTGGAGGGAGGGGGGAGGGATACTAAAAAAAAAAGGGAGGGCTGTGCGTCACAAAGGGGGTCAATAAATTAAATATTTGGGAATGGGTTCAGGGGGGTCAAGGGAAAAAGCATAATCTGGGGATAATATGATGGCAGGAAATACAGAATTAGTAATTTTAACTGTAAATGTGAATGGGATGAACGCTCCCATCAAAGGGAGATGGATAGCAGACTGGATCAAAAATCAGAACCCTACAATATGTTGTTTACAAGAAACACACTTAAATCAGGTAAAAGGTTGGAGCAGAATCTATTATGCTTCAGGTAAAGCCAAAAAAGCAGGGGTAGCTATCCTTATCTCACATCAAGCAAAAGCAGAAGTTGATCTAGTTAAAAGAGATAAGGAAGGAAACTATATCATGCTGAAAGGTAGCATAAATAATGAAGCCATATCGATACTAAACATATATGCACCAAGTGGTATAGCATCTAACTTTCTAACGGAAAAGTTAAGAGAGTTGCAAGAAGAAATAGACAGTAAAACTATAATAGTGGGAGATCTCAACCTTGCACTCTCAGATTTAGACAGATCAAACCACAAAACAAATAAGAAAGAAATTTAAAAAGTAAATAGAACATTAGAAAAACTAGGTATGATAGACCTTTGGAGAAAACTGAATGTCAATAGAAAAGAATATACTTTCTTCTCAGCAGTTAATGGATCCTATAGAAAAATTGACCATATATTAGGACATAAAGATCACAAAATTAAATGTAGGAAGGCAGAAATAATAAATGCCTTCTTCTCAGACCACAATGCAATAAAAGCTATATTCAGTAAACAGTTAGGGGTAAATAGACCAAAAAGTAATTGGAAACTGAATAATCTCATCTTAAAGAATGACTGGGTGAAAGAGCAAATTATAGAAACAATTAATACTTTCATACAAGATAATGACAATGATGAGACATCATACCAAAATCTGTGGGATGCAGCTAAAGCAGTAATAAGGGGAAATTTTATATCTTGAGAGGCTTATTTGAAGAAAATAGAGAAAGAGAAGATTAACGAATTGGGCTTGCAACTTAAAAGGCTAGAAAAAGACCAAATTAAAAACCCTGAACCAAAAATTAAACTTGAAATACAAAAATTAAAAGGAGAAATCAATAATATTGAAAGTAAAAAAACTATTGGATTAATAAATAAAACCAAGAGTTGGTTTTATGAAAAAGCCAATAAAATAGATAAACCTTTGGTAAATCTGATCAGAAAAAAGAAAGAGGAAAATCAAATTGTTAGTCTTCCAAATGAAAAGGGAGATCTTTCCACCAATGAAGAGGACATTAGAGAAATAATAAGGAGTTACTTTGCCCAACTTTATGCCAATAAATTTGATAACTTAAGTGAAATGGATGACTACCTCCAAAAATATAGGATTCCTAGATTAACAGAGGAGGAGATAAATTGCTTAAATAGTCCCATTTCATAAAAAGAAATAGAACAAGCTATTAATCAACTCCACAGGAAAAAATCCCCAGGACTAGATGGATTTACATGTGAATTCTACCAAACATTTAAAGAACAATTAGCCCCAATGCTACATAAACTATTTGAAAAAATAGGGGATGAAGGAGTCCTACCAAACTCCTTTTATGACACAGACATGGTACTGATACCTAAACCAGGTCGATCAAAAACTGAGAAAGAAAATTAGAGACCAATTTCCTTAATGAATATTGATGCTAAAATCTTAAATAAGATATTAGCAAAAAGACTTCAGAAAATCATCCCCAGGATAATACACTATGATCAAGTAGGATTCATACCAGGAATGCAGGGCTGGTTTAATATTAGGAAAACTATTAGTATAATTGACCATACTAATAATCAAATTAATAAAAATCTTATGATCATCTCAATAGATGCAGAAAAAGCATTTGACAAAATCCAACATCCATTCCCACTAAAAACTCTTGAGAGTATAGGAATAAATGGATTATTCCTTAGAATACTCAGGAGCATATATTTAAGACCGTCAGTAAACAGAATATGCAATAGAAATAAACTGCAACCTTTCCCAGTAAGATCAGGAGTGAAACAAGGTTGCCCACTATCACCATTACTATTCAATATAGTACTAGAAACGCTAGCCTCGGCAATAAGAGCCAAGAAAGAGATTCAAGGAATTAGAGTAGGAAATGAGGAAATCAAACTATCACTCTTTGCAGATGACATGATGGTATACTTAGAGAACCCCAAAGACTCTGCTAAAAAGCTATTAGAAATAATTCAGAATTTTAGCAAAGTGGCAGGATACAAAATAAATCCACATAAATCCTCAGCATTCTTATATCACCAACAAAACCCAACAGCAAGAGATACAAAGAGAAATTCCATTCCAAACAAATGTTGAGAGTATAAAGTATTTGGGAATCCATCTACCAAAGAATAGTCAGGAATTATATGAGAAAAATTACAAAACACTTGCCACAAGAATAAAGTCAGATTTAAATAATTGGAAAGACATTCAGTGCTCTTGGATAGGCCGAGCGAATATAATAAAGATGACAATACTCCCCAAACTAATCTATTTATTTAGTGCTATACCAATCAGACTCCCAAGAAACTACTTTAATGACCTAGAAAAAATAACAACAAAATTCATATGGAAGAATAAAAGGTCGAGAATTGCAAGGGAACTAATGAAAAAAAAGTCAGAGGAAGGTGGTCTAAGTGTACCTGATCTAAAGCTATATTATATAGCAGCAATCACCAAAATCATTTGGTACTGGCTAAGAAATAGAATGGTAGATCAGTGGAACAGATTAGATACAAAGGACAAAAAAGTGTACATCTATAGCAATCTAATCTTTGACAAACCCAAAGATACCAACATTAGGGACAAAAATTCATTATTCAGAAAAAAACTGTTGGGAAAACTGGAAATTAGTGTGGCAGAAATTAGATATGGATCCATACTTAACACCATATACCAAGATAAGATCAAAATGGGTCCAGGATTTAGGCACAAAGAATGAGATCATAAATAGATTAGAGGAACACGAATAGTCTACCTCTCAGACCTGTGGAGGAGGAAGGAATTTATGACCAGAGGAGAACTAGAGACCATTATTGATCATAAAATAGAAGATTTTGATTACATCAAAATTAAAAGTTTCTGTACAAACAATACTAATGCAAACAAGATTAGAAGGCAAGTAACAAATTGGGAAAATATTTTTAAAAGTAAAGGTTCTGACAAAGGTCTCATTTCCAAAATATATAGAGAACTGACCCTGATTTATAGGAAACCAAACCATTCTCCAATTGATAAATGGTCAAGGGATATGAACAGACAATTCTCAGATGATGAAATTGAAACTATTTCCACTAACATGAAAGAGTGTTCCAAATCACTACTGATCAGAGAAATGCAAATTAAGACAACTCTGAGATACCACTACACACCTGTCAGATTGGCTAAGATGACAGGAACAAATAATGATGAATATTGGAGGGGATGTGGGAAAACTGTGACACTGATGCATTGTTGGTGGAGTTGGGAAAGAATCCAGCCATTCTGGAGAGCAATTTGGAACTATGCCCAAAAAGTTATCAAACTGTGCATACCCTTTGACCCAGCATTATATCCCAAAGAAATACTAAAGAGTGGAAAGGGACCTGTATGTGCCAAAATGCTTGTGGCAGCTCTTTTTGTTGTAGCTAGAAACTGGAAGTTGAATGGATGTCCATCAATTGGAGAATGGTTGGGTAAATTATGGCATATGAAGGTTATGGAATATTATTGCTCTGTAAGAAATGACCAGCAGGAGGAATACAGAGAGGCTTGGAGAGACTTACATCAACTGATGCTGAGTGAAAAGAACAGAACCAGAAGATCGCTGTACACTTCAATGCTGTATGAGGTATTCTGATGGAAGTGGAAATCTTCAACATTAAGAAGATCCAACTCACTTCCAGTTGATCAATGATGGACAGAAATAACTACACCCAGAGAAGGAACACTGGGAAGTGAATGTAAATTGTTAGCACTACTGTCTATCTACCCAGGTTACTTATACCTTCGGAAGCTAATAATTAATGTGCAACAAGAAAATGGTATTTACACACATATATTGTATCTAGGTTATATTGTAACACATGTAAAATGTATGGGATTGCCTGTCATCGGAGGGAGGGAGTGGAGGGAGGGAGGGGATAATTTGGAAAAATGAATAAAAAAAAATAAAGTTATGTGAGATCTTAGAGCACATCTACTCTAATCAACACTTTTGCATATTAGAGAATGGAAGCAAGTAAGTTTCCCAGATAATATAGGAGTTAAGCTGCAAAATCCAGATGAGTACCTGCATCTACTGATATCCAAAATACTGTTCTCTTCCTGGAACCTTATGATAAAGAAATTGAACTAGACAACTTCTGGGGCCCTTTTTTTTTTTTTTTTTTTTTAGCTCAAGACTCTATTCTTCTATGAGATTGTCTTCTTCCATTGTCCTATAACATGGTTTTATCAATGACTTGGATGAAGATATGGTTGACTTGCTCATCAAATTTGCTTACCTCTTGAAATTAGGAAGGAACTCTAACAAAGCTAGGATACAGAAGTATTACATCAGAAGCCCAAGACAATTTGAAATAGAGGATTAAAGATGACCTAAATTACATTTTATTAATATTTTTCATTTTTATATTATCTACATTTTCCATTGTATCCCACCTCTTTGCCCCTCCCAGAGAGTTATCACTTTAAACAAAGAATAAAAAAGGAAAACAAAACAAGTTCCACAGACTAAATAAAATGTTAATAACATCTAAAGTTAAATCCTGTGTTTTAGGAATAATACTTCACAACTGCAAAGAATCTAAGGAAGATACATTCCCATATTGTTTTTTTTAAAGGGCAAGCTTGGTTTTCATAGAATTCAGTTTCTATGGTTTTGTTTTTATTTTTCCCATTTACATTGTTACATTAACTGCATATATATGTTTTCTTCATCCTCCTTTCTTCACTTTGCACCAGTTCATCTAGCCCTTCCCATGTTTCTCTGTTGTGATCAAATTCATCATTTTTATAGATCAGTAATATTCCATTACATTCATCTGCCAAATTTATTTAATCATTCCCCAATCAATGGGTTTCAACTTTGATCTTCCAGTTCTTTGCTATTCCAAAAAAGTTATTATTAATTCATAATATATATGTGGTTTTTCTTTTGGTCATCATCCTTTTTGGGGGGTTATGTCTAACAATGGAATCTCAATTTAGTAGGAACATATTCAACATTCTTTTTGTATGATTCCAAAACTGTTTTCCAAAATGGTCAGACAAATTCCCAGCTTCATCAATATTTTGAATTAGTACACCTCTCTTTCCACAACCCCTCTATCAATAACTATTTTTATTTTTTGTCATTTTTGCAAATTTGCTGGACTTGAAAGAAAACCTTACAGGTATTTTGATTTTCATTTCTTTTAGTTATTAGGAATATTGTTTCATATGGTTGTTAATACTTTTTGGAGAACTCTTTGTTCCTATAGTTAGACCACTTAACTATTATAGAATGATTTTTGTTTGATATAACTTTAAATAGAGATACATCTAAATTTTTGCATGTGAGTTATTAAAAATGACAACCACACAAATACAGAATGTTGAAGTATGACTAGATAATAATTGGTGTGGGAAAAAAAGATGTAGGGATTTAATGGATTACAAACTAAATCTTATTAAATAGTGTGACATGATATCCAGAAAGTTAATGCAATTTTAGTTTTATGAATAAAATCATGGTGTCTAAATTGAAGGACTTCATAGTCTCATTGTTGTCTCTCTTGACTGGACCACATTTGAAACATTGTCTTCCATTTTAGATATAAAATTTTAGGAAAGATATTGATAAATACATCCAAGAGAGACTAAGAAATTATTTTACATGAGAAATAGGAGAATGTTCATCTTGGAAAAGAGAAAACTAAATGGGAGCATGATTGCTAATTTTACTTCTTTGAAGAAAGAAACATTATACCTTCTCCTTGATTTTGGAGGTAAAAATAAGGATTAAGAGTAGAAGCAAATTTCAGCTCAATATGAAAAGGAGCTCCCTAACAATTAGAATTGTCTGATAGAAGGAAATGTTTTAAGAGGTAGTGAATTCCCCATCACAAGAAGTCTTCAATTTGCCTCCTTAACTTTTTTTCTTATTTATTTTGTGGTTTAATTTATCTAGATCTGAAAGAGCAAGGTTCAGATCTCCCATTATTATAGTTTTGCTATTTCTTCTTGCAGATCTCTTAACTTTTCCTCTAAGAATTTGGATGCTATACCACTTAGGGCATATATGTTTACTATTAATATTACTTCATTATTTATAGTACCTTTTAGCAAGATATCGTTTCCTTCCCTTATGTCTTTTAGTTAGATCTATTTTTGCTTTTGATTGCTCTAAGATCAGGATTGCTATTCCTGCTTTTTTTTTTTTTTAATTCCACCTGAGCATAATGGTTCCTACTGCAGCCTTTTACCTTTACTCTATGTATCATTCTGCTTGTAAACAACATATTATAAGATTCTGGTTTTTAATCCAGTCAGCTATATGCTTCTGTTTTGTGGGAGAGTTCATCCCATTCAAATCCACAGTTAAAATGACTAATTATGTATTTCCTGCCATCTTATTTTCCTCAAATTATACTTGTCTCTTTCCTTTCCCTGTTTCCCTCCTCTTCAGTATTTTACTTTTGTCCACCATCTCCCTCAAACATCCTTCCCTTTTCACAGCCCCTCACCCCTTCTTATACCTTTCCCCTACTATTTGTTTTCTCTTCCATTAGTCTCTCCCTTTCCTTTCTTCTTTTCCCTTCAATTTCCCTATAGGGTGAGACAAGTTTCTCTATGAAGCTAAACATGTCTGATATTCTATCTTTGAGCCAAATCTAATGAGAATAGGATTCAACCAACGTTCATCACTCCTTTCTTTCCTTCAATTGTAATAGACCTTTTTTTGCCTTTTAATAAGATATATTTTACCCCATTTTACCTTCATTTTCCTCTTCTTCTACTACAATCCCCTTTCCACCTCTAGTTTCTTTTTCATATTACCACAATCAAATCAAATCATACCTGCATCCTCTAAATATACTCTAACAGAGATACACTTATCAAGAGTTAAACATATCATCTTCCCCTATAGGGATATAAACTTTTTATCTTTTAAAAGAAATTTACTTTTTCTTTCCTTTTTACCTTTTTATGCTTCTCTTGAATTCTGTATTTGAAGATCAAATTTTCTATTCAGCTCTGGTCTTTTCATCACAAATAAATGAAATTTACTTGTTTCATTCAATATTCATCTTTTTCCCTGAAAAATAATGCTTAATTTTGCTGGATAGTTGATTTTTGGCTGCAATTCAACTTCCTTTGCCTTCTGGAATATCAGATCCCAGGCCCTTTGATCCTTTAAAATTGAAGCTGAATTGTTTGACTCCTCTATATTTGAATTGTTTCTTTCTCTCTGCCACTAACTATCCTTGGGGAAATATATTAAGCTCTTTGGGCCTTGGTTTCTCCATCTGTAACACAATAAGACAGGGACTGAAGGATTTTTAAGCACTCTTCTGTTATAAATCCATTATCCTAAGATCAATAATTAGTACATAAGAAAGAAGGAAGAAGTAAAAAAGGAAGCAAGGAAAGAACAAGCCTTTATCCAGTGCCTACTATGTGTCAGACATTGTGCTAAGTGCTTTACAGATATTGATCCTACAACAATTCTGAGAGGTAAGTGCTATGATTATTCCTATTTTTGTAGTAAATAAAACAGAGACCCTAAAATAGAAATGAAGTAACTTTCCCATAATCACATAGCTAGGAAGCCTACAATTTAAATTTAGATCTTCTTGACTCTAGGTCCAATATACCATCTAGTGTGCCATCCAGCTATTTCTGTGTAGAAGTTGTGTTTTATTACTTTGATTTTGTGACTAACACCAGTCCGATAAAGTACCATTCTCTCTCCTCAGGATTGTTTGTATTGATAACCAGCTGAGATGTAGAGGGACCCTTCTCAATCTTTTTATGTTTATTCTATTAAGCAGCAGAATATTAGGTCAAGTATTCATCTCTCTTCTAATACCAGTTTCTTTGGAAGCTGGTTTGTTTCCCAGGAATGCTGATCCTCTCTGAATCTCTCCATTTTTACAACTCTGTCTGAGCCATGTGAATGATAGTGTTACCTCCAAAACCCTTGTCAGCTTTCCCAGCCAGTGGGGATCTCTGAACTGGCATGGAGCCAAAAGCAAGTTGGACTGATCCAAGAGTTGTCAGTTTTTAACAAGTTGGATTTTTCCCAGTTTTACTGCATCCTATTGGAATTTGCACTCCTAGCAGCTCACAGATATGGATTTCACTGATCCAGTACTCCTCTGCAGAGAACTTCTGCAGACAGTGAGTCAGGATAGCCCCAGAGAAGAAAAGATTCTTTGGTATTAGCATCTGGATAGGTTATCGTTCTTAATTCCTTGTGGAAGAGTAAACTGAAATTTAAAACATGATGTTTCATGGAAAACCATAAATGGATTCTTTACATGGCACATTAAGACTTTCAAAGCACTTTCAGAATTTATGATCTTGTTCAAGCTTTAAAGTGGTAGTCAGAGGGCAGTAGGCAGAGATAATTATACCCATTTCACAGATGAAGAAACTGAAGTCCAAAGGCATGAAATAACTAAGTTCATTTGAACAGATGTACATAAACTTGTCTATTTTTATCATGATCAAAATTCCTAATCAGCATTTACTGAATGTTATTTTTGTGTTAAGTACTGTGGTCTCTGATGCAATCTTAGGCAAGACCCTTATAAAGTCTCTGGTCTCAATTTCCTCATCTGAAACATGGGAGTTGGATTAGATAGTTTCTTCAGTTCTTCAAACACTAGATCTCTGACTCTAGGACACATGCCCCATTTTTTATTAAAGCTTTTTATTTTCAAAACATATGCATGGGTAATTTTTCAACATTAACCCTTGCAAAACTTTGTGTTCCAAATTTCCTCCCTTTCCCCCACCCCTCCCCTGGATGGCAAGTAATTTAATATATGTTAAACATGTTAAAATATGTTAGATCCAATATATATATATATATATATATATATATATATATATGTGTGTATATATATATATATACATATATTTATAAAATTATTGTGCTGCATAAGAAAAATCAGATCAAAAAGGGGAAAAAATGATAAAGAAAAAATGCAAGAAAATTACAACAAAAAGAGTGAAAATGCTATTTGTGATCCACATTCAGTTCCCACAGTCCTTTCTCTGGTTCAGATGGCTCCCTTCATCACAAGATCATTGGAACTGGCTTCAATTATTAGGACATATATCTAATAAGAGCTCTAAGAAAAAAACATTTTATGTGCTGGGGGAATCTCAGAACAGGAGAAGTCACCATAGGCTAGAAGAACTTGGACTAGAAGAGTTCAGTCCTTAACTAAGTGATTGAAGTGGTCTTTAAGTAATAGGGCACATTTAAATCAGTGGAAAGAAGCTTCACTATTCTTTGGAGGGAATACAATGAAATAGAAATAGCTCTACATTTGGTGTCAAATTCCTGGATTCAAATTCCAGTTCAAAATACTTATATAAAATTGAGCAAAGCCCTTTATAATTTGGAGCCTCCATATTTTGATCTCTTTCCTCCCTCTCTCCTTCCTTCCTTCTTTCTTTTCTTCCTTCCTTCCTTCCTTCCTTCTTTCCTTCCTTCTTTTCTCTTCCTTCTTTCCTTCCTTCCTCTTCCTTCCTTCCTTCCTTCCTTCCTTCCTTCCTTCCTTCCTTCCTTCCTTCCTTCCTTCCTTCCTTCCTTCCTTCCTTCCTTCCTTCCTTCCTTCCTTCTTTCCCTCCTCCTCTACCTCTTCTTCCTCCTCTTTCTCTATACTTCTCTCTGTTTTTTATTTCTATATCTATATCTTCATTTCTATATCTATATATTTAAAGGAACAGATTAGATAATTTTTATGGTACCTTCTAAGCAGTTAGGTGGCACTCATCTTCCTGAATTCAAATTTGGCCTCAGACATTTACTTGTTATGTGACTTCTTAACTGGTCTTTCTGTTTTAAGTCTCTCTCCTCCAATAGAGTTCCACTCAGCAGAAAACATGATAGTTCACCCTTCATGAAAAATGTTTTCCTTTTCCCCTCACACATTGCTTTCAAATGACATGGCATTCTTTCTCTCTGTCTGTGCCCAGGCTGTCCTTCATTCCTTGAATATACTCCTTCACCTCTGTCTCTTTGCTATAGTTTTCTTCAAAACCTAACTCAAATAACACCTCCTACATGAAGCCTTTCCTGACCCTCCCAACTGCTAGTGCTTCCCTTGCAAAATTAATTTGCATTTACATTTTGTACACACTTATGTAATGGTTACCCTCATATGTGTACTTTTTGTCCCCCCAAAGACTCTAAGTTTTGTGATGGTGTAGGCTGATTTATTTGTATTTTTTTAACCCCAGCATCTAGCACAGTGCCTAAGAAATGGTAGATCCTTAATAAATTGTTAATTGAATGATTGGTTCCAGTTCAAAATCCTATTATTCAAATATCTCTTCTAACTCTAATATTCTGACTGCCAAGTGGTCTTCAAGCCTGAAGTTTAATAAACTTGTTTTTTACTCATGGGGTTTATGCTAAGACAGATGGAATTGGAATTAGGCTCTGGTCATCCTTGTAACATTTTGCACAAATTGAGAGAACCTCAAAGTAACCACAGAAACAGATGGTACCCATACTGTTTCTAGCTTCAGCCTGACCTTGACAACCATCTTAACCAGTTGGGTGGCCTATTGCCTTGTTATCCCCTATTCCTCCCAGAGTTCCCAAAAACTGGATTTCCAGGACCAAAAGCTACTTAACCCATGGAACTTAAGTCTATCTAGTCCTAGAGGAAAGAAATAGGACTAATATTTGGAAGGCCTGAGATAAATATCAGCTCAATTTAAGGAAGAATTGCCTAATACTCAGAGAAGCAGGACTCACAAGGTGGTTAATTCCCCATCACTAGAGATTTTCAAAGAGATGCTAAATTGGTAATAGTAGGCTACTATTGGATAAAGATTGTACTAGATAATCTTTGGAGTCCCTTCCAACTCCAAGGTTTTATTAAAATTATTATTTATATATAAAATAATTTCAAATTTTCTTTCTCATTTCCATCCCTCCTTCATACTTTGAGAAACCAAGTAATATGATATTAATTATATATGTGAAATCATGCAAAATCTATTTCCAAATCAGCAATATTGCAAAAAAAAAAAAAAAGCAAGAAAAATAAAACCAAAAAAATTATAATTTTATCTCCACTTAGAATTCATTAATTCTCCTTCTGGAGATGGAGAACATTTTTTTCATCATGAGTCCTTTGGAATCAGTATATCAACCAGCAACTCTAAGATCATGGCATTTCTATAGTCACTAAGCATATATAGATCTCAATGGGAAGGACTTGGATTCAAATTTTGCTTACTACCTATGTGACCTTGAGAAAGTAGCAATTCAGCTTAAAACGCTTATTGAATTCCTGCTACATAAAAGGCATTATGTCTAGTCTCTCTAATCTCAGTTTCCATATTTTTAAAATGAGGAAGTTTGAATACATCTATCTAAGGTTTCTTCCAATTCTGAATCTTTCAATTCTTCACTCAGAGTCTGTTTTTACTCACAAAGCAGATTGTTGCTTGATATTTGTCAGAGGAGACAAACATGAGCATAGAGTTCAAGAACATGAACACTGGACAGAGACAGACACCCAAACCATGACACTGATCTATGCCAAACTATTTTGAGATTCATTTGCTCTCTGAGTGGGTGCAAAAATAAATATAAAGATCACAAAAATGACCACTGGAATGGCTAAAGAAGGAAGCAATATAAGAAGCTCCTGCTGTCAGCTCCTGAGTCTCCTTCATTATCCATTTTAAGACCCTGAGGATTTTTTTTTTTCTTTTAATTTAAATTTTCTTCAAGAGAACATATGGAAAAGTATAGACAAGAGTGGTGTACTGGGATGATTATGAAATGCCTGAGGGGTTGCTATGGTAAATACAGAAACACAGTCTCTTTAAATGACAAAGGATGAGTGGGTGTGAGCTCCACTCTTCCTAGAAGAGAGAAGTAATGGTTTCTCCTGTCCATGCTCCTATGTGGGGGAATCTGCTTGTTTAAACACATCCTGTATCTTGTGGTTGCTGAGAACCTGCTGAGTAACATGGGTTAGATTTTTTTCCCTCAGACCCACAATATGGTATATATTTTCACTTTTCATCTAATAGATGATTTCCATCATCTAGGCTTTGTGATGTTCTGGACAGCTTCTCTCTTTGTGCCTGATAAGCATTTTAGAAAAAAGTTAAATCAAGAAATCCTCTCAAAGGGATCAATTCTACATTTTACTTTAGGTGTATAGGCTAAGCTATGTAGAGGTCTTAGCTTACTAGTTATTACTACTACAATAAAATGGATCTTGTTTCTTTAGTGCCTTAGTATATGCAAAGAACTCCCTTATTGTTTTAAGTAAAAAAAAAGGCAAGGAAGGGATAATTCTCTTTCCTTTTACAAATGGGGGAATTGAAGTACAGAAAAAGGAAGATTAGGTTGAAAATTATGACTAGTATGTGGCAGAGCTGGGCTTGAATTCAAGTGTTTTATCTTTCTATAATCCAGGGTTCTTTCCATGATACTATACTTTATCAAAGAGAATTATAGAGTAAAGTGAGATATACCATAGACATGAATTAGGAAATAGGGAAGAATGGGTTGAGGGAGGTGGAGGTTAATCCTTAAGAGATAGTTGCTGAAATCCTTAAAAGAAAAGTGATGTACAGGGAACAAGATGATCTTTCCTCATAATTCCCACTATCTCAGACTCAATTGATTTTTTGGAATATTGACAAGTTGAGGTCAAGTGTATCCCAGACTTCTTGGTAGTCCCTGAGATCTTAGAACAGTCTGAAGGCCCCTGCAGGAATCTGAGGCTTACCACACCACAGGAGCACTTCAAAGTTGAATTTTTATGAGCAAAGTCCAACTTGTTAAATTTTACAGCAAGAAGAAACTCATAACCTTGGTTAGTAATTATATGGGATGAGAATTGGTGTGCCATGATACATACAAGCCAACACACAGTGGCAATTTTGGAAATGTCAAAGCTTGAGTTTACCTTTCTAAGTATTAATACTTAGAAAGGAGTTAATAAAGGCAAAAATGAGCCATGGGTATCATATACTTGCTATATGACCTTGGGGAAATTTCCTTTCTCTGAGCCTCAGTTTCTTCCTTTGTAAGACTAGGTTTGAATAGGTTCTAAGGATTCTTCCAGTTCTGACATTCTATATTCTATGATTCTAAGGTTCCCTCTAGCTCTAATGAATCTATGCTAATTTTAAGGCTTCACCTAGTTCAAATCTGGCTTCAAATTAACTGTGTGACTTCAGGTAAGTCATTTATCCTTTTTCTATATCAGTTTCCTTATCTGTAGAATGGGGGCATGGGAATGGCAAACTACTCCAGTATCTTTGCCAAGAAAAGCCCATGGACAAAATTCATGGGGTCATATGGAACTGGACACAACTGAACTATAACAAAAAAATGGGGATAAAAATAACATCAAGCTTCTAGGGCTGTTGTAAGGATAAAATAAGCTAATATTTGTAAAATGCTTTGGTAACCATAAAGTTCTATTGTTATTATTACTAATATTGCATCATTTGCAATCTCCATATTGAACTTTCACTGGAGAGGCTTACACAGAAAAGATTTGAGAGGAAAGAAATAAGGGTAGGGGGGGCAGAATCATGGTATAATGCAGAGAACTCTATATAATGCAGAGAACTCTATATAATGCAGAGAACTCTCTCTCTCTTTATATATATATATATATATGTATATATATATAATTTTATATATATATATATATGTAAAATTTTATTTTCTCCAGTTACATGTAAAACATTTTTTAGGTTATACATGTACATCAATTTTTTTACATAATTTCATATGAATCACATTAAGAGTGAAAAATCAGAACAAAAGGGAAAAGAAACATAAAAAATAAATGAAAATAGTATATGTTGATCTACACTTAGTCTCCACAATTCTCTCTCTGAATGTAGATGACATTTTCCTTCTAAAGTTATTGGGATTGCCTTGGATCACTGAGTCACAGCAAAGAATCAAGTCTATCACAGATGATCATCACACAATCCTGCTATTTGTTATGTACAATGTTTTCCTGGTAATGCTTGCTTAACTCAGTACCAGTTCATGTAAAATCTTTCCAGAAATTTCTAAAATCAGCCTGTTCATCATTTTTTATAGAACAATAATAT
Organism: Sminthopsis crassicaudata; assembly: GCF_048593235.1. Classification (NCBI taxonomy): domain Eukaryota; kingdom Metazoa; phylum Chordata; class Mammalia; order Dasyuromorphia; family Dasyuridae; genus Sminthopsis; species Sminthopsis crassicaudata. The sequence goes on from NC_133618.1 coordinate 374,085,035, forward strand.
TCCACTATTTTAAAAATATAATAATTTATTCAGCCATTCACCAATTGATGAATATCTACTCACTTTTTAATTCTTTGACTCCAAAAAAAGGCTGCTGAAAACATTTTTTCCATATATGGGTTCTTTTCCCTCTTTTATGATTTCTTTGGGGTCCAGATCAAGTAGAGACACTGTTGTATCGAAGTATACACAGTCTGATAGCCAATTTGGGCATTAATTAAGAAATTGTTAATGTAAGATCCATAAGACTCTTGATGATCCAACATTAGATTTTAGGTGATCTGTTAACTTGGATTGGAAAAAATATTTTCACTAACATTTGATTTATTTTGTAATCCTATTTTTTTTTTTTGCATCAAAACATTCGAGAATCCATCAGATTGCCAATGGGGTGTTTGATACACACAAAATAAGAATCCCCTGGCATAGGGGAAAGAGAAAAGGATTTAGAGTATGAAGACTGGATTAAAGGTATGGTCTTGCTGTTTGTAATCTGTGTGATTTTGGCTACTTCATTTTTCTTCTCAGAGATCTCAATTTCCTCTTCTATAAAATGAAAGAGTTTGAATCTCCAGCCAGTCTTAAATCCTATAATTCTATGACTTTGTGAGTAAAAGAATCTCAAGAGAAACATAGTGATCTGCCAAAAAAAAAAAATAGTTACACCATATACTGGGGGAAGGAAGTGTTTTCAGAAGGGCCATTGTGGAAATAGTTACAGTCAGTGGAGGGTTACTAAGAAAGGATGCTGCCTTAGGCAGAGTCTTTGTGGGAAGCCAGTTTTATTTAATCAAAGCTCCACATTCCAGAATCACAGAATCTTAAGTCAAAAAGGACCCCAGCAGTCAGTTCTTCCAACCTAGCTTTAAAAAAATGCTCTCTAAAACATATCCAATAAGTAATCATCCAGCCTGCTTAAAGAGCTCCAAAGAGGGAGAAATTGTTATTTCCCCAAATATTCCCTTTCATTGTTGGATAATCATAATTGTTGGGAAGTTTTACTTGTTGTTCAGCCTAAATGAACCCCCTTGAACTTCTACCTATGGCTTCTGGTTCTAATCTCTGGGGACACATAGAAATATCTGAGCTTTCTTCCATTGACAACCATTAAACATTTTACAATGATGGACCCTTGTCCCTTAAATCTTCTCTTCAACTCACTTCCTTAAATCCACCCTCAAATAGAGGTATGTAACTCAGAGCTTAACACAATGCATATGCCTACGTGTTGTTCTATTGCTCTGTTTCAGTGTTGAGTCCTCTCATTTGGGATCTCTTTTTCTCAAACTCAGTCCATACTTTTCTGCTTAGATTTCTGGATCTGGCATTTTATGGATTTCTCTTGAGATTTTAGGTAACTGCTTAATTGGTCCTTGTAGAAGGATTCAAATATTGCATTTGGACTCATAATAAAGATGTTGAATCTCACCACTAATTAATTGCTTACCTGATAGTATTTCTTTCCAATGCCTAGAAGACATAAACACTCCTTTCAAGATTAAGTTTTCATGGAACCATACGATTTAGATCTACAATGAAAAGTTTGGTACAACCTTCTCCTTTTACGTATCTGAGAACAATCTGATGCCCAAAGAGGGACCTATAACTTCACTAAGATCATATAATAATATATAAGAGATTCTTACTCAGACCCTTTGACTCCAAGTACAATATTCTTTCTATTATATCCCATTTTAGGAATACCTCATCTGAGTACAAGATACCAGAAAAAGCCAAGAAAATCAATTTACTTGAGCACTGAACCATTCCTTAGAGTAAAGGAATTTTATTAAGTGACAACAGACATTAACCTGGTAGATCATGGAACAGAAACTTTCTTTTTTTTCAATTTTTTTCAATTACAAGTATTAATTTTTTTCTCCATTCTATTCCCTCCAAACAGCAACAGTAAAAAAGGAGAAAAAAAAAACAAAATACTCATTAAAATTATGCACAGTAAAATAATGTAAATTGCCTCATTGTCCATTTCCAAAAATGTATGTCTAATTCTGCATTTTGAGGCCATCATCTTTAGGTCAGGTAGCAGACAGTATGCTTTATCCACTGTCCTGTACAATTTATTTTTTTCTTCTATTTTTAATTTAATTTAATTTTTTAATTAAAGCTTTTTGTTTACAAAACATATGCATGGGTAATTTTTCAGCATTGAGCTTTGCAAGACTTTCTGTTCCAAAATTTTCCCTCTTTTTCCCCCACTCCCACCCCTAGATGGAAAGCAGTCCAATACATATTAAATATGTTAAAATATATGTTAAATCCAATATTTATATGTACGTATTTATACAGTTATCTTGCTGCACAAGAAAAATCAGGTAAAGAAGGAAGAAAAAAACTGATAAAGAAAACAAAATGAAAGCAAACATCAACAGAAAACGGTGCAAATGTTATTTTGTCCTCCACACTCAGTTCCCACAGTCCTCTCTCTGAGTGCATATGGCTCTCTTCATCATAGAAGAATTGGAACTGGTTTGAATCATCTAATTGTTGAAGAGAGCCCCATCCATCAGAATTGATCACTGTTTAGTCTTCTTGTTGCCATATATAATGATCTTCTGGTTCTGCTCATTTCACTTAGCATCAGTTCATGTAAGTCTCTCCAGGCCTGTCTGAAATGATCCTGTTGCTCATTTCTTACAGAACAATAATATTCCAAACATTCATATACCATAACTCATTCAGTCATTCTGCAACTGATGGACATCCATTCAGTTTCCAGTTTCTAGCCACTACAAAAAGCACTGCCATAAACATTTTTTGCACATGTGGGTCCCTTTCTCCCCTTTAGGATCTCTTCGGGATATAAACCCAATAGAATCACTGCTGGACCAAAGGATATGCACAGTTTGATAATTTTTGAGCATAGTTCTAAATTGCTCTCCAGAATGGTTGGATTCATTCACAGTTCCACCAACAATGTATCACTGTTCCAGTTTTCCCACATCTCCTCCAACATTAATCATTATCTTTTCCTGTCATCTTAGCCAATCTGACAGGTGTATAGAGATAAATTGTCTTAATTTGAATTTCTTTGATCAATAGTGATTTGGAGCACCTTTTCATATGATTAGAAATAGTTTCAATTTCTTCATCTGAAAATTGTCTGTTCATAACCTTTGAACATTTATCGATTGGAGAATGGCTTGAATTCTTATAAATTTGAGTCCATTCTCTATATATTTTGGAAATGAGGCCTTTATACAAATCTTTGAATATAAAAATGTTTCCCCAGGTTATTCCTTCTCTTCTAATGTTGTCTGCATGAATTTTGTTTGTACAAAAGCTTTTTAATTTGATATAATCAAAATTATCTATTTTGTGATCAATAATGATCTCTAGTTCTTCTTTGGTCACAAATTCCTTCCTCCTCCACAGATCTAAGAGGTAAACTATCCTATATTCTTCTAATTTGTTTATAATATCATTCTTTATATCTAGATCATTGAACTCATTTCAACCTTATCTTGATGTGCTTAGCATTTTCTCAAAAAGAGGACACCCCTTTAGTCTGCAAGTTTTTTTGCTACACACACACACACACACACACACACACACACACACATACACACACACGTGTTTGCATGTACACATATAAAATATAAATTTATCTATACATATGTGTTTCAAACATATATACAAACACAATACACATCCTTTGCACACAAATATACCCATGCAATATACATACAAACATGTATGATCTTATACATTTATGAGTATATGAACATTCATATATATATGTATATATATATATTTACATATAAATGTAAAAGGAGAAAGCTGTTCCAAATAATCGATTCCAGATTTAAACTTTATGATTCTATTATTTTACATATGCAGAATATATTACAAAATATAGCGCCACATACATGTTTGTACATTTGGCTCATTTACCTCTTTCTTTCATTTTTGGGAAGTTGAAGCTAGTAGTGCTGTCTTTAGTTCCAAGGTCATGGATAGGAATTTTCCCTATAGCTTGAATTAATATTTGATTATCAACAAACTTGTGCCTGCTTTTGGGAAATATTCTATTCATAAATATCTTAGAATCTCAGAGTGAAATTGACCATAGAAAATGTTTAATCTAAGACATACCTGAAGAATAATTTTCTCTGCAGCTTGTCAGACACATGGTCATCTAGCCTTTGCTTACAAAGTGAAGAAAGCATTGGAAGTCCACTACTTCTTGAGGAAACTCCTTCCATTTTAAAACAACTCTGATTATTAGGGAGTTCTTCCTTACATTGAACTGAAATCTGCCTTTTCCCAAACTTCTGCCCATTGCTGCACTTTTCCATGATAATTATCAAATATTTGAAGATAGAAAAATTGTCATTCCCATCCCTAACCTTGACATAAACCTTTCCTCCTCCATGTTAATCAATCCAGCATTATTTTTAAAAAAATCTTTTAAGGTATGTCTTCCCTATCCTAAGTGGTCTCCTCTCCATAAACTCCTGCTTTTCATAGCACTAGCTTGAGGGTGTAGTACCTAATTTCTCAACAGAAAAAAGATTGGTTAGAATGGTAAGGAAACTTTGTATTCATGTAGTACAAGTCTCTTGTTTTTCAGAGAATAAACTCAAGGCTAGGGATAGAAAGTGCACCTGCATTTTATAGATACTGAGGTCAAGACTTAAACACAGAGCACTGCTCCAGGCTAGGGACCCTCTTTAATCTGATTACATTTCTTTATTCCCATCCCTCCTCTTGCCCGTATGCACCTCTCTTTATTAATAATGGCAAACTAGTATTTAAGTAGTGCTTCCATTTTTGTAAAGCACTTTATTCACTGTGAAGGAAGATATTAAGTTATCTTCTGAAATTAAATGTTTATTTTAGCGGGAAGGGAACTCAGGCCCTCCATGAAGGGTTCAGTGACTCATTTGAGTGTGGTAAGAGTGTGGTAGAATTCAAATACAGATCTCCTGGCTGTAATTCTAAGATGCCAAACACTAATACATTCTCTGTGACTTACAGAATCTAAATGTAATAAAATTATAAAGTCACACATTGATTCCTCTGAAACTTCTTGAGCATTGGTTTGTTCTCCTAGTATTTTTTTGTTGTTGTTGTTGTTGGCATAGGTTTTGTCATGATTTTCCTGTGCACTCCAATTGCTAGCTACAATAGGTAGACAACTTGGGTTCAAATTCTGATCTTATTGCCAACCATCAATGTCATGTTGAGAAAGCAATTCCATTTCTTTGGATTTCAGTTGGTTCATCTATAAAATAGAGTAGGATGAGTCATAGGGATTGGACTAAGATTCATTCTAGATTTAAAATCTTAAAAACCTGTGACAAAAGAAAGAGCATTCATAAAAGAAAAAACCTAGGCTCCTGGAGATCTGGCTAAGGCAGACTAAGTGGCCCCAAGAAGTATAATCTGTACTGGTGCAAAAGAGGTTAGAAGATGGCTTGTTAGAATGAAGGCAAGGAAACTGGTGGAAGGAGAGAATGAGTCATGGGACTACTTTTCCAAACAGACCAAAACACTTGGCACTCCTCAGATAAACTTCTGCAGATCTGGGATTGGCCAGGAAGTTTGGCTCTGATAACTTAATTTTTATTTCTTTTTCTACTAATTTGACTTGTATCTTTCTAACTTAGGTGTTGGGACTCTCCTGCTGGAGGCTCATAGGGTTAAAATTGTATGAGCCTTAAAAATTTATCTTACAGATCATTTTGTGCTCCAGGGCTTGGGCAAACAAGAAGTTTTGTTTTGGTGTTTAAATGCATTTTGGACAATTTTTTTCTGCTTTTCAGCTTTCCATTCCTAAGAATTCTTCCCTTCCCCCTCCACACCTCTTTTGCCTCCACCACCCTCAAATATTCCCTCCAACTGTTCTTCACTCTCTGGATTTTTATTTTCTTTCTCATTTTTCCTATTTTCTTCTTCCTAATTTATTCCTTTTCCCCTCCCGCCCCCACTATCTGCCTCCCATTTTTTCCCTCTGGTTTTTGCCCTTGTTTTCTGGGGCATTAATCACATGGATTGGTATGACTCAGGCAATGGGCATAATCTGCTACAGAGCCACAACAACCCTATGGCCCCCTTTCAGGAACATTCTCGCTTTTTCTGAAACATTCAACACTTCCCAAATATAAGGTAGTTTGTGAGATGAAAGAAAACAAGTAGAGGCAGCCTTCAGAGCAACAGAAATCAAGTCCAAGGGCAAACAGTGGCCTAAGACAAAGAGATTGCCTGCGCTGAAGTTCCTGATGACTTTGCCAGCCTGAGGGGAAAAAAAAAAAAAAAAAAAAAAAAAAAAACAAGGAGGGGAACTGGGAAACAGAACCATAAATCCCATCCCACATGTTCCCTCCTTCTAGCAGAGCTCTCAAGCACACGTAATTTTTTTCTTTTACTGAAAAACATGATGGATTTTGCTTTTGATAATCCCAGGGCCAGCCTTGGTATTCAGGCCTCCTGAAGCCAAATTCTAGAGGCCTTATATGACCTGGCCATTTGAGAACTTCACTGTCCAAGTTCTCACTTCCCTCATCTAAGGGGGAAACACTGGATCATGTCCTTGGGGGTGAGACTGGGAGGATAGGGGGGCCTGGGAAACATTGAGACATTGTTTTGAGGATGTGAAGGTATCATTTATAGAGAAGTGTCATATGAGAAAAGTAAGGTAAGGATCACAGTTTCAAAAAATAGTGAATGCTTGATGAAAAAATAATAGAAATCTTAAACATGAGTGACCTAATTCACATGCTCCATTGATGAGTGCAAATTTCATTCTAGAAGGTGAAATGATAGAATCTGAGGACCTTATATATCAAATTAGGATTGTATCTTGCATGTGATAGGAGCAGCATATCAAAGCTAGGGCAATGTAGCTGGTCTGTGCTATAGTGGGGAAAAAAAATTAATGGATTTGGAGTTAGAAAATCTGGGTTTGATACTCCATGTGGACAAGTTACTTAATGTTTCTGGGCCTCATTAAATGAGGTTCTTATTAAATGGGGATTAACTAGATAACCTCATAGGATCTTCTCAGCTCTAGATTGAGGATTCTAGTATTGATACCCACTTGTGAGATCTGAAATGGGAGTTGTCAGTTAATTTGTTGATTGATTAATTCACTGATTAATGTGAGTGATATTGAAGTGATGAATAAGAAAGCACTGGGGAGAGCAAGCACTTATGTGCTAAGTACTGTGCTAGATGCTTTGTAATTGTTATCTCATTTGATCTTCACAACAATCCTGGGAGATAGGGGCTATTATTATCCTAATATTATAGATGAGGCAATGAAAGTAATTGGAAGTTAAATGAGGTTAAATGATTTGCTCAGTCACACAGCTAACAAGTATTTGAAGTCACATTTGAACTCAGGCCTTCCTGATTCTAAGCTGTCCATTATGCCATCCTTTGTCCTGTGGTAGCTCAATGTGTATTAACTTACAAAAGCAGAGTTTGTTTCTCAGGTCCTTTGACTCCTTAGCCAGTATTATTTCCAACATGTCATGTTGCCTTTTTGTGGTAGCAATTCAATTCTCTCTGTCTCTCTGTCTCTCTCTGTCTCTGTCTCTCTGTCTCTGTCTCTGTCTCTGTCTCTGTCTCTCTCTGTATATATATATATATATATATATATATATATATATATATATATATATATATATAATCTTAATAATATCAACAATATATATAATATATATATATATATATTATATATATATAACTATATATATAATATTAATAATATCAACAATATATATATAATATATATATATCAATATATATATTATATATATATAACTATATATATAATCTTAATAATATCAACAGTTCAAAATGGAATATGGTAGCCTAATGAACAATTATCTCCCTGTCACTGAAAGTCTTTAAGACCATTTTTTAAATATTACAGAGAAGATACATGATTTCAGGATCAATTGAACTAGGTGACTTCTGACAATTCTTCCAAACTGGTTCTGGGATTCTATGAATATACGTGGGCCCTGTCCTCAAGGAGTTTCCAGGCTGATAAATAATTGAGATATGAGCTCTAAACCACAATACAAGTCAATGAGTGAAAACAATTACTACTGTTCTGTCATGTCTGACTCTTTGTGACCCCATTTTGATATTTTCTTGGCAAAGATACTAGAGTTGTGCCATTTCCTTCTCCAGCTTATTTTACAGATGAGGAAACTGAAGAACATAGGATTACATGGCTTGCTTAGAGTCACATAGCTAGAAAGTATATCAGGCTAGATTTAAACTTGTGAGGATGAATCTTCCTGATTTCAAGATCAAGTTCTACCTATTACACCACCTTGCAATGAAGCACCAAGTGAAAACATACCAAAGTATTAAAAGGACTGGAATAATTATGGAAAGCCACTTTCAGGGGATATACTTGATTTGGACTTTAAAGGACAGCTAGGAACTGGATAGATGTAAAGGAAAAGCCATTCTCATATAGGGGAATGGGAATGGTGGACAAAATAGTTGAGTGAAAGTATTGGGAGCTAAGATTGGAAGGTCAGTCAGATCTGGATTTTGATTGACCTTGGACTTCAGACTATCTTGATCTTATAAGAAGTAGACAGTTATGGATAGTGTCTTTGTAAGGCAGAGATGGGATCAGTGCCATGTTTTAGGAATGTAGCACTGGCTGCCTGTGGAGACCAATCCTTCTCTAGTTGGGAGGAAAGGGGAGAATGCAATCTGATGATGAAGTTTAGACTTTCCCATCCCACTGGCCCACACACAGCTGATCAAAAGTGGATCAGTCTGAGGGTCTGAAAGGAAAGAGCCTGCCTAGATTGTACATAAGTAGGTTTTTTTCTCTCTGGGCCAAGAAAGCACTTCTGTGTGGTGTTGTGGGTGGCAAGAGTTAGTGTGTTTCCGTACAGAAGAGACTGGTAAATATTTTCACTAAATGCATTTTGGAAAACCAACCTGATGTACAAACTTCCTAATTTTTTTAAAGGAGGAAAAAAAAGGTTCAAATTCTGCTTCCTTCAGATCTTATGATATTGTGCCAAAGATGAATTTTATCCCTGGAGTAATACATTTAACAGTTAATCAGTTAATAAACATTAATTAAGTACTTATTATGTGCCTCCCACTGTGCAAATTACTAGATATTCAAATAAGTGCAAAAAATAGACCCTGCTTTCAAGGAGCTCACAATAGAATAGGGGAATACAACACATTAAGAAAAAAATAGCTGTAAGGTTGAGAGGAAGGCATATTGAACTTCCGAAGTCCAGTGGTCTCCTAGGCCCCAGGTAGAAGGGATTGGACTATTGCTTTCTATTTTCTGGTTAATACATTTTACCCAATTGATTCATATTTTATTTGTCATCTACTAAAATCTCCAGAACTATTTCCAAATAAGGTGCCATTTAGTCACACTTTCCCCAAAGACAATACTCATAAGACCATATTGTAATAGTTCAGTTAAAAGGTAATGAGGGCTTGAACTAAAGTGGCGGATGTGTGAGTAAAGAGAAGAGGATGTCTATGAAAAATATTATACTGGTAGAAATGATAAAAGTTAGCAATAGTTTGGATATATGAGAATGAAGTGGTAAGAATGATATAGAAAATTATGAGCTTAAGTGAATGGGAAGGTGCTTTTTGAAAGTAATAGGGAGGTTTAGAAGAGGGAAGAACTTGAAGGAAGTGAGGAATGAATTATATTTTAGATCTGTTGAATTTGAGATGCCCATGGGACATCCAGTTTGAGGTGACTGTAAGATATATGAAGTTCTTCACTATTGCCACTTTACATATGAATCCATCTATATAGGTTGTCTTTTAGCATAGAAATTATATGTACATTTAAAATATTTCATAATTTCTGGATAAAAAAATCATTTTATTAATAATTTTAGCATATTACTAATAAAATGAGTTAGTGACAGTCTTGGAATACCAAAGAACCTACATGGCAGTGGGCAGTAGGCAGTAGGATAGGAAAAGTAGCTGTTGCCAAAGGTGGCAATTGATTCTGATTGATTAACAATTAATGAGAGAATGAATATTATAAGGAGAAGTATATCTATTCTAATGAGAAGCTTTACTTCTAAGTCACTACCAGCCTCTCAAAATCTAGAAAACAATATCTATATTCCCCAAGCCTGAGCACAACATAAATTAAAAAGTACTTGTAAAGTTGGGTGGGGTAGCAAGAGGAGAATGTTAATCCTGCCTGCATCATCATTTTTGTCTTTTAGAAGCTAAATCTTAAAAAGAGGATGTTGGAAAGGGGGGGGGGACTGGAGTTCCCCAAATCATTGATTATTAATAATCATTTCTTCCCTTTAGCTTGTAAAGTATTTCCAGATGTTTATATGAGACACATTAGTGTAGAAGGTGGCAGTCTCCTTTTTCATCAACAGGAAATTTGGTGTTCTAATCAAGGGAGAGCCAAATGTATTTCAAATGGTTAGGGAAATTTTGACCTTTTGGAAGCTTGGATTTGTGTCCAGTGGGGCCCCAAACAACTCACAGCTTTGCCAAAAGTCATTTTGAGGTTGAATAAGAGTTGTTCTGAACTTGAGATCAGGTACTTGGATCAATTTATTAGACTCAGGATGATATATATATATATATATATATATATATATGTATATATATATATATACATATATATATATGTATGTATGTAAGATAACTCACCCACTTTCCATATTTTGCAGATGAGGAAAACAAAATTCAGAAAGACCGAGAGAGAGAGAAAAAGAGACAGAGAGAGAGAGAGAGACAGAGAATCAGAGACAGAGACAGAGAGTCAGAGAGAGAAACAGAGAATCAGAGAGAGAGACAGAGAGCGAAAGACACAGAGAGACACACAGAGAGAAACAGAGAGGAATAGAGAGGGATAGAAAAGGACAGAGAGAGACAGAAGCAGAGAGACAATAAGAGAGACACACACAGAGATACACACAGAGACAGAGAGACAGAGAGATAGACAGAGACAGAGAGTCTTCTTCAAAGTTGTATAGGATTATAGCATCATAGGCTAAGAGAAAAAAAACAAAAAAAAGGTAAGGAATTAGCCCAATCTCCTTATGGTACTCAATAGCAGATCTGTTTTAAAAACCAGATCCCTTATCTTTTATTTAGTGTTTTCCCATATATATATATATATTACCTTCTTATCTCCCAGCATGAATGAGCATGATAAGAATAGACATAAGGGATTATGATTTCATTGTAGAGAGAACTTACCAATGAGGAAACTCTCTTCAAAATGTAGTTTCACACCATCTCTTCCATTTATAGTTTTTAAAAGTTATCTAGGGTCCTGAAAAGTTAAGTGACTTGTCTGGGTTGGCTAGTATGTGTTAGAAACAGGACTTGAACATAAGTCTTCCTTACCCAGTTCCATGTCAGCTGTCCATCACTATGTCACAGCTACTTGTCATGGAACTCATTAACCTGGGCTAAAGTTTTGAGAGAAGCCTCCTCACTGTTTCTTGCACAGTATACTAATTTCCAGAATCCATGTGAATTTTCACTGACTTTCCTGAATGCTTAGTATCTTTTTTGAAGTATATCCCAATTTAACATAGAGTTAAAAGTCAAGAAAATTAACAAAGAGCAGAAATAAAAAAATGTATTTTATAATAAAAAGTATTATTGTGATAGGAAATATCAGAACACCAACTCAGAAGACAAAAAAAAAATCAAAACAGCCTCATGTAAAGAGAGTAAGAGAAGGGAGAGAGAGGAGATAAATAGGTGGAAATAGAAGGGAGGGAAATTCATGGCTAGTAACTATAAATATAAAAAATATAGCAAGTTTTATAAAATTTCATTTTTTCAAATATATGGATAATTGAGTCAAATTATAAAAGTAAGAGCAGTTCCTTAAATGGTCAAAGAAGATTTCAGATGAAATATTCAAAGGTATCCTTAGTTATATGAAAAATGCTCTAAATTACTATTGATCATTTAAGTGCAAATTAAAAGTCTTAGCTACTACCCCACCTCTATCAAATTGATTCATATAACAAAAGAAAAATAACAAATGTTGGAGGGGATGTGAGAAAATCAAGACATGAATGCAATATTGATGACATTGACTACTGATTTAAGTTTTCTGCAGAGCAATTTTAGAACTATGCCCAAAGGAGTAAAAAAAAAAAAAAAATCATATCCTTTGACCAAGCAATACTGTTACAAGGTCTATATTCCAAAGAGATTTTTTTTTTATTTTCAAATGAGCTTTATTATTTTTTCATTAATTTTATAATTATAACATTTTTGACAGTACATATGCATAGATCATTTTTTTTACAACATTATCCCTTGTACTCCCTTCTGTTCTGAATTTTTCCCCTCCTTCCCTCCATCCTCTCCCCTGGATGGCTGGCATACCCATATATATTAAATATCTTATAGTATATGCTAGGTACAATATATATGTGCAGAATCGAATTTTGTTGTTGTTGTTGTTATTGCAAAATTGTATTCGCAAGGTAAAAATAATCTGGGAAGAAAAACAAATAAAAAAAATGCTCACAGTTTATACTCATTTCCCAGTGTTCTTTTTCTGGGTTTAGCTGATTCTGTCCATCATTGATCAATTGGAATTGGATTAGCTCTTCTCTATGTTGAACATATCCACTTCCATCAGAATACATCCTCATACAGTATCATTGTTGAAGGGTATAATGATCCCCTAGTTCTGCTCGTTTCACTCAGCATCAGTTGATTTAAGTCTCTCCAAGCCTCTCTGTATTCTTCCTGTTGGTCATTTCTTATAGAACAATAATATTCCATAACATTCATATACCATAATTTACCCAACCATTCTCCAATTGATGGACATCCATTCATTTTCCAGTTTCTAGCCACTACAAAAAGGGCTGCCACAAACATTTTGGCACATACAGGTCCCTTTCCCTTCTTTAGTACTTCCTTAGGATATAAGCCCAGTAGTAGCACTGCTGGGTCAAAGGGTATGCACATTTTGATAACTTTTCGGGCATAATTCCAGATTGCTCTCCAGAATGGTTGGATTCTTTCACAACTCCACCAACAATGCATCAGTGTCCCAGTTTTCCCACAGCCCCTCCAACATTCATCATTATTTGTTCCTGTCATCTTAGCCAATCTGACAGGAGTGTAGTGGTATCTCAGAATTGACTTAATTTGCATTTCTCTGATCAATAGTGATTTGGAACACTCTTTCATATGAGTGGAAATAGGTTTAATTTCATCATCTGAAAATTGCCTGTTCATATCCTTTGACCATTTATCAATTGGAGAATGGCTTGATTTCTTATAATTCTCTGTATATTTTAGAGATGAGGTCTTTATCAGAACCTTTAACTGTAAAAATGTTTTCCCAATTTGTTACTTCCCTTCTAATCTTGTTTGCATTAGTTTTGTTTGTGCAAAAACTTTTTAATTTGGTGTAATCAAATTTTTCTATTTTGTGATCAATAATGATCTCTAGCTCTTCTTTGGACACAAATTCCTTCCTCCTCCACAAGTCTGAGAGGCAAACTATCCTATCTTCCTCTAATTTATTTATGATCTCGCCAAAGAGATTTTTTAAAAAAGGAAAAAGGACATATCTACAAAGATATTTATAGCAGTTCTTTTAAAGATGGCAAAGAATTGGAAATTGAGGGGGTGGCCATCAATTGGAGATTAGCTGAATACATTGTTATATGTAATTATGTGGAATACTATTGTGTTATAAGAAATGATGAGCAGGATGCTCTCAGAAAAAAACCTGTAAAGGCTTGTATGAACTGATACAAAGTTAAATGAGTAGAATGAGGAGAATATTTTACACTGTAATAGCAATTTCATACAATAATCAATTGTGAATGATTTAAGTACTTTGACCAAGACAGTGATCCAAGATAATTCTGAAAAACTAATGATGAAAAAATGCTATCCATTTCCAGAGAAAGAGAATTGATTGAGGCTGAATACAGCTTAAAGCATATTTTTTCTTTATTTTTCTTGTGTGTTTTTTTTGTTTGTTTGTTTTCTTTCACAACATGGAAATATGTTTTGTATGACTGCATATTTATAACCCCTATCAAAGTGCTTACCTTTTCAATTAGAGGAGAGAAGCAAGAGAATTTGTTTTATTTTATTTTACTTTTATTTTTTAAATTAAATATTTTTATTTACAAAATATATGCATGGGTAATTTTTCAACACTGACCATTGCAAAGCCTTTTGTTCCAAATTATCTCCTCTTCCCCCCATCTCCTACCCTAGATGGCAGGTAGTCCAATACATGTTAAATATGTTAAAATATATGCTAAATCCAATAAACACACGCATATATACATATATATATATATACATATTATACAGTTATTTTGCACAAGAAAAATTGGATCAAGAAGGAAAAAGTGGAAAAGAAAACAAAATGCAAGCAAACAACAGCAGAATGCTGTATTGTGGTCTACACTCAGCTCCCATGGTCCTCTCTTTAGATGTAGATAGCACTCTTCATCACTGAACAACTGGAATTGGTTTGAATCATCTCATTGTTGAAGAAAGCCCCATCCATCAGAATTGATCATCATCATCTTGTTGTTGCCATGAATAATGATCTCCTGGTTCTGCTTACTTCACTTCGCATCAGTTCATGTAAGTCTCTCCAGGCCTCTCTGGAATCATCCTGCTGATCATTTCTTACAGAACAAGAATATTCCATAACATTCATATACCATAAGTTATTCAGCTATTCTCCAATTGTTGAGCATCTATTCAGTTTCCAATTTCTTGCCACTACAAAAATGGCTGAAGGAGGAGAATTTGGAAGTAAAGATTTTTAAATGAATTTTAAAAATTGTTTTTTAACATGTAAAAGAAAAAAAAAAAGCTTTAACATGTAAAAGAAAAAAAAAAGCTTTTCCAAATTTCCCTCTATCTTAGAGCTTTCCTTTTCCTTCTGGGATGATATCCATCTTATCTATACTTAGTTAATTGTATTAGTTCTTCCCTATTAGATTGAGTTCCTTAAGTGCAGGAGCTGATTTTGCTTTTCTTTGTATCCAATGCTTAACTATATCTTAATTATAAGTTCCTGGGGAAATGAACTTTATTAGAGGGAGACCACAATCTACCTCCCTTTAATAGATAAATCTAAAGAATACAAACGAATAAGAAATAAGTTATACATAGTTATGTATAGAATTTTGTAAAAGTTATTTATGATAGCTTTCCAGTAACATTTGAATGGTAATAATAAGAAATATAAATACATATTAGATATAATAGTAACTTTACAAAAATTCAACCTGATGAAATGTAAAGTTATTAAAAATCTTTTACTAATGAAATGTAATAGATATTGCATGCTATAATGGCTCACTGAAAGGAATCAAATTTTTTTTTTAATTTTTTTTATTTTATTTTATAATTATAACATTTTTTTGACAGTACATATGCATGGGTAATTTTTTACAACATTATCCCTTGCACTTACTTCTATTCAGATTTTTTCCCTTCCTCCCCCAACCCCTTCCCCCAGATGGCAAGCAGTCTTATATATGTTAAATATATTACAGTATAATTTAGATACAATATATGTGTGTAAAACCGAATTTTTTGTTGCACAGGAAGAATTGGATTCAGAAGGTAAAAATAACAGTTTACATTCATTTCCCAGTGTTCCTTTTCTGGATGTAGCTGGTTCTGTCCATCATTAATCAATTGGAATTGGATTAGTTCTTCTCTATGTTGAAGAAATCCACTTCCATCAGAATACATCCTCATACAGTATCATTGTTGAAGTGTATAATGATCTTCTGGTTCTGCTCGTTTCACTCAGCATCAGTTGATGTAAGTCTCTCCAAGCCTCTCTGTATTTCTCCTGTTGGTCATTTCTTATAGAACAATAATATTCCATAACATTCATATACCATAGTTTACCCAACCATTCTCCAATTGATGGACATCCATTCATCTTCCAGCTTCTAGCCACTATGAAAAGGGCTGCCACAAACATTTTGGCACATACAGGACCCTTTACCTTCTCTAGTAGTTCCTTGGGGTATAAGCCCAATAGTAGTATGGCTGGGTCAAAGGGTATGCACATTTTGATAACTTTGTGGGCATAATTCCAGATTGCTCTCCAGAATGGTTGGATTCTTTCACAACTCCACCAACAATGCATCAGTGTCCCAGTTTTCCCACAGCCCCTCCAACATTCATCGTTATTTGTTCCTGTCATCTTAGCCAATCTGACAGGTGTGTAATGATACCTCAGAGTTGTCTTAATTTGCATTTCTCTGATCAATAGTGATTTGGAACACTCTTTCATATGAGTGGAAATAGTTTTAATTTCATCATCTGAAAATTGTCTGTTCATATCCTTTGACCATTTATCAATTGGAGAATGGCTTGATTTCTTATAAATTAAAGTCAATTCTCTGTATATTTTGGAGATGAGGCCTTTATCAGAACCTTTAACTGTAAAAATGTTTTCCCAATTTGTTACTTCCCTTCTAATCTTGTTTGCATTAGTTTTGTTTGTGCAGAAACTTTTTAATTTGGTGTAATCAAAATGTTCTATTTTGTGATCAATAATGGTCTCTAGTTCTCCCTTGGACACAAACTCCTTCCTCCTCCACAAGTCTGAGAGGTAAACCATCCCATGTTCCTCCAATTTATTTATGATTTCGTTCTTTATGCCTAAATCTTGGACCCATTTTGATCTAATCTTAGTATGTGGTGTTAAATGTGGGTCCATGCCTAGTTTCTGCCATACTAATTTCCAGTTTTCCCAGCAGTTTTTGTCAAATAATGAATTCTTATCCCAAAATTTGGGATCTTTGGGTTTGTCAAACACTAGATTGCTATTTTTATTCACTATCTTGTCCTGTGAACCTAACCTATGCCACTGATCAACTAGTCTATTTCTTAGCCAATACCAAATGGTTTTGGTGACTGTTGCTTTATAATATAGCTTTAAATCAGGTACACTTAGACCACCTTCCTCTGACTTTTTTTTCATTAGTTCCCTTGCAATTCTCGACCTTTTATTCTTCCATATGAATTTTGTTGTTATTTTTTCTAGGTCATTAAAATAGTTTCTTGGGAGTCTGATTGGTATAGCACTAAATAAATAGATTAGTTTGGGGAGTATTGTCATCTTTATTATATTCGCTCGGCCTATCCAAGAACACTGAATGTCTTTCCAATTATTTAAATCTGACTTTATTTTTGTGGCAAGTGTTTTGTAATTTTGCTCATATAATTCCTGACTCTCCTTTGGTAGATATATTCCCAAATATTTGATACTATCGACTGTTATTTTGAATGGAATTTCTCTTTGTATCTCTTGCTGTTGGATTGTGTTGGTAATGTATAAAAATCCTGAGGATTTATGTGGATTTATTTTGTACCCTGCAACTTTGCTAAAATTCTGAATTATTTCTAATAGCTTTTTAGCAGAGTCTTTGGGGTTCTCTAAGTATACCATCATGTCATCTGCAAAAAGTGACAATTTGACTTCTTCATTTCCTACTCTAATTCCTTGGATCTCTTTCTCAGCTCTTATTGCCAAGGCTAGAGTTTCTAGTACTATATTGAATAGTAATGGTGATAGTGGGCAACCTTGTTTCACTCCTGATCTTACAGGGAAAGGTTCTAGTTTATCACCATTACATATGATGTTTACTGAAGGTTTTAAATATATGCTCCTTATTATTTTAAGGAATAGTCCATTTATTCCTATACTCTCAAGCGTTTTTAGTAGGAATGGATGTTGGATTTTATCAAATGCCTTTTCTGCATCTATTGAGATGATCATATGGTTTTTATTAATTTGATTATTAATATGGTCAATTATACTAATAGTTTTCCTAATATTAAACCAGCCCTGCATTCCTGGTATAAATCCCACTTGGTCATAGTGTATTATCCTGGGGATGATTTTCTGAAGTCTATTTGCTAATATCTTATTTAAGATTTTAGCATCAATATTCATTAAGGAAATTGGTCTATAGTTTTCTTTCTCAGTTTTCGATCTACCTGTTTTAGGTATCAGTACCATGTCTGTGTCATAGAAGGAATTTGGTAGGACTCCTTCAATCCCTATTTTTTCAAATAGTTTACATAGCATTGGAGTTAGTTGTTCTTTAAATGTTTGGTAGAATTCACCTGTAAATCCATCTGGTCCTGGGGACTTTTTCTTAGGAAGTTGGTTAATAGCTTGGTCTATTTCTTTTTCTGAGATGGGACTATTTAGACTACTTACTTCTTCCTCTGTTAATCTGGGCAAGCTATATTTTTGAAGGTATTCTTCCATTTCATTTAAGTTATCGAATTTATCGGCATAAAGTTGAGCAAAGTAGCTCCTAACTATTGTTCTAATTTCCTCTTCATTAGTGGTGAGTTCACCCTTTTCATTTTCAAGACTATCAATTTGCTTTTTCTCTTTCCTTTTTTTAATCAGGTTTACTAAGGGTTTGTCTATTTTGTTGGTTTTTTCATAAAACCAACTCTTAGTTTTATTAATTAATTCAATAGTTTTTTTACTTTCAATTTTATTAATCTCACCTTTTATTTTTTGAATTTCAAGTTTTGTGTTTGGGGGTTTTTAATTTGTTCCTTTTCTAGCAATTTTAGTTGTAAACCCAATTCGTTGGCCCTCTCTTTCTCTATTTTATGCAGGCCTGTAGAGATATAAAACTTCCCCTAATTACTGCTTTGGCTGTATCCCACACATTTTGGTATGATGTCTCATTATTGTCATTTTCTTGGGTGAAGTTATTAATGATGTCTATGATTTGCTGTTTTACCCAATCATTCTTTAGTATAAGATTATTTAGTTTCCAATTATTTTTTGGTCTATTTTCCCCTGGCTTTTTATTAAATGTTATTTTGATTGCATTATGGTCTGAAAAGGATGCATTTACTATTTCTGCCTTACTGCATTTGATTTTGAGGTTTTTATGCCCTAGTATATGATCAATTTTTGTATAGGTTCCATGAACTGCTGAGAAGAAAGTATATTCCTTTCTGTCTCCATTTAGCTTTCGCCAAAGATCTATCATATCAAACTTTTCTAGTATTCTATTTACCTCTTTGACTTCTTTCTTATTTATTTTGTGGTTTGATTTATCTAATTCTGAGAGTGCAAGGTTGAGATCTCCCACTATTATAGTTTTGCTATCTATTTCCTCTTGCAGCTCTCTTAATTTCTCTTTTAAGAATTTAGATGCTGCACCACTTGGTGCATACATGTTTAATATTGATACTGCTTCACTATTGATGCTTCCCTTTAGCAGGATATAATGCCCTTCCTTATCTCTTTTAATTAGATCAATTTTTGTTTTTGCTTGATCTGAGATGAGGATGGCTACTCCTGCTTTTTTGGTTTTGCCTGAAGCATAATAGATTCTGCTCCACCCTTTTACTTTTAGTTTGAATGTCTCATCCTGTTTCAGGTGTGTTTCCTGTAAACAACATATAGTAGGATTCTGACTTTTAATCCAGTCTGCTAACTGCTTCTTCTTTATGAGGCAGTTTGCCCCATTCACATTTATGGTTAGAAGGACTAATTCTATATTGCTTGCCATCCTATTAACCCCTGCTTATGCTTTTCCCCTTTCCTTCCCTTTTACCCTCCTACCCAGTATTAAACTGGTGAACACCACTTGCTTTTCACAGCCCTCCCTTTTTAGGATCCCTCCCCCACCTTAAAGATCCTCCCCTTATTTTACCCCTTTTCCTCGAAATTACTGTATTCCCTTCCCCTTAGCTTACTCCTTCCCTTTCACTTTTCAATGAAGTGGAAGAAGTTTCACCATAAATCAAATATGTCTCTTGATACACGCTATGTTCATCTCCCTCCTTTCTTTCTCTCAGATATAATAGGTTACCTTTGCCTCTTCATGAGATGTAGTACCACCACTTTACACTTTTTTATGATATAATCTCCTTTCCACCACTAGTTTCTAAGACAAATTGTACATATGTTCTTTACATATTTTTTTGACAGAAGTATAGTTCTCAAGATTTCTTTTTACCTTTTTTAGAAGTCTCTTGAGTTCTGTATTTGAAGATCAAACCTTTTATGTAGGTCTGGTTTTTTCATCAAAAATAGATGGAATTCATTTATTTCGTTAAATGTCCATCTTCTTCCCTGGAAAATGATGCTCATTCTTGCTGGGTAAGTTATTCTTGGCTGCATACCAAGTTCCTTAGCCTTTCGGAATATCATGTTCCAGGCCCTGCGTTCTTTTAATGTGGATGCTGCTAGATCCTGTGTTATCCTTATTGTGGATCCTCCATATCTGAATTGTTTTTTTCTAGCAGCTTCCAATATCTTTTCCTTTGTCTGATGGTTCTTGAACTTGGCCACTATATTTCTTGGCGTTTTGATTTTAGGGTCCCTTTCAGTAGGTGATCAATGAATTTTCTCAATGTCTATTTTACCCTCTGTTTCCAAAACGTCTGGGCAGTTCTCTTTGATAATTTCCTCGAAAATGGTGTCCAAGCTCTTATTTTCCTCCCATTTTTCAGGGAGTCCGATTATTCTCAAATTGTCTCTCCTGGATCTGTTTTCCAGGTCTGTTGTCTTTCTGGTAAGGTACTTGACAGTCTTTTCAATTGTTTCATTTCTCTGATTTTGCTTGACTCCCTCTTGGTTTCTCCTTGAGTCATTCATTTCTACTTGTTCCAGTCTAATTTTCAATGATGTATTTTCTTCACTCACTTTTTTTATATCTCTTTGTAATTGTCCAATTGAGTTTTTATCTTCTATGGAATTTTTTTCCATTTTATCCATTTTATTTTTTAGAGAGCTGATTTCTTTTTCCAGCTCTCTAATCCTGTTTTCCTTGGAGTTGTTTACCTTTTCCAGCTCACTAATCCTGTTTTCCTTGGAGTTGTTTACCTTTTCCAGCTCACTAATCTTGTTTCTCAATGATTTGATTTCTTTATCCATTCTGTCTTTGAATGCATGGGATGACTTCTCCAGGCTCTCTTGCCAAGCTTCCCTTTCCTTTTCCCATTTCTCTTCCAGCTCTCTTGTGAGAGCCTTTTTGATTTCCTCTATGAGGTTCTTTTGTATTGAGGAGCAGCCCACATCCCTCCCAGGGGATACATCCGGGGACATTCTGTTCCTAGTCTCCTCAGCATTTGAAGTCTGCTCCCTCTCCACACAGAAGCTGTCAATGGTTAGAGCCCTTTTGAATTTTTTGTTCATTTTGTCAGAGTAGGAATCAAAGAAAACAAACTGACAAGAGAAACAATTGGTCTGTTTTGCGGGGGATGGGGTTGGATGGTATTAATGGGCTTCCTCTACAGACTGGGGGTAGGGCAGCAGAGAGCCACTAACAGAACAGCAATGACTGTACCGAGTCTGAGCTCTGAGGCTCTGAGAACGCACCGAGTCAGTCCAGGTGGGGGTTGGGGGTGGCCGGGCTCTGAGAGACGCTGGCTTTCTGGGGTTTTAATCTTCACCTCCGGTGTTTACACCCTCTCTGCTGCTCCTAGCTTGCTGCCAAGAAGGAGCATCCACACTGGGGCAAAAGCCCTTTCACAGAAACGGCAGAGATCACACCCCTCCCCCTCCGGTCTGAGCTGTGTGAGCTGCCTGTCTTGCTCTGGCTGTCTGCCCTCAGTCTGCGCCCAGTCCGATTGACCCTCCCCCGAGCAAACACAGACCTTTTCTGGCGACTTTCAAGGATGTCTTCTCTTGGTGATAATTTGTGGATTTCTTTCTGGGTCAAGCATTAAGTCAGAGGCTTGTCATGAAGTAAGTTCTGAGAGAAAACGAGGAGCTCAAGCAGCTGTCTGCCTCCACGCCGCCATCTTGGCCGGAAGTCCGCTTTTTTCAAGGAATCAAAATTAATTGGAGAATAACTAAATTGCAAAAAATTCAGGGTCAAAAATAAATCATGGAAATAATACAAAATTTAATTAAGCAAATGACAACAATGAGGAAATATTCCATAATATTGGAGATGTTGCCAAAGCAGTCTTCAGCAAAAATTATATTTTATATACTTTCATCAGCAAAGGAGTGAATGACATTGACATTTAACTATAAAATAACTAGAAAAAAAATCCCCTAATTAAACAATAAAATAATAAATTCATAATATAAGTTATTAATAAAATAACTTAGACAAAGAAAATGCTGAAGAAACAAATAAAACTAGAATTTGCTTTTTTAAGGCATATAACATCAGTTATTTTTGTGATAAAAGAGAAAAAATATCATAAAAAAGGAAAGATGATTATTCACAACAAATAAAAAAGAAAAAAGTATGTTATTAGAAAGTATTTCACCCAGCAATAAAACTGACAAATGATGTTAGGTTCTTACTAAGTGCTAAGTTGGTACTTAACAATTCTTTAGTTCTGGCCTTTAGGGGAGTTTTACTCCTGTGAACTCCTGGGGAGGAGCTTGCATGCTTAGGAGGAGCAAGTTCATTGGTTGAAGTAACTTTTCCCATAAGCCCTTGCATTATCCCATGCCCATTCTCTGGGAGGATAAAAGAGAGATTGAGAGTCTTGTCTGCACCAGACCTGAGGCAGCTCTCTGGAGGAAGAAAGAGTCTCTACACAAGGTCAGAATTGGCGGCAGTTAATGACAGCAGATCTCCTCCCAGAGAGTGATCGGCAGTTTCTGTAGACAACAGAAAATTACATATTGGTGCACAACGTGGGGCTCGAACCGACAACCCTGAGATTCTCCCCAAGTGTAATCCATTTTTGCAATCTGATTGCCTTTTGGCTGACTTATCAGGTAATCCCTTTCTGCCTTGTGATTGCTTTTCTATTAGTTGATCAAATCAGAGTACTGACCTTCTAAAGGCTTTTTGGGTGTAACATCAGCTGCCATCATACCCCAAGTCTTTTTTGCCTGGGGCCCTGGACCTAGGCCCCTCATCCAGTTTCCCTGAATTATTCTACACTCTGATGCCCAATGGAGTCCTCTGTTGCATTTTGGACATGGGGTTTTAGGTCTTCTTTCACCCTGTCTTCTCACTCTATCTCCATATTTACACTGAGCTCTTAGATGTCCAATTTTTCCACATTGAAAACATCGCCGAGTTTCTCTAGAAGTCCCTTGCCAGGAGGGACCCTGTCTTTCCATGTTCATCATAGTCCGAGTGTAAAAAGCATTTGTTCCCACTGTGGCACATCATCTTATGATCTCCTCTAAAGGAGCATCTTTGTCTAATCCCCATATAATTCTTTTGCAAATCTCATTGGCATTTTCCTTATCCAGATGTCTAGTCATTATTTCTGTACCTGCATTTTCTCCAATAGTCTTTTTTTTTTTTTTTTTTTTTTTTTTTTTTTTAGGCTGGGGTTAAGTGACTTGCCCAGGGTCACACAGCTAGGAAGTGTTAAGTGTCTAAGACCAGATTTGAACTCAGGTCCTCCTGAATTCAAGGCTGGTGCTCTTTCCACTGCACCTCCTAGCTGCCCCTTTCAATAGTTCTTTTAACAGCAGTTTGCTAACGTCCCACAAAATCCTCAAAAGGTTCATGGGGACCTTGCTCTATTTTAGTGAAAGCCCCCCTCCCTGATCTTTCTGTCCGGGGAGGACACCCCAAGCTTTTATTGCAGCCTTAGCAATTTGCTCATATATTGTCATAGTATAATTAATCTGTTCTGAATTCTCTCCATACCAACCTTCACCAGCTAAGTGCTCAAAAGTGAATTGTGTGTTAACTCCTATTTCCAATTTACATCTGACTTGGATTTTACATAATTCATGAAACTCTGCAAGCCATAACAGATTTTTGTCCAGGTTCTAGACATGTCCTTGCTATGGATTTCCAATCATTTGGGGTTAGGACTTCATAAGACAAACCATCTAGTAACATTTTAACATAAGCTGATATAGCCCCATAAAGGGTACAACCTTTTTTCAAATCTTTAATTTTATTCAAATATAAAGGTGTATATTTTCTCCTTTTTTTGTCTCTACAGAGACAATATCTTCAATCACAGGATATGCATGTATAAAATCACTTATATCCTGTCCTTCTCTCTTAGCTTTAACCAATGCTTTTTTTAATCTTGTCATAGGCTTAGGCTGCTTCACAGGAGATTCTGTTCGTGTTTCTGCCTCTTCCCCTCCTCCTTCTTGCTCCACCCCTGAAGGGTTAATTAAGGGAGGAGATGGGAAATGCTCCTGTTGCTCAGAATTGTACTTAACTTCATTGTTACCTGATTCATCCTTTTCACCTAGTTTAGTTGACATCTCCCCATTTTGCTCCTTCTTCTCTTCCTTTAAAATAACAATTTTTAAAGCCATTTGGATTAAATTGTAGGTATGAAGTGTATCTTTGGAAATTGAGTTTAGTTTGGAATTGTAGTGTTCACCTAATTGCTTTCCTACTAATTCCCATTCATCTAGATCCAATTCTTCTTCCAGAGAAAAACAAGGACATATGACTTGCACAGTTTTTAAAAGTTCAGTAATCTCCTCCAAAATTATAATCAATCCTTGGCTTTTCATAACCTTGATAATGCTCTCCAAACATTTTCCTTGAACAGAAGGCATTTGCCCCATTTCACTGAAATTCTACTTTAGCTCTTTAACCAAAGTTTAACAAAAGTTTAACAAAGTTTCCTTGTTACTCACGCTTCTGGTTCAGAGAGACTTTTCCACTGAGATCTGGATCGGAGGCTTTTCCACTGGAATCAGGATCGTGTCTGTCCCTGTTCGGGCACCAAATTGTGATGGTCCAGTCTAGCTCCTCTGAAGGGCTCAGAATAAGTCCTTAAATGCGAAGGTCTGGGCTAGCTCCTCTGAAGGGCTCAGAATAAGTCCTTGTCAGGATAAGCAAAAGTCCTTGCCCCATGTTGGGCGCAACAATGAATATTTACAAAAATATAACTGGCTCAGATTAATAAAAATAACAGAAAATTTAAATAACACATTTGCAGAAAATAAATTGAACAAACCACAAATGAACTTCCACAAAAACTTTCCAGGACCAGATAGATTTGCAAGTGAGTTCTATCAAACACTCAGTGAGCAACTAATTCCAATATAATACAAACTATGAAAATAGGAAAAGGAGGCATCCTATCAAATTCCTTCTATGACATAAATATAATGTTGATACTAAACTACAGAGTCAAAACATAAAGAAAATTGTGGACCAATATCACTAATGAATATTTATGCAAAATTTTAAAGCATTAGTAAGGCTATTCAGAAACAAATGAAAAAGATTACATGTGATGATCAAGTTGGATTTCTACTTAAAATTTAGGATTCCTTCTATAATAGGAAAAAGATCAACATAACAAACCATATTAATAACAAAAAAGAAAAAAATATTATTATATCAATTGACCCAGAATAAAGCTTTCCACAAAAACATTCTGTTGAAACACTAGAAAGCATAGGAATAAATGCATTTTTGACATAAATATATCTTATGTTCAAGGCCAGCATTAAATATATTGGAAATAAACTAGAGGCTTTTCTAATAACATAAGTAATCAGGTGAGGATGACCATTAACATCACTACTTATTGTAATAGCAATAAAACAAGAAAAAGAAATGGAGGGAATAACCACAAATAAAGAGCAAACAAAATTATTAAAGTAATGGTAGACTTGGAGAACCCTAGTGAGTCAACTAAAATTAATTGAAATGAATAATAAGTTGGAAGATATATATTAATAAAATCCAACAGTGTTAGAAAAAATCCATCCCATTAAAAATAATTGTAGAATATTTTTAAAAAATACTTGAGAATCTATCTTCTAAGACAAAGAAAAACTAATTACATCTTGCTTCAAGGCAATAGTGAAATAATATCAAAACTTAATATATACACTCAATGGCATATTATCTAAGTACTTAAAGGAAGAGTATGTAAATATGGATAAAGAGGAGAAAGTGAATAGGAGACAACCTCACTCTAATCTCAGGTGTACAAAGGACTGTTGAAGGAAGTCATACACAAAAAAACCCAGATTATTCTGGATCTCACTATCTGAAAGTAAGGTGGGTTGCATTTCTCACCCTTTCCCTGGGGTTCTCTAGTACCAATAGAGAGAATTGGGAGATGTTTTGGCTTTTTATCAATGACTACAATTTCCACCAATAGTGTTTCCTATAATAGCAAAGAATGGCTCTCTGCACTCCATTTTCATTTAACTACTTACTGTCAGATTAGCTTTTACAATGAAAGATTTGTAGCAAAAGATATAATCATAAATATACAAACTTACTCTGCTAACTTACTCTTCCTCTCTTAAACAACCCTCTTTTTTGAGGAAGCAAAGTTATTAGGTCATAGTGTAGCTCATTTCCTATGAAGTACAATCTCAGGCTCCAAGTTCAAACACTTCTTCAGGCTCTGGTTCTGGGCACCTTGGCTTTTCTGTATTTTCTTGCTGGATTGACAGGATGCAATGATCTATCTAATATCTTGGCTACAAGGTCATCATAACATGAACTCCCAGTGGAGATCACTGCTTTCAACTAAAAATGGGGAGAGCTAATGGAACAGAATAGAAACAAATAACACTGGAGTCAAGAGAAGTCTCAAAGACATGAAATGGAAAGCAGGGGAAAGCAGTCCTTCTCTCACCAGTTGAATTAATAGTCTCAATGTGATAGGTGAATTATATGTGATTTTCTCTCTCTGGTAGCAGTAGAAAAAAGTAAGCATGCAATAATCTGTGCCATTCTGACCAGTTTTAAATACATACCTTGTTTTAGCCATACAAACAATTAAGACTATGCCATTAATGTGGTTAAGGATGCAGGCCTTCATGTGAAGTGACCTAGGAATGCCTCATTAGATAAGACCAACAATACTTTGAGAAAAACAACTTGAAAAATTGGAGAACTCTGGTCAATGCAATGATCCACCCTATCTCTGGACTCCTATAGTGAAGCATTACCTGTCTCCTGATAAAAAAGCAGTGGATACAAGGTTCAGAGACACACATTTTTGGAAATGTTCACTGTAGATTTGTTTTGCTTGAGTGTATTTGTTACAATGTTTGTTTTCTTTTTGGTTTTCAATTGCAGGATGATGTTGAAAGACAGAGGAGTTTAGAAATGGAAAAGCTCAAAGGAGAAAGAGAGAGGGACGTTGTAAAGGATTTAAAATACATAGAAGAAAATATAAGAAACTTCAAAAGTATAGAGGAACAGTGAGGTGGTACAGTGGATAGAGCACCAATCCTGGAATCAGAAGGACCTGAGCTCAAATCTATTTTCAGACACTTGACATTTACTGGCTGTGAAACCTTAAAGAAGTCATTTAACCATTAAATAAACATAAACAAGATAGTTTTCAAATAAGTTTTTTTAAAAAGAAGTAATCATTATGAAATGGAGATTCACAGTTTCATATAGTATATTTTGTGTTTGTATGTGTGTATATGTGTTCCATATGCTTTCCTCACTCTGAGTCTTATAGACTTAGTTAAGTCTATACTTAAGTGCCTCCATTTACCTTTCTATTCAACTCAAATTACTGTCTCCAAAGCCACTAATGATCTCTTAATTGAAACCCAATAATCTTTTCCTCAGCCCTCATCCTTCATAACCTCTGCAACCTTTGACACTAATGATAATTCTTTTACTGAATACACTTTTCTCTCTAGGTTTTTATTTTTATTTTTTTGGAGAGAGGTGATTCTGTTTCTTCCTGGTTCTCTTTCTATCTTTTTGATTTTTCCTTCTCAATTTCCTTTGCTGGATTTTTATCCAGGTCACTCTCATAAATGGTGGGTGTCTCCCAAAGACAGCTGAACTCTCTTCTATTATACTCTCACTTGAATTCATCAGATCCCATGATTGTAACTTTTATTTCCAAAAAGATGATTATCAGATCTATTTATCATTTATATATATCATGGTCCTCAGACTTTTTAAATAGGGGCCAGTTCACTGTCCCTCAGACTGTTGGAGCACCTCACACTTTGTCTCTGCCGCCTCAGCCCAGTGCTGGAAATGTGCATTGCTAACGTGAGTTTAGGTCGAATGTCACTTCTGTTCTGATTTTGCCATAACCCAGCGGGCTGCATAAACATCCTCAGCGGGCCGCATCTGGCCCACAGGCCGTAGTTTGAAGACCCCTGATCTATATCTATATTTTTGTATATATATATATATATATATATATATATATATATATATATATATAATCTATCCATATATATAATTATATGTGTGCATATATATCCATATTTATTTACCTGTATTTATGTGTGTGTGTATATATATATATATATATATATATCAATATTTACATACACATATAAATAAACTTTACAAAGTCTTTTCCTCAATATCACTTATAGAAAGATGTAAACATATTTTAGCTACTTGTAAGATCCATAAAGCCAGGGACTATGGTTTTCTAAACTTTTTATTTATCTGAGTATCTAACACAGTGTTGTGCACATGGTAGGAATTTAATAAATGTTTCTTGTGACACTCCATTTTATGGTGAGCAGCAGCCCTATTGATAAACCAGGGGAGAATATTTTAAACATCTTAAGGTGTGATATCAAGGCTGTCTAGAATTATAATTCCAGATTAGAAATTAGAAGCTTCAGAGAGAAGTGATCTACCCAAAGTCTTAGAACTAGCAAAAAAAGTCAGAACATGAAACAAGGTCTTACATCTCCCACTTTAAAGCTTTCTTTACTATAGATGGCTATCACTGGTATAATCCATATAGTTCAGCCCTCAGGGTGATTCTCCCCAGGGCTTGGCCCTCCAGCTAGTGATACCATCTAGCAGGACACTTTGTACTACACAAGTCTTGCTTTGTTCCCTTCTCCCCCCTTTTGCTCCCCTCTCCCTTAATACCCTGCCTGGCCTCAAACTGTTCAGATTCTTACAGGCAGTAATATTTATATCCCCAGGATCAGAAGCTTTTCCTGCCAGAGGGAGCTTTTACCGGTTTGGTTTCTTGCTCATATTCTTAGATTTGCTGCTCTGATTTCTAACTTGTAGTGGGTGTCCTCACCTAGCTGACTTATGTTATTCACCTACACTGTCCTGTTTCCCTATGCTCTCAAAGTAGTCCTTTAATTGTGGAGCCTGAAAAGGCTCTCCTGACAGTATAACAAACCAAACTGTTAATGATCAATTTGAAGTATATTACATAGAATGACAGAAGGAGTCAGAGGAGGTAGAAGGGGCCTTAGAATCACAGAACACAGAATTTCAGAATAGGAAGGGAATTTAGAATATAGAATGTTAAATCTGGAATAATCTTTAGAATTATAAAATAAAAGACTGCTTGAACAAAAAAAGGGACTTCATGCTGATAGAGGCAATATGGTATATTGGGATGTAAAGTGAATGTAGAATCAGGAGATTTAGGTTTAAATTTCACCTCTAATATTTGTTAGCTGTGAAACTGTGATCAAGTCAGTTAACCTCTCTGTTCTTCAGGATTCTTGTCTGAAAAAAAAGTATTATGCTTGATATAGCATGCATTATTGTGGAGATATTATTTTATCAGCTTTAAATATGAATTTGTTAATAAAAATAAGTGTCTTCATAGATTAAGAAATTTAAAGAAAATTTATGAGATCATCAAATATCACCTTTAGATCAGGAAACTAAAGCTTACAAAGGGATATTGACATAATCAATGTGACAGTATGGCAAAGTAAGACAACAAAAATAGATCTCTTGACATCATAATCTTTTTCTTCTATATAATTCTTAGAACCTTCAGTATTCTCAGTTCATTTCACTCTTCACTCTTCTGAGCAACAATAGATTGTATCCTGAAAACAAAGCAAAAACAAATGAACCAAATCCCCACAACATTCTACTACCTTATCTTTTTATCAAGATGCTCTTCAATGTTATGTACTTCCCCCCATAGGGATAGATCACAGGATCCTAGAATTGAGAATTCAGAATTTTAAGGGACCTTAGGGATAATTTTCTCAAATCAGCTCTTCAACTATTTCCTGCCCTCAGACTCAAGTGAAGACTACTCAGAACATAAAACAATAAGAATTTCAGGACCATCCAGATCAGGCCTAAATCTCACTAGACAGCACAGTGTAGGGTAATCCTTGAAGAAAAGAAACCTGCCTTTGTGGGGCTGGAGAAAAGATGACAGAGTAAAGCCAGGAAGCTTCTCCCAGTTTCCCTTGGAAACTACATGAAACTAAGTCTCTTAACAGAGTCTAATGGAATGAAACGGCTCTCTAGTACAAGACAGATTGGAAATACTTCAAGAAATGTCAGTCTCAGTGGGGTGAAAAGATTCAGCCCAATTCAAACAGACTCTGAAAAGGCCAGTGAGAGGGTCTTTATCACAGCAAATCAGCAACTGAGGCCCACCTTAAGTTCTCACTCAATAGAGCAGCAGATCAGTGGGGCAGACTCCAGTTCCAAGTCAGAAGGGAAAATCAGGGAAACCAGACTATTTCATGAAAAGAGCAAGTAAAACTACACCCTGAAAACACAAGGGATCCTTCACCATCTCAGACAAGTACTAAATGTCCACAGAATAAATATCAGAGTTATATGAATTGGTCTCGAGTCCAAAGAAAATTCTTGGAAGTGCTCATAAAATAATTTATCTATCTATCTATATCTATTATTAAAGCTTTTTATTTTCAAAATATATGCATGGATAATTTTCAACATTCACCCTTGCAAAATCTTGTTACAAAATTTTTCCCTTCCTTGCCTCCATCCCTTCCTCTAGATGGAAAGTAATTCAATATGTTAAACATGTGCAATTCTTCTATACATATTTCCACAATTATTGTGCTGCACAAGAAATGTCAGATAAAAACAGGAAAAAATCAGGAACAAAATAAAATGTAAGCAAATAACAACACAAAAATGAAAATACTATATTGTGGCCTACATTCATTTTATATAGTGTTCTCTCTGAGTGAAATATAAGTAAAATGACAATTCTGACTAAATTGGTCTACTTTTTCAGTGGCATACCAATCAAACTGCCAAAAAAATCTTTTATAGAATTAGAAAATATAATAGCAAAATTCATCTGGAATAATAAAAGGTCAAGAATGCCAAATGAATTAATGAAAAAAAAATACAAAGGATGGTGGCTTAGTAGTACCAAGCAAAACTATAGTATAAAGCAGCAGTTATAAAAACCATTTAGTACTGGCTAAGAAATAGAACGGAGGATCATTAGCCTGGATTAAATACACATGGCACAATAACCAATGCCTATAATAATTTAGTATTTGATAAACCCCCAAACTCCAGCTTCTGGAATAAGAACTCACTATATGACAAAAAATTCTGGGGAAACTGGAAAATAATGTTAGAAACTCAACATAGATCTACATCTCACAACCCATGGCATAAAGGATGATACCATAAACAAATTAAGAAAACAAGGGATAATTTATCTATTAGATTCTTTGGAGAAGGGAGGAATTTATTACCAAAGAAGAACTAGATAACATTTTGAAAGGGGAAAAGTTTAAAGCTATTATAAATGGAATTTCTTTTTCTGTCTCTTCGTGATGAGCTTTGTCAGTAATATATAGAAATGTTCGTGATTTGTTTGAGTTTATTTTATATCCTGCAATTTTGATGAAGCTGTTTGTAATATTCTTGGTGAGTTTTCCTGGAGGCCTCTGGACCAGCCTTCATTTTAGTTCAGTAATCACCACAAGAATAGCCAGGTATTAAAGTCCTTTACACTAAATAGAAGGGAGAAGAGAAATATAAGGGGAAAATTATAAGAAAGGGAGAGGTTCTCTAAAGTGGAAGGACTGCTTGAGGCAAGTAGTGTTCATAAGTAAAATACTGGGGAGGAGGTAAAAGGGAAAAGGAAAGAGAAAAGTATAATTTGGGATTAATAAGATGGCAGGAAATACAGAATAAGTAGTTTTAACTGGAATGGGAATGGAGTGAATTCAACCATAAAACATAAGTGGATAGCAGACCAGATTAAAAGTCACAATCCTACAATATATTGTTTACAAGAAACACATTAAATCAGAATGATACACACAGAGTAAAGATAAAAGGCTGGAGCAGAATCTATTATCCTTATTACTTCAGGTGAAATTAAAAACAAAACAAAACAAACAAACAAAAAAAACAGGAGTAGCCATTCTGATCTCAAATAAAAAAAAAGGAAAGTATGTCTTGCTAAAGGGTTTCATAGATAATTATGCAAAATCAATATTAATCATATATGCACCAAGTGGTGTAGTATCTAAATTCCTAAAGAAAAAGTTTAGAGAGTTGCCAGAAGAAATATATAGCAAAACTATAATTGTGAGAGATCTCAATCTTGCTCTCTCAGAACTAGATAAATCAAACCACAAAATAAATAAGAAAGAAGTTAAAGAGATAAGTAGAATACTAGAAAAATCTAGATATGATAGATCTTTGGAGAAAAATGAATGGAGACAGAAAGGAGTATACTTTCTTCTCAGGAGTTGGTGGAACCTATACAAAAATCAACCACATATTAGGACATAAAGACCTCAAATTCAAATGCAGAAAGGCAGAAATAGTAAAAGCATTTTTTTTCAGATCAGGATGCAATAAAAATTACAATCAATGAAGGGTGAAGAGAAAATAAACAAAAAGAAATTGGAAACTAAGTAATCTCATCATAAAAAATGAATGGGTGAAACACCAAATCACAGACATAATCAATAATTTCATCTAAGAGAGAAAGACAACAATGAGACAAACATGCCAAAATTTGTGGGATGCAGCCAAAGTGGTAATAAGGGGAAATTTTATATCTCTAAATGCTTATTTGCATAAAGTAGAGAAAGAGAAGATCACCAAATTGGACTTGCAACTAAAAAAAGCTAGGAAAAGAACAAATTAAAACCCCCCAATCAAATATCAAATAGAAATTCTAAAAATAAAAGATCAATAAAATTAAAATTAAAAAAACAACTATCAAATTAATAAATAAAACTAGGAATTGGTTTTATGAAATAATCAACAAAATAGACAAACCTTTAGTTAATTTGAAGAAGGAAAGAGGAAAATCAAATTGTTAGTCTCAAAAATGAAAAGGGAGAACTATCCACCAAGGAAGAGGGAACTAGAACAATTATCAGGAGTTACTTTGCCCAACTTTATGCCAACAAATTTGACAACCTAAGTGAAATAGAGAAATACCTATAAAAAATATAGCTTGCCAGATTAATAGAAGAGGAAATAAATTACTTAAATAGTCCCATTTTAGAAAAAGAAATAGAACAAGCTATTAATCAACTCCCTAAGAAAAAATCTCCAGGACCACATGGATTTACATGTGAATTCCACCAAATATTTAAAGAACAATTAACTCTAATACTATGTAAACTATTTGAAAAAATAGGGAATGAAGGACTCCTACCAAATTCCTTTTATGACAGAGACTTGGTACTGATACCTAAACCAGATAGGAGGAAAACAGAGAAAGAAAATTATAGATCAATCTCCCTAATGAATATTGATGCATAAATCTTAAATAAAATATTAGCAAAGAGATTACAAAAAAATCATTCTCCAAATAATATACCACGATCAAGGAGGATTTATATGAGGAATGCAGGGCTGGTTCAATATTATGAAAACTATTAGCATAATTGACTATGTCAATAACTAAATTAACAAAAAACATATAATCATCACAATAGATACAGAAAAAGCATTTTGTAAAATCCAACACTCATTCCTATTAAAAACACTATAAATTATAGGAATAAATGGACTTTTCCTTAAAATAGTCAGGAGCATCTACCATCAGCAAGCATCATATGTAATGGGGATAAATTAGAAGTATTCCCAATAAGTTCAGGAGTGAAACAAGGTTGCCCACTATCATGATTGATATTCAATATTATATTAGAAATGTTAGCTTCAGCAATAAGAAAAGAAAAAGAGATTAAAGGAATTAGAGTAGATAATAAGGAAACCAAATTATCACTCTTTGAAGATGATTTGATGGTATACTTAGAGAACCCTAGACTAAATCAACTAAAAAGCTCTTAGAAATAACCCACAACTTTAGCAAAGTTGCAGGATACAAAACAAATCCAGAGAAATCATCAGCATTTTTATATATCACTAACAAAATCCAACAGCAAGAGAAACAAAGAGAAATTCTATTTAAAATAACTGTTGATAATATAAAATAAAAATAAAATAAAAAAGGAAAATCCAGGAAATATATAAGCAAAACTACAAATCACTTTACACACAAATTAAGCTAGTTAGTCTAAGCAACTGGAAAAATATCAAGTGCTCATGGATAGGTCAAGCAAATATAATAAAGATGACAATACTACCTAAACTAATCTATTTATTTAGTACTATACCAATCAAACTCCCAAGAAACTATTTTACTAAACTAGAAAAAATAACACCAACATTCATCTGGTGAACAAAAGGTCAAGAATTTCAAAGGAATTAATGAAAGGAAAAGCAAATGAAGGTAGCCTAGCTGTACCAGATCTAAAACTATATTATAAAGCAATGGTAATCAAAAGCATTTGCTAAGAAATAGACTAGTTGATCAGTGGAATACGTTAGGTCACAGGACAAAATAGTCAATGACTATAATTATCTAGTTTGACAAACCCAAAGATCCCAGCTTTTGGGATAAGAATTCAGTATTTGAGAAAAACTGCTGGGAAAATTGGAAACTAGTATGGCAGAAAGTAGGCATAAACCAACATCTAACACCATGTACCAAGATAAGGTCGAAATGGGTTCATGATCTAGACATAAAGAATGATACTATAGACTAATTAGAAGAACATAGAATAATTTGCGTCTCACATTTGTGGAGGAGGAAGGAATTTGTGACCACAGAAGAACTACAGATCATTATTGATCATAAATAGATAATTTTGATTACACTAAGTTAAAAAGTTTTTGTATCAACAAAACTAATGCAGACAAGATTAAAAGAGAAGCAATAAACTAGGAAAACATTTTTACATCTAAAGCATCTGATTAAGGCCTCACTTCTAAAATATATGGAGAATTGACTCAAATTTATAATAGTTGAAGCCATTCTCCAATTGATAAATGGTCAAAGGATATGAATAAACAATTTTCAGATGAAGAAATTGAAACTATTTTAGCGACATAAAAAGATATTCCAAATCACTGATTAGAGAAATGCAAGTTAAGACAACACTGAGATATCACTACACACCTGTCAAATTGGCTAAGATGGCAGGAAAAGATAATGATGAATGTTGGAGGGGATGTGGAAAAACTGGGACACTGATACATTGTTGGGTGGAATGTGAATGGGTCCAGCCATTGTGAAGAGAAATTTGGAACTATGCTCAAAAAGTTATCAAACTATGCATACCATTTGGTCCAGCAGTGTTTCTACTGTGATTATATCCCAAAGATATTCTAAAGGAGGGAAAGGGGTACCCACATGTGCAAAAATGTCTGTGGCAGCCCTCTTTGTAGTGGCAAGAAACTGAATGGATGCCCATCAATTGGAGAATGGCCAAATAAATTATGGTATAAGAATGCTATGTAATACTACTGTTCTGTAAGAAATGACCAACAGGATGATTTTAGAGAGGTTTGGAGAGACCTACATGAACTGAAGAAATGAGCAGAGCCAGGAAATCATCATACATGGCAACAACAAGACTATACGATGATCAATTCTGATGGAAGAATTCTCTCTTCAATATTGAGATGATTCAAACCAGTTCCATTTTTACAGTGACGAAGAGAACCATCTACACCCAGAGGGAGAACCATGGGAACAGACTATGGAATACATCATAGCATTCTCACTCTCTCTGTTGTTATTTGCTCATGTTGTGTTTTCTTTCTCAGTTTTTCTTTTTCTTCCTTCTTGATCTGATTTTTCTTGCACAGCAAGATAACTGTATAAATATGTATACATATATTGGATCTAACATGTATTTCAAAATATTTATCATGTATTGGACTACCTGCCAGCTAGGGGAAGGAGTCGGGGGGGGGGGGAAAGGAGGGAAAAATTTGCAACAAAAGATTATACAAGGGTCAATGTTGGAAAAATTACCCATGCATATGCTTTTTAAATAAAAAGCTTTAATTAAAAAATTAGATTATTTAATTGGCAACTGGTATTTAGTTTGTCTTCCTCTTTTCCTTTATTAAATTTATTTTTATTGCATTGTGGTCTGAAGAGAAAGCACTTATTAGCACTCATTATTTTTGCCTTTCTCCATTTGATTGTGAGAGATTTATGCCCTATGCCCATGGTCTATTTCTGCGTAGCTGCCATGTACTGCCAAAGAATGGGTGAATTTCTGTCTCTATTTAGTTTTTTACAGAAGTCTATTATATCTAGGTTTTGTAAGATCCTATTAACCTGCCTAGTTTCTTTCTTGTTTATTTTGTGGTTAGATTTGTCTGATTCGGAGAGAGGAAAGTTGAGGTTACCCCACTATTATAGTTTTCCTGCATATTTCTTCCTTTAATTGGATTAATATATTATCCACCTTCACTTGCATTTTTTCATTAATTCCCTTGAAATTATGGACCTTTTTGCCTTCAAATCATGCTAGAGATTTCAATTAGCAATACTGCAAAGGCAACAAGTGGAGGTATGGTGAATGATGTCACCTTTTTACTTAGCAAATCAACTTGGTAGCAAAACTGGAAAGGATTTGATGAAGCTATTAAGTCTCTGATCTTTGCCCTCCTTCCCAGGAGAAATCCAAATTACTGCTATAAATAAAAACAGGGATACATGATAAAAAAAAAAGAAATTATTGACCTTTTGTTCTTCCAGATGAACTTTGTTATTATTTTTTTAGATCTATAAAATAATTTCTTGCAAGTTTGATTTAGTATGGCACTAAATAAATAGGTTAATTAAAAAAGTACTGTCATTTTTATTATATAAATAGTACATAATTATTATTATATATCATATATAATATAATGCCCACCCATGAACCCTTGATTTTTTCCAATTGATTAGATCTGACTTTATTTGTATGGAAAATGTTTTGTAGTTGGGTTCATATAGTTCCTGATCTTGCCTTGGCAGATAGACTCCCAAATATTTTATATTATTGGCAGGTATTTTAAATAGAATTTCTCTTCAGATCTTTGCTGCTGGATTTTATGGTAATATATAAAAATACTGATGATTTATGTGGATTTATTTTGTATCTTGCAACTCTGCTAAAGTTGTAAATTGTTTCTAGTACTTTTTTAGTTGATTCTCTGGGGTTTTCTAAAAATATCATCATATCTTCTACAAAGAGTGATAATTTGGTTTCCTCATTACCTACTCTAATTTCTTTAATCTTTCTTTCTTCTCTTATTGCCAAAGCTAACATTTCCTAGACAACACTGAATAGTAATGGTGATAGTGGGCAACCTTGTTTTACCCTTGATCTTATTGGGAATGATGCTAGTTTATGTCCATTATAGATGATGCTTGCTGTTGGTTTTAAATAGATGCTCTTGATCATTTTAGAGGAAACTATTTTTATTCCTATACTCTCTAGTAGTTTTAATAGGAATGGGTATTGAATTTTGTCAAATACTTTTTTTGCAAGTATTGAAATCATTATAAGATTTTTTTTAGTTTGTTTATTGATATATTTAATTATACTAATAAGCTTTCTAATATTGAAGCAGACCTGTATTCCTGGTACAAATCCTACTTGGTCATAATGTATTATCCCAGTAATAACTTGATGTAATCTCATTGATAATATTTTATTTAATATTTTTTCATCAATATTCATTGGGCAAATTGTTCTATAATTTTCTTTCTCTGTATTAATCCTACCAGTTTAGGTATTAATAACATATCTGTGTCATAAGAGAAATTTGGTAGGACTCCTTACCCTATTTTTCCAAATAATTTGCACAGTATTGGAATTTTTGTTCTTTAAATGTTTGGTAAAATTCATTTTTAAATTCATCTGGTGCTGGAGATTTGTTCTTAGGGACTTGATTAATAGTTTGTTCCATTTCTTTTTCTAAAATAGAACTTAGTTAATAATTTATTTCCTCTTCTATTAACGTAGGCAATCTGTATTTAGGTATTTAATTGGGGTTTTTTAATTTGTTCTTTTCTTAGTTTTTTTTTTTTAATTGC
This sequence comes from Sminthopsis crassicaudata, assembly GCF_048593235.1. NCBI lineage: Eukaryota > Metazoa > Chordata > Mammalia > Dasyuromorphia > Dasyuridae > Sminthopsis > Sminthopsis crassicaudata. Next base: position 374,123,081 of record NC_133618.1, read on the forward strand.
ATGACCAATTCATCGATCTTCCCTTTATTTGTGCAAGTAAATATTTAGAAATATAAAACTTCCCCTAAGAACTTATTTGCCTGCATTCCATAAATTTTGTATGTTGTCTCATTATTGTCCTCTTGGATGAAATTATCAATTATGTCTATGTTTTGTCATTTCTTCTATTTATTCTTTGTAATTATATTATTTTGTTTTAATTTTTTGTCAATTTTTCCTGGACTTTTATTACATGTAATTTTTATTGCATCATGATCTGAAAAAGATTAATTTACTATTTTTGCATTTCTGTATTTGATTTTGAGGTTTTTATGTCCTAATACAGGGTCAATTTTTGTATAGGTTTTATGTACTACTAAGAAAAAAGTATATTCCTTTCTGTATCCATTTCTATTTTCTCCATAGGTCTATCATACCTAACTTTTTTAAAAATTATATTTGCCTCCTTAACTTATTTCTTATTTTGTGGTTTGATTTATCTAGTTTGGTGATTCTAAAGAGGAAGAGCTGCATGAGGCAAGTGGTGCTCATAAGTTTAATATAGGGGAGGAGGATAAGGAGAAAAGGAAAGAGAAAAGTATAATCTGGGGTTAACAAGATGGCAGGAAATACAGAATTAGTAATTTTAACCATATATGTGAATGGGGTAAACTCCCCCATAAAGCAGAGGCAGATAGCAGACTGGATTAAAAGCCAAAATCTTGCAATATATTGTTTACAGGAAACACATTTGAAGTAGGGCAATATATACAGAGTAAAGGTAAAAGTCTGGAGCAGAAACTACTATAATTCAGGTGAAGTCAAAAAAGCAGGGGTGGCCATCCTGATCTCCAATCAAGCAAAAGCAAAAATTGATCTAATTAAAAGAGATAAGGAATGGTACTATCTCTTGCTAAAGGGCAGCATAGATAATGAATCAATATCAATTCTAAATATATATGCACCAAGTGGTGTAGCATCTACATTCCTAAAGGAGAAGTTAAGAGAGCTACAAGAAGAAATAGATAGCAAAACCATAATAGTGGGAGATTTCAAACTTGCACTCTCAGAACCAGATAAATCAAACCACTAAATAAATACAAAAAAAGTTAGAGGTAAATAGAACACTAGAAAAGTTTAGAATACTAGAAAAGTTAGGTATGTTAGATCTTTGGAGAAAATTAAATGGCAATAGAAAGGAGTACACTTTCTTTTTGGGAGTTCATGGAACTTATACAAAAATTGACCATATATTAAGACATTCTGACCTCAAAATCAAATTCAGAAAGGCAGAAATAGCAAATGCATCTTTCTCAGATCACTATGCAATAAAATTACATTTAATAAAAAGCCAGGGGAAAATAGACCAAAAAGTAATTGGAAACTAATCATATCCTAAAAAAAATGAATGGGTGAAACAGCACATCATAGACACAATTAAAATTTCAGCCAAGAGAATGTCATTCAAGAGAATGACAACAAAATGAGATAACATAACAAAATGTGTGGGATGCAGCCAAGGTGGTAATAAGGGGAAATTTTATATCTCTAGAGGCTTACTTGAGTAAAATAGAGGAAGAGAAAATCAATGAATTAGGCTTACAACTAAAAAAGCTAGAAAAAGATCAAATTAAAAACTCCCAGTCAAACACTAAACTTAAAATTCTAAAAATAAAAGGAAAGATCAATAAAATTGAAAGTAAAAAAAATCTATTGAATTAATAAACTAAGAGTTGGTTCTACAAAAAAACAAAAAAATAGATAAACCCTTAGTCAATTTAATTAGAAAAAGGAAAGACAAAAATAAAATTGTTAGTCTCAAAAATGAAAAGGGAGAACTTGCCACTAATGAAGAGGAAATTCTAGCAATAATTAGGAGTTACTTAACCCAACTTTATGCAAATAAATTTGATAACTTAAATGAAATGGATGAATACTTTCAAAAATATAGCTTGACCAGATTAACAGAGGAAGAAGTAAAATGGCTAAATAGTCCTATTTGAGAAAAAAAAATAGAACAAGCTATTAATCAACTCCCTAAGGGGGGGGGGGAATCTCCAGGACAAGATGGATTTACATATGAATTCTAACAAACATTTAAAGAACAATTAACTAAAATGCTATATAAACTATCTGGAAAATAGCTATTGAAGGAGTCCTACCAAATTCCTTTTATGACACAGGCATGGTACTAATACCTAAACCAGGTAGGAGGAAAACAAAGAATGAAATTATAGACCAATCTTGATGCAAATGAATATTGATGCAAAAATCTTAAATAAAATATTAGTAAAGAGATTGCAGAAAATCATTCCCAGGATAATACACCATAGCCAAATATGATTTATACCAGGAATACAAGGCTGGTTCGATATTAGGAAAATTATTAACACAATTGACTATATCAATAACCAAATTAACAAAAACCATATGATCATCTCAATAGATGCAGAAAAAGCAATTTGTAAAATCCAACACCCATTCCTATTAAAAACACTAGAAAGTATAGGAATAAATGGACTTTTCCTTAAAATAGTCAGGAGCATGTATTTAAAATCATCAGGAATCATCATAAGTAATGGGGATAAAGTAGAAGTATTCCCAATAAGTTCAGGAGTGAAACAAGGTTGCCCATTATTACAATTGCTATTCAATATTATATTAGAAATGTTAGCTTCAGCAATAAGAGAAGAAAAAGAGATTAAAGGATTTAGAGTAGGTAATGAGGAAACTAAATTATCACTCTTTGCAGATGATATGATGGTATACTTAGAGAATCCTAGAGAATCAACTAAAAAGCTAATAGAAATAATCCACAACTTTACCAAAGTTGCAGGATACAAAATAAATCTAGATAAATCATGAGCCTTTTTATATATCACTAACAAAATTCAACAAAAGAGATACAAAAATTCTATTTAAAATAGCTGTGGATGATATAAAATATTTGGGAATTTATCTGCCAAGAAAAAGCCAGGAAATATATAAGCAAAATTACAAAACACTTTCCACACAAATAAAGTCAGATCTAAACAACTGGAAAACAATTAAGTGCTCTTGGATGGGTCGAGCGAATATAATAAAGATGTCAGTGCTACCTAAACTAATCTATTTATTTAGTGCTATAAAAATCAGACTCCCAAGAAACTATTTTAATGACCTAGAAAAAATAACACCAAAATTTATCTGAAAGAACAAAAGGTCAAGAATTTAAAGGGAACTAATGAAAAAAATCAAATGGAGGTGGCCTATCTCTACCTGATCTAAAGATATATTATGAAGCAGTGGTCACCAAAACCATTTGGTATTGGCTAAGAAATAGACTAGTTGATCAGTGGAATAGATTAGGTTCACAGAATAAAATAGTTAATAACTATAGCAATCTAGTGTTTGACAAAATCAAAGACCCCAACTTTTGTGATAAGTATTCACTATTTGTCAAAAACTTCTGGGAAAATTGGAAATTAGTATGATAGAAACTAGACATTAACCCACAATTAACATCTTGATTTAAGCATAAAGAATGAGAATATAAATAAATTAGAAGAACATAGGATAGTTTACCTCTCAGACTTGTGGGAGAGAAAGGAATTTGTGACCAAAGAAAAACTAGAGATTGGTAGGCAGAGCCAAAATGACAGAGAAAATACACATGAATTTGTAAGCTCTCTTCTTCCCTCATTACCAATTAGTTAAATCAGCCTCAAAAATAATGCTGCACTGATAAAAACTCAAGGATTAGAAGCACAATTTATCAGCTGAAGAGAATCTGGAATTTCAGCAGAACAGGTCAGTTCTGAGGGGAGGAAAAAAAAAGGCCAGCACAGACATGGTTGGACTGGGTGCTAGCAGCACACTGTGCCAATTGGGCTGGGGAGAACTCTGGGATCAGAGAAGCCACTGAGATAGAGGAATCTGACACAGGCTGTTAGCTCTTCTCTGCTTATAAAACAGCAGTTCAAAGAGAAATCGAGCCACTTTAAAATATAAAGTCAGATCCTTAATCCACTCCATTCTGGAAGTGACCTAATAGATCTCCCCATGGCTGTGCAGATGCCTTCTGCTGCCTGGGGCTACTCCTTGTGGTATTTTAGAGCCTGAAAAGTGGGGACGCAGCCCGAGGCAGCCTCTAATCCACATAGTGCGGGGCTCAGCCTAAGGCAGTGGAATTCTAGCAGCAACAGAATAACCAGAAAAAAGGAACACCCAGAGAAGCAGAAATTTTGTAGTAGGGACCGCAGTTTCTGGGCAGACACTTCCAGTTTGAGTGCAGGGGCTTTTTGTGTCAGCTGCTGATATCATTGGCTGGGGTTTGTGATGCTTTCACTGTTCAGACTTAAACCTCAGAGCAGTCGCTAAGCCACACAGTGGAGTCCTTCAATGGGCACTCCTCAAAGCTGCAGCTGTGCTAACCACCTCTGAGGCATTTCCAGGGACAGTGGGAGGGGAACTCTCTCCCAGAGCTCTCTCTTAGCTCAGGCACAAGACTCTGCATCCATCCAGTCTTGGAGGAAGCTGGTAAATAAATAAACTTCTTACCCCAAGGGTAAGCCCAAACAGATTTTTAACAATGAGTAAGTAGCTGAAGAGAACAATTGACACCTTCTACACAGAGAAAGAGCGGGTATCCAACCCCGAGGAAGCCAATATCAGACAGTCTCCAGATAACACCCTAAAAAGGAATAATACCTGCCCTCCATCACATAACTCTCTCCTAGAAGAGACTATTAAAAAGTTAAGAGAGTTTGAAGAAAAATGGAGAAAGAGAAGCTACAATAAAGAATAACAACGTCCTGAAATTTGAGTTGGAAAAAATAAAGAATTCACAGGAGGTACAGGGAAACAAAATTTGTGAATTAGAAAAGGTTAAAAAATCACAGGAAAGTAGGATTTTTGAATTGGAAAAAATAAAAAATTATCAAAAAAGTAGGATTTCTGAATTAGAAAAGATAAAAAGTCTCAAGAAAGTAGGATTTCTGAATTGGAAAAAGAAAATAACTCACTAAAAAAACTAGTGAAATGGAAAAAAAATTGAACAGAGCAAAATAATTCATGTAAAAATTCTTTGGGCATACACAAAAAGAACTAAAAAAATGGAATTAAGAAAATAACTCATTAAAAATCAGGATGAAACAATAGAAATGAATGATTCATTGAGAAACCAAGAATCAATCAAACAAAACAAAACAACAACAACAACAAAAAATGAAAAGTTGGAGAATAACGTCAAATACTTACTGGGAAAATTTATAGAACTGGAAAATAGATGTAGGAGAGATAATCTGAGGATCAATGGACTTCCCAAAAATTATGATCAAAAAAGAGCCCAGATTCGATTTTACAGGAAATCATCAAAGAGAACTGTACAGAGATAATAGAAACAGAAGGGAAAATAGGGGTTGAAAGAATTCATCAAACACCTTCTGAAAAAGATCCTAAAAAAAGAACTCTGTGGAACATTGTGGCTAAGCTACAGAACTACCAAACTAAGGAAAAAAAATATTGCAAGCAGCTAGGAAAAAAAAAACAATTCAAATATCAACATGCCACAATAAGGGTCACACAAGATCTGGCTGCCTCCACATTAAAGTATCGCAGGGCCTGGAACCTAATATTCCAAAATGCAAAAGAACAAGGATTGCAACCAAGAATAAACTACCCAGCTGAATTTAGCATTTTCTTCCATGGAAGAAGATGGTCATTTAATGAAACAGAAAAATTTCATTTGTTTCTAAGAAAAAAAAACAGACTTAAACAAAAAATTTGATCTACATCCACAAGACTGAAGAGAAGCAGAAAAAGGTAAAAAGAATGCTTGAGAACTGTAATCTGATGTGGATATACAGAAAGTCCACATGGATAATTTTATTTTATTTATATAATATAAAAAAGGGAAGGGGATAATATCAGAAAAAGCAGAGAGATAAAAAGAGGTAAACTACATCCCAGGAAGAGGCATAGAAAATATATCATATCTGAGGGAATTTAGAGAGGGGGAGGAACATTGTGTGAATCTTATTCTCATCAGAGTAGGCTCAAAGAGTAAGTAATTGACATATTTGTTTTTCAGAGAATCCTCTCTCACCTCATTAAAAGGGGAGAGAGGAAAAGGGAAAATGAAAAGGGGAATAAGGGAAGGGTACAAGAAGGGACTTAGAAGGAGGGGGGAGGGATACTAAAAAAGGTGGGTTGTGCATCACAAGTGAGGTCTATAAATTAAATTTGGGGGAAGGGGTTCAGGGGGGTCAAGTGATAAAAAAAAAGCATAATCTGGGGATAATATGATGGCAGGAAATACAGAATTAGTAATTTTAAGTGTAAATGTGAATGGGATGAACTCTCCCATTAAATGGAGACAGATAGCAGACTGGATCAAAAGTCAGAACCCTACAATATGTTGTTTACAGGAAACACACTTAAAGCAGGGAAATACATACAGAGTAAAGGTAAAAGGTTGGAGTAGAATCTATTATGCTTCGGGTAAAGCAAAAAAGCAGGGTTGCCATCCTTATCTCAGATCACACAAAAGCAGAAATTGATCTAATTAAAAGAGATAAGGAAGGAAACTATATCCTGCTAAAAGGTAGCATAGACAATGAAGCCATGTCAATACTAAGCATATATGCACCAAGTGGTATAGCATCTAACTTCCTGAAGGAAAAGTTAAGAGAGTTGCAAGAAGAAATAGACAGCAAAACTATAATAGTGGGAGATCTCAACCTTGCACTCTCAGAATTAGACAAATCAAACCACAAAACAAATAAGAAAGAAATTAAAAAGGTAAATAGAACATTAGAAAAACTAGGTATGATAGACCTTTGGAGAAAATGGTGATAAAAAGGAGTATACTTTCTTCTCAGCAGTTCGTGGAACCTATACAAAAATTGACCATATATTAGAAAATAAAGATGTCAAAATTAAATGCAGGAAGGCAGAAATAGTAAATGCCTTCTTCTCAGATCACAATGCAATAAAAACTACATTCAACAGGAAGTTAGGGGTAAATAGACCAAAAAGTAATTGTAAAGTAAATAGTTTCATCTTAAAGAATGACTGGGTGAAATAGCAAATTATAGAAACAATTAATAATTTCATCCAAGATAATGACAATGATGAGACATCATACCAACATTTGTGGGATGCAGCTAAAGCAGTAATAAGGGGAAATTTCATATCTTTAGAGGCTTATTTGAACAAAATAGAGAAATAGAAGATAAATGAATTGGGCCTGAAACTTAAAAAGCTAGAAAAAGACCAAATTAAAAACCCCCAACCAAAAACTAAATTTGAAATACTAAAATTAAAAGGAGAAATCAATAATATTGAAAGTAAAAAAAAAAAAAAAACTATTGAATTAATAAATAAAACCAAGAGTTGGTTTTATGAAAAAGACAATAAAATAGATAAACTTTTGGTAAATCTGATAAGAAAAAAGGAAAGAGGAAAATCAAATTATTAGTCTTACAAATGAAAAGGGGGATCTTTCCACCAATGAAGAGGAAATCAGAGAAATAATAAGGAGTTACTTTGCCCAACTTTATGCCAATAAATTTGATAACTTAAGTGAAATGGATGACTACCTCCAAAAATATAGGATTCCTAGATTAACAGAGGAGGAGATAAATTGCTTAAATAGTCCCATTTCAGAAAAAGTAATAGAACAAACTATTAATCAACTCTCCAGGAAAAAATTCCCAGGACCAGATGGATTTACATGGGAATTCTACCACACATTTAAAGAACAATTAGCTCTGGTGTTATATAAACCATTTGAAAAAATAGGGGAAGAAGGAGTCCTGCCAAACTCCTTTTATGACACAGACATGGTACTGATACCTAAACCAGGTAGATCAAAAACTGAGAAAGAAAACTATAGACCAGTTTCCTTAATGAATATTGATGCTAAAATCTTAAATAAGATATTAGCAAAAAGACTTCAGAAAATCATCCCCAGGATAATACACTATGATCAAGTAGGATTTATACCAGGAATGCAGCACTGGTTTAATATTAGGAAAACTATGAGTATAATTGACCATATTAATAATAAAATTAATAAAAACCATATGATCATCTCAATAGATGCAGAAAAAGCATTTGATGAAATCCAACATACATTCCTACTAAAAATGCTTGAGAGTATAGGAATAAATGGACTATTCCTTAGAATAATCAGGAGCATATATTTACGACCATAAGTAAGCATAATATGCAATAGATATAAACTAGAACCTTTCCTAGTAAGATCAGGAGTGAAACAAGGTTGCCCACTATCACCATTACTATTCAATATTGTATTAGAAATGCTAGCCTCAGCAATAAGAGACGAGAAAGAGATTCAAGGAATTAGAGTAGGAAATGAGGAAATAAACTATCACTCTTTGCAGATGACATGATGGTATACTTAGAGAACCCCAAAGATTCTGCTAAAAAGCTATTAGAAATAATTCAGAATTTTAGTAAAGTGGCAGGATACAAAATAAATCCACATAAATCCTCCGCATTTTTATATATCACCAACAAAATGCAACAGCAAGAGATACAATGAGAAATTCCATTCAAAACAAATGTCTAGAGTATAAAATATTTGGGAATCCATCTACCAAAGAAAAGTCAGGAATTATATGAGCAAAATTACAAAACACTTGCCACAAAAATAAAGTCAGATTTAAATAGTTGGAAAAACATTCAGTGCTTGTAGATAGGCTGAGCAAATATAATAAAGATGACAATACTCCCCAAACTAATCTATTTATTTAGTGCTATACCAATCAGACTCCCAAGAAACTATTTTAGTGACCTAGAAAAAATAACAACAAAATTCATATGGAAGAATAAAAGGTCGAGAATTGCAAGGGAACTAATGAAAAAAAAGTCAGAGGAAGGTGGTCTAAGTGTACCTGATCTAAAGCTATATTATATAACAGCAGTCACCAAAATCATTTGGTACTGGCTAAGAAATAGACCGGTAGATCAGTGGAACAGATTAGATACAAAGGACAAAAAAGGGTACATCTATAGCAATCTAATCTTTGACAAACCCAAAGATACCAACATTAGGGACAAAAATTCATTATTCGGAAAAAAACTGTTGGGAAAACTGGAAATTAGTGTGGCAGAAATTAGATATGGATCCACACTTAACACCATATACCAAGATAAGATCAAAATGGGTCCATGATTTAGGCATAAAGAATGAGATTATAAATAGATTGGAGGAACAGAGGATAGTCTACTTCTCAGACCTGTGGAAGAGGAAGCAATTTGTGACCAGAGGAGAACTAGAGGTCATTATTGATCACAAAATAGAAGATTTTGATTACATGAAACTAAAAAGTTTGTGTATATACACTACTGATGCAAACAAGAAGGGAAATAACAAATTGGGAAAATATTTTTAAAGTTAAAGGTTCTGACAAAGGTCTCATTTCCAAAATATATAGAGAACTCACCCTAATTTATAAGAAATCAAACCATTCTCCAATTGATAAATGGTCAAAGGATATGAACAGACAATTCTCAGATAATGAAACTGAATTATATCCACTCATATGAAAAGGTGTTCCAAATCATTGATCAGAGAAATGCAAATTAAGACAACTCTCAGATACCACTATACACCTATCAGATTGGCTAAGATGACAGCATCAAATAATGATGAATGTTGGAGGGGATGTGGGAAAACTGGGACACTAATACATTGTTGGTGGAGTTGTGAAAGAATCTGGCCATTTTGGAGAGCAATCTGGAACTATGCCCAAAAAGTTATCAAACTGTGCATACCCTTTGATCCAGCAGTGCTACTACTGGGCTTATATCCCAAAGAAATACTAAAGAGGGGAAAGGGACCTGTATGTGCTAAAATGTTTGTGGCAGCTCTATTCGTAGTGGCTAGAAACTAGAAGATGAATGGATTTCCATCAATTGGAGAATGGTTGGGTAAATTATGGCATATGAAGGTTATGGAATATTATTGCTCTGTAAGAAATGACCAGCAGGATTCAGAAAGGTCTGGAGAGACTTACATGAACTGATGCTGAGTGAAACGAGCAGAACCAGAAGATCACTATACACTTCAACAACAAAACTGCATGAGGATGTATTCTGATGGAAGTGGTTATCTTTAACATAAAGAAGATCCAACTCACTTCCAGTTGATCAATGATGGACAGAAACAACTACACCCAGAGAAGGAACACTGGGAATTGAATGTAAACTGTTAGCACTACTCTCTATCTACCCAGGTTACTTATACCTTCGGAATCCAATACTTAACGTGCAACAAGAAAATTGGATTTACACACATATATTGTATCTAGGTTATACTGTAGCACATGTAAAATGTATGGGATTGCCTGTCATCTAGGGGAGAAGAGGGAGAGAGGGGAAAATTTGGAAAAATGAATACAAGGGATAATGTTATAAAAAATTACTCATGCATATATACTGTCAAAAATTTATAATTATAAAAATAAAAAAAATATATGTGAACACTTGTGGTGGGTTCTCTAAATTTGCTTCACACATTTCTGTTGAATTACTTCAATTCTGATTTGCCTAAAGAGCATGAAATCTTCTCTGACTATGGAGCACTATGTTAGACGATCCTGTGTCAATGTGTCCCATGTCATACAATCAATAAAGACAGATCCTGAGAGTAAAAAAAAAAAAAAAAAAGAAAAAAGAAAAAAAGAAAAACTAGAGATCATTATTGATATTGATTGCTTTTTATTTTAAAAGCTTTGATTATATCAAGTTAAAAAGCTTTTGTACAAATGAATTTAATGCAGGCAAGATCAGAAGGGAATCAATAAACTGGGAAAAGATTTTTACATTTAAAGGTTCTGATAAAGGCCTCATTTCCAAAATATAGAGAATTAATTGTAATTTATAAGAAATAAAGCCATTCTCCAATTGATAAATGGTCAAATGATAGGAACAATTTTTAGATGATGAAATTGAAACTTTCTACTTATACAAAAAGGTATTCCAAATCATTATTGATCAGAGAAATGCAAATTAGGACAACTCTGAGATACCACTACACACCTATCAGATTGGCTAAGATGACAAGAAAAGATAATGATGAATGTTGGAGGAGCTGTGGGAAAACTGGGACATTGTTGCTGGAGTTGTGAATGGATCCAATCATTCTGGAGGGCAATTTGGAATTATACTCAAAAAGTTATCAAGCTGTTCATACCCTTTGATCTAGCAGTATTACTACTGGACTCATATCCCAAAGCTTTATTAAAGAAGGGAAAGGGACCCGTATTTGCAAAAAAAAAAAAAATTGTCAGTCCTTTTGTAGTAGCTAGAACCTGGAAATTGAATGGATGCCAATCAATTGGAGAATGAATAAATTATAGTATAAGAATATTATGGAACATTATTGCTCTATAAGAAATGACTAGCAGGATATAGAAAGAGAGAATTGGAAAAACTTACATGAACTGATACTAAGTGAAATGCATAGAACCAGGAGATCATTATACACTTCAACAACAATACTATATGAAAATTAATTCTGATGGAAGTGGCTATCTCTGGCAATGAGAGGATCCAAATCAGTTCCAATTGATCAGTGATGAATAGAATCAGCTACACCCAGCAAAAGAATACTGCAAAATGAGTGTGGACCACAACATAGCATTTTCACTCTTTCTGTTATTGTTTGTTTGCATTTTTGTTTTTATTCCCAGTTATTTTTAACCTTCTTTCTAAATCTGATTTTTCTTGTGAAACAAGATAACTATAAATATGTATATATATTTTTTTATTTAACATATACTTTAATATGTTTAACATGTATGGGACTGCCTGCCATCTGGGAAGGAGGTGGAGGTAGGAGGGGAAAAGTTGGAACAGAAGTGTTTGCAAGGTCAATGTTGAAAAATTACCCATTCATATATTTTGCCAATAAAAATCTATAATAATAAAAAATAAAAAAATAAATGAAAGTCACCTATTTTGTAGAATGTTCACCTTTTCCCCTAAAAGATAATACTTAAATTTGTAGGATAGTTGATTCTTAGCTGCAGTCCAAACACCTTTGTCCTCCAAAATGTCATATTTTGGGCCCTTCAATCATTTAATATGGAAGCTGCTAGGTCCTGGGTAATCTTCATTGCGACTCCTCAATATTTGAATTGTTTCTTTCTAGCTGCTTGCAATATTTTCTCCTTGATCTGATAATTATGAAATTTATCTACAATATACTTTTGAGTTTTCATTTTGTGGTCTCTTTCAGGAAGTGATCAGTAAATTCTTTCAATGGCTATTTATCCTATAGTTCTAGGACTCAGGGTAATTTTCTTTGATTATTTCTTAAAAGATAATGTCTAGGCTCTTTTTTTCTTCATGGTTTTTAATTCTTAGCTTGTCTCTCCTGGATCTCTTCCATTTTTTTCAACAAGATATTTTACATTTTCTTCCTTTTTTCATTTTTTTTGTTTTGTTTGATTCTTTATGTTTTATTCATTCTATTCTAATTTCTAGTGAATTATTTTCTTAAGTTAGCTTTTTTATCTTCTTTTGCATTTTTCCAATTGAACTTTTTAAATGAATTGTTTTGTTCATTGGGATTTTTTCCATTAAACAAATTCTGTTTTTCAAGAAGCTGTTTTCTTTTTTTCATTTCACTAAATCTATTTTAAAGAGTTTTCTTCAGATAATTTGTTTCCTATTCTAAACTCTCCTGTAAAGTTCTTATTTCTCATCCCAATTTTTCTTCTAACTCTCTTTTAAGAAGCTTTTTGAATTTTTCCAACAGAGCCTTGTGAGATGGAGACCAACTCATGTCACTCATTAAGGCTTCATCTGGGGACCTTTTGACTTTAGTGTTCTCAGGTTTGAGGTCTCTTCTTTCCTCTCTTCATAAAAGCTATTTATGGTCAGAATTATTTTTGCTCATTTAAAAAGATTGAGGTCTGCTCTTACAGCAAAGAAAAGATTATTCCAAGCTTCCTCTCCAGTTGAAGGTGGCTTAATGATGCCCTGGGCTAGTGCTGATGACTTCTTTTTGGTGCTGGGTGGCTGTGGTCAAGTCACAAATTTTGTTGGGGTTCCAGGGCTCATTATTGGCCTTCTGTACTTACCTTGGAGGTTTCACACCTAGCCTGCTGATCCACTTCCTTTTGCACAGTACAGAGTAGCAAACACTGCTGTACTTAGTATGTAAGCATCTCATTCCCCCAGTTACTGGAAGTCTCTCTACCCTAGTTCTCCCTGCACTGCACTGCACTGCATCTGCACTGGCCTGCAAACCTCCCTTCCCCTCTACCTGATTGAAACAGGCTTTTTTTGAAGTTCTTCCAAAATATCTTCTGGTGGAAATTCTTACACTCCAAATATGTGTAAGTTCTTTCACTCCAAAACCAGTTCAGTGGCTTGATCTGGTCTTGAGGGAAGCTAGGAAGAGCTCAAAACTTGTGTACTCTCCACTATCTTGGCTCTGTCCCTCTGTTAATCATTTCTCATAACACAATAGTATTTAATGATAATCACATCCCATAAATTTTCAGCTGGTTCCCAATGATGAGAATCTCCCCAATTTCCAATTCTTTTTCTCCAAAAAGACATATTATTTATGTATATATCTATATCTGTAGATATAGATATAGATACACACACATATCTATATATATATATAGATAGATATAGATAGATAGATATATGCATATATATTTACATATATATATCTAATAATAGTATTGATAGGTCAAAAATATGCATGATTTTATAGCTCTTTGAGTATATTTACAAATTGCTCTACAGAATGATTGAATCAGTTCACAGTTTAAAAAATAGTGCATTAATGTCTCATTCCCCCCACATCTACTTCACTATTTTTCATTTCCTTTTTCTGTCCTACTTGTTAATCTAATACATATATAGTAGAATCTCAGAATTGTTTTAATTTGTATATCTCCAGGCAATAATGAGTCAGGGCATTTTTTTCTCATATGGCTATAAATAGCTTTGATTATTTCAACTGAAAACTGTTCATATCTTTTGATAATTTATCAATTGGGGAATGGCTCTTATTTTTATAAATCTATCTCAGTTCTCTTTCTGTCTGAGAAACGAGGCCTTTATTAGAGAAACTTGCTTCAAAATTCTTTTCACAGTTACTTTTGCTAACTGTATTTCCTTCCATCTTATTCCTCCTGTTTATTTAAGTATCTCTCTCCTTGCACTCTGTCTTTCCTCAAAGTATTTTCCTTCTGACTATCCCCTTCCTTAAACTGCCTCTCCTTTATATAACTTTCTTTTCTTATCCCTTTTTCCCTTTTACTTTCCTATAGGAAAAGATGGATTTCTATATTCACTTGAGTTTATACATCATCACCTATTTGAGCCAATTCTTATGAGAATATGGTTCACTCACCCCCTTTCACACACTCCCTCTCCCCCTCCATTGTAAACACTTTTTTCACCTCTTTTATGTGAAATAATTTACTTCATTCTTCTTCTCCCTTTCCCTGTTCCTTAGTATGTTTTTTCTCACACTTTAAGTGATATCATTCCTTCATATTCACCTCATACCTGTGCCCTCTTTATATACTCCTTGTTCAATTTTTTTTTTGTACCTTGTCCTACTCTATTTTTAAGATGTAATTTTCTTCATTATTTTTTGTGCATCTCCTTTACCACATTTTTGACTCTTTTTCCATGATTTTTTTTGCATCATTCTCATTTTTCTTCCTCATGTTTCCTTTACCTCTTTTGCTTGATTTTGGAAATCCTTTTTCAGCTCTACCATGGCCTGAGACCAAATTATATTTTTCTTGGAGACTTTGGATGTAGGAGCTTTGGCTTTGTTGTTTTCTTCTGAGTGTTCATTTGTTTCATCCTTATCACAGTAGTAACTTTATGTCATCAGATTTTTTTTCTGTTGTTTTGTTGATTTCCCCAATCTATTACTTAAGTTGAAAGTGAAAAATTTTAAAGTAGGCCTATGCTTCCAAAATGGAGAGTGCATTATTTTAGAGGTTTTGTACAGCTGTTTTCGCGATACTTCTAAGGACCTGTAAGTTTTCAATTTTTTCAAGGTGGTATTGTCTAAAGAGAGGTATTTAATATTCTCCTGGTTTGTTCTCTAAACTGTGAATGACCCTTAGCACTCTTTTCAGTTCTGAACCTTTGACAAGGGTCCTTGTTCCATTAAGTGGTCCATAGATCTGTGTAATGTTCTTCCCTAAAATATAATGTTCTCTGGGAGCAGGTTTCTTGAGGGGTTTCTGGAGGCAGCCTTAGTTTCAGTTCAGTGTAATAATTACCTCAAATTCAGCCAGGGGTTAAAGTTCAGATCCAAGTATTGTCTCCTTCCTTGGGCCCAGTTAGCTTTCTTAGAGGACTATCTCTCTCCTTGGTTCTGAGAGCTTTTGCCTCTAGTCCTTTATCTCTGCCAGCTTCAGCCTCTAGCACTTCTGAATGTCCCAGACTAAATCCTTGTGAATCTCTGGAACTGCATCCTGGTTGAGGATCCTACCTTTTATATGCTCTCTTAAAGGTGTGAATCTTGTGGAATTACAGTAAGAACTAAGTACATCTAGAACTGTTAAGCACCCTGCTAAACAACCATTGTCTCTATCAATTGCACTGACTTAGCACCTTGCAAGAATTCTAACAGGTTTGGTGTGCTAGTGCATTCTCCACATTGCCACTCAGATCTGAATGTGGGCAAAGCAAAAAAATCCTTTCTCAGCTTTAGCAAAGAGATCCTTGTAATCTGATGTTTACTATTTGTGGATTGAGATAAACTGCAACTGCAGGTTACAATTCTAACAAAGGCACCAACTTCTCTATTATTTTGAGATCATCTAAAGATAGCTTACAAAATCAAAGAGAGGCCAGGCTTCTGGAATGCTTTTTCCTAATCTGGACATATTCACTGTTGGCTGAGAGCTTTGCATGTAGGCACTACTGCAGTTTGTTCAGTGACTCCCAAGGCCTGCTGCTGGTTTGCTGGAGCCTGGGCTATGCTGGCATAGCCTGTACACTTCTCTCAATCTGGTTCAACAGACATTTCCTGCCAACCTTTTAAGTTGTCTTGAGCTAGAAATTGTTTCACTTTATATTCTCATGGGTTCTGCCACTCTGGAATTTTTTTAGAGTCATTATTTAAAGGTATTTGCAGTGCTTTGAGGAAGAGCTCAGGAGAGTTTCTGCCTTTAGTCTGCCATCTTGGCTGTCTCTCCCTCTCTCTCCTTTCAACACAATTATATCTGTAACCAGAGAGGATATGGTCAGTTAGGAAACAGTATCCAAGAAATATGGGCTCTTTCTGATTTTATAAGCTATCTTTAAGTGACCTCAAAATAGTAGAGAGGTTGATGCCTTTATTAGAACTCTAGGCTGTAGTTGCAGTCTCTCTATTTCTACAGCTGAACTCTCTTGATTACTTTTTCATAAAGTCATGCTGTACCAAAACTTTGGAAAGGCAGCCCATGTGAGTAACCCCTCCCTACAGTGTTGGAGAGTTCTGCTCCTAGAGTTTCACTTAGAAATAGCAGTGAAGAAGTCTGTGGTATTTCCCAGATATATCTTTTGAGTTCATCTAGCTATTGACATATTTTTTTTCTAAAGATTCCTGTCAGTTTCTGGTATCAGTGGCAGTTGTGAGTGTGTGTGTGTGTGTGTGTGTGTGTGTGTGTTTCTGCCCTGGCAAATGCATTATTTCTTTAAGTAAGAAATGCAACAAGTAACTGGAGCAAAGCCCACCTTTACAGTTGATTTTTCTCAGATTTAGGCCAATCTGTCTCCCTTGCTTAGAAATAGCTGAGAGACCTTTCACCATAAAGTTCCCACCTGCCCACTTACTGTTTGACATCTTAAAACCCCCAGAGAGCTTATTTGCCAGAGGTAGCTCAAAGGGTTTTAATGTCACACTTTTCTTTTGTTTTTCTACTTTTTAAAAAGAAATTTTAATTCTTCCCAAAGGAAATTAAAAAAAAAAACAAACCACAATCTAACTTGGAATGTCTTTCTGAATCACTTTTCTTTTTGGCATAGAGATGTGTGAGCTCTGCAGTTTTGAAACATCACCTCTAAATAATATGAGACATTGCGATCGTGAAATCAAAGGTGTTACCCAATCCCTGGCTAGGGCATCCTTCAGCACCAATGTGCCTCCAGAGTGTCTGCACTCAATCATGAGCTAGGGAAAGAGGAATTTTGTTAATCAACTATCCTTCAACTCTTCTGAATTAACTAATATGTTGCAAAGATAATTCTCTTGAATGGGAATATAATCAGTGTGTTCAGACCACTGAATTACAGACTGAATATGGGATGAGCCAGCGGGGGAGATCACTCTGGAGAAGTGATGACTGGCCTCAGGCAACTTGGATTTTTCTCTTAATTCAGTCTATTGTTTTTGTCAAATCAAACCAATAGGCACTTAGTGTATTAGTATACTAGTAAATCAATTAATTAGTAAATATTTATTAAATGGCTACTACACACAGGCATCAAGTTAAGCTCTGGAAGTAAAAGTACGAAAAAAGACAGTCCCTGAAATCAAGTAGCTTACAGTCTAATGGGGGAAGATTGTAAAGGGTCACAGATAGTGGAGGAACTCTGGGTGAGGTATAAGACCTTTCAGCCCAAAGGGAACCTGCTAACAATGTCTGATTCAGTTCCCCATTTCCCCTAAGGGCTCTTGGCCTTCCTGAGAAGTGAGAGGGCAGTGACAACCTGTGCTGTGATTGAAGCATAGTGATACCAGGCAGCAAAGAGTGATACTAGGTAGCAATCTACAAACAATAGCAAGTTGTTTATGTGGTCCCATGTGTGCAGTATATATTTGGCACATGCCTAATGTTGTTTTTGTTACATAAGGGTATGCGGGTATAAAAAGGAAAAAGTCCTTGGGATAAACAGACTCCATTTTTCCACTATCCTAAGGTGTCCCACCTCATCACTTCTCCACTATATTTTAATCACCCTAGCATGGAGGCTGTAGAAAAGATGGTACATTTTGTCACCCAACTTGGGGGCTCTAGAAAGCAAGACACAACAGAAGATAATACATAGAAAGTTGAAGTACCGAGACTGACATCATGATGGAAAAATTCAAAAAATAACTGGAGAGGAGAAATGAGTGATTCATTGAGTGTCCAGGGATTTACAACTGATTCCTGAAATGCTGGTATAGTGATCTCTAGAAGCTCCTGTTTCTACTGAAATCCCAGAGAAAAAATACACTTATTCATCACCATTCTTAGGTCTTCCTATCTACTCAGGATCCCATTTAAAGCATAGCACAGAGTGGCAGGACAGTTTAATGAATATTCCATTAAATAGCATTAAATTGTAACACTCCATTAAATAATAGCATTGTGTATTTGAATCTTGTGTTCTGAGTTCAAATTTTTTTCTATTAGTCTAACCTAATGTACTACCTTCTACACATGCTGAGCTTTTGAATCTGGACAGATAACAACATCTTGATGCAATTTTTTAGACAGTGTTATAACTTTAAATTATAGAAAATATAGTGAACTAAATTAATAGAAGGATGTTCCTAATCTGGTGGTCTTATATATTAAGGAAATTACTATTGATCTAGTGCCTATCCCATCCCAACCTAAAGAAAATATTTCACTTAGCACTGTAGTTTAGTATGTTTATCTGTTAAATTGGGATTATCATTCCCATTCTTTCTTTTTATATTCCACCCTTCCTTATCTACTGTCTCCTCTGTAGCTTATCAAAATTCTATGGTCTTCCCAATCTTAAAAAATAAAGCAAATGTTCTTTTTGCCCTATAATTCCCTCAAGTTTATAATCCTATCTTGTTTTTCTTTCATAACTAAACTTGTAACAAACTTCTTAACTATTGGCAATTTGGCTCCTGATCTCAGTGAAAGATTTGAAGTAATATTGGAAGTAATATTACCAGATAATGCCTTAAGAAGTATTATGGTAGCAGAAGGATATACCTTAGGATGGATTGGACAGTGGAGAATTTGGGGACAAGGAAAGAAATTAAGAGGCTATGACAAAAGTTCAAGCAAAAAGTGATGTTCTCGACTAAAGTAATGGTTCTGGGAGTGGAGAGGGGATATTCCTATATACATATATATGTATATATATACATACATACATATATATACATGTATATATATATATATATGTATGTATATATATACAATGTGGATATAGAATTGATAAAACTTTGCAAATGATTGGTTATGATGAATTGGTAAAAGAGAGGGAAAAGTCAAGAATGACTCTAAGGTTTCAAAACTGGATAACTGGAAAGATGGTAGTACCCTCAAAAGAAGTAAGGATTTTTGGAAGAACTCAAAAGGATTGTTGTTGCTTGGGGGAAGACTTGAGAGAGGGGTGAAATATGAACATGTAGAATACTATCTCTATGCCTTTGTTTTTTTATCTGTAAAGTAGGGATGATAATACTTACAACATTCAATTTATAGGGTTGTTGTGATTTAAGAGTTTTGCTTCTGTATTTGTAGACATGAGTTATTATTTGGGTTACAAAACATTACAGTTCCAGGGCAAGACTTAACCCAAGAAGAAATCAAATCATTTGTAGGTATATTAAATCTGTTCAGGGATTAAAGCCAAGAGAGAGAAAACAGTCAGAAACAGCTTCTCACCTTGAGATAGGGTCAGGGCATGGATATTATGTGTTTCAGGAGTTCTTACAATATTCAACCAAGAGAATTTTCATAAATAAGAACATTCAAATTCCATATGATAGATCTGTTTTTAATGTTTAAAAATATTTTCTTTATAAATCTTTTGTAAGAGTCTGTGTTCCTTCTTGCTTATTTATCTATTGTCATGAATACTTTTGATAAATTATTGGAAAAGCAGAGACTCCTAGGTAAGTATTATGCACATGAGTGTCTCTTTGGACAATGGAAAACCAAGAAAAGAACAGAACCAGTGATTTCATTATTATAAAAAACTCCCAATTCAGAACCTTCTCTGTAACTTTGGAACTTGCCTAGGGGATTGAAAGTGGCTTTTCCAGGATCTCCCAAACAGTGTATTTCAGGGGTAAGACTTGAGCTCATGTCTTCTTGGCTTTGAGATTAGTGCTCTATTCACTTTTTGACAGTTAATTCTCTAGATAATAATAATAAACAACAATGATATGATAGATAACTAAAAGGAAATTAGTGCCTATCTACCTTCTTACACATATACTTTATGCTCTCAGAACTGCTTTACTTGTTTACCTGAACCTTACATAAACAAGCAAAAAATGAAAGGGGGAGAGAGAAGGAAGAAGGAAAGGGGAAAAAGATGAGAAGAAAGATGAAGAGAAGTGAGAATGATGAAGACAGAAGAGAAAGAAGAAGTAAGAAGAAGAGAAGAGAAGAAGAAAGAGAAAGAAAGAAAGAAAGAAAAAAGAAAGAAGAAAGAAAGAAAGAAAGAAAGAAAGAAAGAAAGAAAGAAAGAAAGAAAGAAAGAAAGAAAGAAAGAAAGAAAGAAAGAAAGAAAGAAAGAAAAAAGAAAGAGAAAAAAGAAAGAAAAAAAAAGAAGGGAAGAGAAGGAGAAGAAAGAGAAAGAAAGGAGGAGGATGAGGAAGGAGGAAGAAGAGGAAAGGGAAGAAAAAAGGAAGGAAGGAAGAAAAAAAGAAAAGAAGGAAAGAAAGAAAGAAAAAGGAAGAAACATCTACTTTGATGGATCCATGATGGGAATACTCTCTTTCCTAGTACAGATCATAATCCATCCACAGTTTATCATGATTCCATTTCTTTTTATAAATCTTCCACAAAGGATCTACATAATTGGTTAAGGTCTTCTTATGTTCTGGGGTTCATTTTTTTTATTCTATTGTAGCTAGCAGTTCAACATCTGGGTTGTCTTCTGTCATTCTTTATTCTTGCTATGATGTTAGGTTCTTACTAAGTGCTAATGAGATAAGGAGATATTAGGTTCTTACTAAGTGCTAAGTCCGTACTTGACAATTCTCTAGTTCCAGCCATGACTGGGAGTTTTACTTGTGAATTTCTGGGGAAGAGATTGCATGCTTAGGAGGAGCAAGTTCATTGGTTGAAGTATTTTTTTTCCCAGAAGCCCTTGCATTATCCCACGTCCATTCTCTGGGAGGATAAAAGAGAGAAGTCACTACTCTGGACCACAGTTAACAGCAACTGTCTGGAGACAATGGTTCTCTACAGGAAGAAGAATCTGTCCAAGAGATTTGAATTGACACAGCAGATCTCCTCCCAGAGAGTGATCGGCAACTTCTGGAGACAACAGCACGTTGCATATTGGTGCCCAACGTGGGGCTCGAACCCACTACCCTGAGATTAAGAGTCTCATTCTCAAGGGTTGAAAGAATTCATCAAACACCTTCTGAAAAAGACCATAAAAAAGAACTCTATGGAACATTGTGGCTAAGCTTCAGAACTACCAAACTAAGGAAAAAATATTGCAAGGGGCTAGAAAAAAACAATTTAAATATCAAGGTACCGCAATAAGGGTCACACAAGATCTGGCTGCCTCCATATTAAAGGATCAAAGGACCTGGAACTGGCCATTCTGAAAGGCAATCAAGAATAACTACCCAGCTAAGTTTAGCATTTTTTTCCATGGAAGAGGATGGTCATTTAATGAAACAGAGGAATTCCATTTGTTTCTAAGAAAAAAACCAGACTTAAACAAAAAATTTGATCTACATCCACAAGACTGAAGAGAAGCAGAAAAAGGTAAAAAGGACTCTTGAGAACTGTATTTCTGTTGTGGATATATAGAAAGTCCATATGGATAATTTGATTTTACTGATATAATATTTAAAAAAAGGGAAGTAGTAAAGGGAAGGGGATAATATCAGAAAAAGGGAAAGGAGGGATAAAAAGAAGGAAACTACATCCAAGGAAGAGGCATAGAAAATCTACTGCATCTGATGGAATTTAGAGAGGGGGAGAAACATTGTGTGAATCTTACTCTCATCAGAGTAGGCTCAAAGAGTAAATAATTGACATATTTGTTTTTCAGAGAATCCTCTCTCACCTCAATAAAAGGAGAGAGAGGAAAAGGGAAAAGTAAAAGGGGAATAAGGGAAGGGTACAAGAAGGGACTTAGAAGGAGGGGGGAGGGATACTAAAAAGGGAGGGCTGTGTGTCACAAGTGGGATCTATAAATTAAATATTGGGGAAGGGATTCAGGGGGGTGAAGGGATAAAAAAAAGCAAAAAAAAGCATAATCCAGGGATAATATGATGGCAGGAAATACAGAATTAGTAAATTTAACTGTAAATGTGAATGGGATGAACTCTCCCATTAAATGGAGGCGGATAGCAGACTGCATCAAAAGTCAGAACCCTACAATATGTTGTTTACAGGAAACACACTTAAAGCAGGGAAATACATACAGAGTAAAGGTAAAATGTTGGAGTAGAATCTATTATGCTTCGGGTAAAGCCAAAAAAGCAGGGGTTGCCATCCTTATCTCAGATCACACAAAAGCAGAAATTGATCTAATTAAAAGAGATAAGGAGGGAAACTATATCCTGCTAAAAGGTAGCATAGACAATGAAGACATGTCAATACTAAGCATATATGCACCAAGTGGTATAGCATCTAACTTCCTAAAGGAAAAGTTAAGAGAGTTGCAAGAAGAAATAGACAGCAAAACTATAATAGTGGGAGATCTCAACCTTGCACTCTCAGAATTAGACAAATCAAACCACAAAACAAATAAGAAAGAAATTTAAAAGGTAAATAGAACATTAGAAAAACTAGGTATGATAGAACTTTGGAGAAAACTGAATGGTGATAGAAAGGAGTATACTTTCTTCTCAGCAATTCATGGAACCTATACAAAAATTGACCATATATTAGAAAATAAAGATGTCAAAATTAAATGCAGGAAGGCAGAAATAGTAAATGCCTTCTTCTCAGATCACAATGCAATAAAAACTACATTCAACAGGAAGTTAGGGGTAAATAGACCAAAAAGTAATTGTAAAGTAAATAGTTTCATCTTAAAGAATGACTGGGTGAGACAGCAAATTATAGAAACAATTAATAATTTCACCCAAGATGACAATGATGAGACATCATACCAAAATTTGTGGGGTGCAGTTAAAGCAGTAATAAGGGGAAATTTCATATCTTTAGAGGCTTATGTGAACAAAATAGAGAAAGAGAAGATAAATGAATTGGGCCTGCAATTTAAAAAGCTAGAAAAAGACCAAATTAAAAACCCCCAACCAAAAACTAAACTTGAAATACTAAAATTAAAAGGAGAAATCAATAATATTGAAAGTTAAAAAAAAACTATTGAATTAATAAATAAAACCAAGAGTTGGTTTTATGAAAAAGCCAATAAAATAGATAAACTTTTGGTAAATCTGATCAGAAAAAGGAAAGAGGAAAATCAAATTGTTAGTCTTACAAATGAAAAGGGGGATTTTTCCACCAATGAAGAGGACATTAGAGAAATAATAAGGAGTTACTTTGCTCAACTTTATGCCAATAAATTTGATAACTTAAGTGAAATGGATGACTACCTCCAAAAATATAGGATTCCTAGATTAACAGAGGAGGAGATAAATTGCTTAAATAGTCCCATTTCAGAAAAAGAAATAGAAGAAGCTATTAATCAACTCCCCAGGAAAAATCCCCAGGACCAGATGGATTTACATGGGAATTCTACCAAACATTTAAAGAACAATTAACCCCAATGTTATATAAACCATATGAAAAAATAAGGGAAGAAGGAGTCCTACCAAACTCCTTTTATGACACAGACATGGCACTGATACCTAAACCAGGTAGATCACAAACTGAGAGAAAAAAAAAAAAACTATAGACCAATTTCCTTAATGAATATTGATGCTAAAATCTTAAATAAGATATTAGCAAAAAGACTTCAGAAAATCATCCCCAGGATAATACATTATAATCAAGTAGGATTTATATAAGGAATGCAGCGCTGGTTTAATATTAGGAAAACTATGAGTATAATTGATCATATTAATAATCAAATTAATTAAAAACCACATATGATCATCTCAATAGATGCAGAAAAATTATTTGATGAAATCCAACATCCATTCCTACTAAAAATGCTTGAGAGTATAGGAATGAATGGACTATTCCTTAGAATAGTAAGGAGCATATATTTATGACCATCAGTAAGCATAATATGTAATGGAGAGAAACTGGAACCTTTCCAAGTAAGATCGGAAGTGAAACAAGGTTGCCCACTATCACCATTACTATTCAATATTGTATTAGAAATGCTAGCCTCAGCAATAAGAGTTGAGAAAGTGATTAAAGGAATAAGAGTAGGTAATGAGGAAATCAATCTATCACTCTTTGCAGATGATATGATGGTATACTTAGAGAACCCCAGAGATTCTAATAAAATGTTATTAGAAATAATTCACAAGTTTAGCAAAGTTGCTGGATACAAAATAAATCCACATAAATCCTCAGCATTTTTATACATCACCAATAAATTGCAACAGCAAGAGATACAAAGACAAATTCGATTCAAAACAGATGTCAAGAGTATAAAATATTTGGGAATCCATCTACCAAAGAAAAGTCAGGAATTATATGAGCAAAATTACAAAACACTTGCCACAAAAATAAAGTCAGATTTAAATAGTTGGAACAACATTCAGTGCTCGTGGATAGGCCGAGCGAATATAATAAAGATGAAAATACTCCCCAAACTAATCTATTTATTTAGTGCTATACCAATCAGACTCCCAAGAAACTATTTTAGTGACCTAGAAAAAATAACAACAAAATTCATATGGAAGAATAAAAGGTTGAGAATTTCAAGGGAACTAATGAAAAAAAAGTAAGAGGAAGGTGGTCTAAGTGTACCTAATCTAAAGCTATATTATATAGCAGCAATCACCAGAACCATTTAGTATTGGCTAAGAAATAGACCAGTTGATCAGTGGAACA
This sequence comes from Sminthopsis crassicaudata, assembly GCF_048593235.1. Classification (NCBI taxonomy): domain Eukaryota; kingdom Metazoa; phylum Chordata; class Mammalia; order Dasyuromorphia; family Dasyuridae; genus Sminthopsis; species Sminthopsis crassicaudata. Next base: position 374,147,974 of record NC_133618.1, read on the forward strand.
GATTAGGTACAAAGGACAAAAAAGGGTACAACTATAGCAATCTAGTGTTTGACAAACCTAAAGATACAAACATTTGGGATAAAAATTCATTATTTGAAAAAAATTGTTGGGAAAACTGGAAATTAGTATGGCAGAAATTAGATATGGATCCACACTTAATACCATATACCAAGATAAGATCAAAATGGTCCATGATTTAGGCATAAAGAATGAGACCATAAATAGATTGGAGCAACAGAGGATAGTCTACCTCTCTGACTTGTGGAGGAGGAAGGAATTTATGACCAGAGGAGAACTAGAGGTCATTATTGATCACAAAATAGAAGATTTTGATTACATCAAACTAAAAAGTTTGTGTACAAACAATATTGTGTGCAAACAAAATTAGAAGGGAAGTAACAAATTGGGAAAATATTTTTACATTTAAAATGAGATAAAGGTCTCATTTCTAAATATATAGAGAACTGACCATAATTTATAAGAAATCAAACCATTCTCCAATTGTTGGTCAAAGGATATGAACAGACAATTTTCAGATGATAAAATTGAAACTATATCCACTCATATGAAAAAGTGTTCCAAATCACTATTGGTCAGAGAAATGCAAATTAAGACAACTCTGAGATACTACTATACACCTGTCAGATTGGCTAAGATGACAGGAACAAATGATGATGAATGTTGGAGGGGATATGGGAAAACTGGGACAACTAATACGAGTTGTGAAAGAATCTGGCCATTTTGGAGAGCAATCTGGAACTATGCCCAAAAAGTTATCAAACTGTGTATACCCTTTGATCCAGCAGTGCTACTATTGGGCCTATATCCCAAAGAAATACTAAAGAAGGGAAAGGGACCTGTATGTGCGAAAATGTTTGTGGCAGCTCTATTCGTAGTGGCTAGATACCGGAAAATGAATGATGTCCATCAATTGGAGAATGGTTGGGTAAATTATGGTATATGAAGGTTATGGAATGTTATTGCTGTGTAAGAAATGACTAGTAGGATGAATTCAGAAAGATTTGGAGAGACTTACATGAACTGATGCTGAGTGAAACGAGCAGAACCAGAAGATCAGTAAACACTTCAACAACATCGTATTCTGATGGAAGTGGATATCTTCAACATAAAGAAGATCTAACTCACTTCCAGTTGATCAGTGATGGACAGAAACAACTACACCCAGAGAAGAAACGCTGGGAATTGAATGTAAACTGTTAGCACTACTGTCTATCTACCCAGGATACTTATACTTTCGGAATCCAATACTTAATGTGCCACAAGAAAATTGGATTTACACACATATACTGTATCTAGGTTATACTGTAACACATGTAAAATGTATGGGTCTGCCTGTCATCTAGGGGAGGGAGTAGAGGGAGGAGGGGGAAATTTGGAAAAATGAATACAAAGGATAATGGTATAACAAAATTACTTATGCATATATACTGTCAAAAATTTTTTATAATTATAAAATTAATAAGAAAAAGAATATTAGGATACACTTTAAGGAACTATCATATGATTCAGATGGAATAACATATATAAATAGCTCTTCAAATCTTATTGTGCCATAAATATCAGCTTCTTTGCATTGAAATAATGTCAATCATAAGAAAAATATTAGATGACACAAAGCATTTTCTGATTTGCAAACTGCAAAGTATCAGAAATTTAAAGGATCATCAAATTATTTCTGGAAGGGAACACAAAAATTAAATTTAACTCAGTTTTCCATTTCACAAGTGAGAAAACTGTGGCCAAGTGGTAAGTGATTTATCTAAATTCACAGATATAGTGAAAGAACAATGTTTCAAATTCAACTCTTTTGATTCTAAATTTTGTCCTTTTTGCATATCTTATCTCATTTGTTTCTCAAAATAACTTCAGGAGAAAATCCATGTAAATATTTTTATCTTAATTTTACAGATTATGGTTATAAGGTTAAGTGACTAACTCCAGGATTACATGGCTAATAGATGGTTGAAATCCTCAGTTTTTGCACATTAAGTTCAATACTCTTTCTACAACTGTAGGCAACTTGGCCTGACTTGTTCATTTTGTTAGGGATTACATTCACCAATAAGAAATTATAATCGATAAGAATAGTGAATTATCCAGAGATCAGAGAGCATGACTCTGAAGCTATCCCTATCTTTGTTCTCAAAGAAAGACACTCAAGGAAGAAGTTAGTACTCTCAAAATAAACCATCATGTTATTGTTCAGTCATTTCAGTCACGTCAGGTTCTTTATTACTACATTTGGGATTGTGTTCTTTTGTGTTTGTGTGTGTGTGTGTGTATGTGTGAGTGTGTGTATGTTGTGTGTGTTATATGTGTGTGTGTTTTGGCAAAGATACTGGAGTGGGTTTCTATTTCCTTACCAATTCATTTTACAGATGAGGAAATGGAGGCAAGGTGAGGATGACTTACCCAGGTTATACAGATAGGATCTTGGTTGTATAGTTGGTTTTGTATACAGGTCTTCCAAATTCCAGACACTATGTTCTTTCTATTGCACAATGTTAATATAAAATAGCTTATCTAACTTGTTTGTCTATATACTTGAATTCTGACTTTCTTCTGAATTCTAAGAGAATGCAAGATTGCTAGAATAATATGGAAGAAGCAAAATGGAACAAACAATCAAATAAATAAATATTGATTATGAAAAAAGAAAAAAAATCAAGCAACAAATATATAATGATCGATATTGGCTTCAAAACATATGACAATTTACCTTCTTATCAAAATAGACACATTCCCCACTACACACACAAACACAAATAGATCCATACCTTTACAGAACTGGGAGGCTTTGATTGTGGAACATTGCATTTTCTGTCAGACTTTTTTGTAACTTGGTTATAAAAAATGAACTCTGTGTGTGAGTGTGTGTGTGTGTGTGTGTGTGTGTGTGTGTGTGTGTGTGTGTGTGGTGTTATCTTTTTTAAAAATTTTTATCCTTTGTGCTAACAAAATTCTCCCTAGAAGCAGGAGCTATTACTTCTAAGAAATATGGGTGATGTAAAAACAAAGTTATTAACAAAAATATGTTTTGTAGGAATACAAATTCCGTAAGGGCAAGAATTGTTTTATTTTTATGTTTGCACTCATATCACTTAATACAGTGCTTGACACATATTTGGTACATGATATATATTTATTGAAATAAATTGAAATGAAATCTAGGATTCAGATGTCCTTCTAACCTTGTTTTTATCCTTGGATTCCAGGACTCATGCTCCTTACATACTTCAAAAATTTTTTCCATTTATTTTTAAAATTTTTTCTTACATGCTTAAAAATTATAGTGCTATTCCTTTTTAATGCCACTCACTTTTCTATTTGAAGATGAAATTTATGCAAGAAAAAGAGATTAATACTATATAGACACTTAATTCAGTCTATAATCCCTTTTAGTATCTTATTTCTTACTCCTGAACCATGTTTTCTAACATTTATCACCACCTCCTTTATATGTTGAAGTAATTAAGTATTTAAATATATATATAGATAAAGATGGACCTTGATTTCATTGGTATAGGAAAGTCTCAGATTAAGAATTCCCTCTGCCAATGTAGGTTTTGCCACCTTTAATTGAAATTAGTCATTGAGAGTTATCTAGAGCTTGGTGTCAAAGACAAAATACATTGACCACAATATTTCTAGGTGGGGAGATTAAAATATGAAAAATATTCACAAAATTAATAAAAACACAATAGAACATAGGTAACATTAACATTTTGTTTTCTAAGCCAACGTGAAATTTGTAGGAATTTTCATGTATGACGCAGTGACCCTGATTCTATTAGAGTTTGACACTGCTGGAATACATTAAAGTTGAATGATATGCCCAGGGTCAAACAGCTATTAAGTGTTTGAGACTAAATTTGAATTCAGGAAGAATCCAAAACCAGTACTCTTTGCTCTGCACCACCTAAAATCCTAGCAACCTAATTCCTGCTATGTACTCTTCAATCTAGTGAGACTGGCTTTGTGACTTTTCAACAAACTAGAAAATGCATCTCTTAGCTCTGGTCATTTCCTCTGTCATTTCCCATGCCAAGAAAGCTTTTCCTTCTCATTTCTGCTTTCTGGCTTCCCTGGTTTCCTTCAAATATATAATGTGTGTGTTCGTGTGTGTATGTGTGTTTATGTGTTGTGTTTATGTGTTTGCATGCTGTTTTCCCCATTAAATTGTATGGCTTTAGAATAAGGGCTTTGTTTTACCTCTTTTGTATCCAGCCTTTACCATATAGCCTGTCACATAATAGGTGCTTAATAAATACTGATCAATTAATTGATCACTGTGTACATGCTAATTAAACTTTGATATCAAGTTCTTTGTATAATTTTTCACCACCACCTCCATTTATGATCATTCATAATTCTTCACTGTAAATTTTAACAATATTCTATTTCTATTCACTGCATGTTGCACCAGTTTATATAAATCTTTTTCAGGTTTTTCTGAAATCTTCCTTCTTGTCATTTTTATGGAACAATAATTCATCACAATCATATATAACAATTTGTTCAACCATTCCCCCATTGATGGGCATCCCTTTGATTTCCAATTCTTAGCCACCATAAAAAAAAACTGCTCTAAATAGTTATGTAGAAAAAGATGCGGCCAAGATGGCGGCGTGGAGGCAGACAGCTGCTTGAGCTCCTCGTTTTCTCTCAGAACTTACTTCATGACAAGCCTCTGACTTAATGCTTGACCCAGAAAGAAATCCACAAATTATCACCAAGAGAAGACATCCTTGAAAGTCGCCAGAAAAGGTCTGTGTTTGTTCGGGGGAGGGTCAATCAGACTGGGCGCAGACTGAGGGCAGACAGCCAGAGCAAGACAGGCAGCTCACACAGCTCAGACCGGAGGGGGAGGGGTGTGATCTCTGTCGTTTTTGTGAAAGGGCTTTTGCCCCAGTGTGGATGCTCCGTCTTGGCAGCAAGCCAGGAGTGGTGGAGAGGGTGTAAACACTGGAGGTGAAGATTAAAACCCCAGAAAGCCAGCGTCTCTCAGAGCCCGGCCACCCCCAACCCCCACCTGGACTGACTCGGTGAGTTCTCGGAGCCTCAGAGCGCAGACTCAGTACAGTCATTGCTGTTCTGTTAGTGGCTCTCTGCTGCCCTACCCCCAGTCTGTAGAGGAAGCCCATTAATACCATCCAGCCCTATCCCCCGCAAAACAGACCAATTGTTTCTCTTGTCAGTTTGTTTTCTTTGATTCCTACTCTGACAAAATGAACAAAAAATTCAAAAGGGCTCTAACCATTGACAGCTTCTGTGTGGAGAGGGAGCAGACTTCAAATGCTGAAGAGACTAGGAACAGACTGTCCCCAGATGTATCCCCTGGGAGGGATATAAGCTGCTCCTCAATACAAAAGAACCTCATAGAGGAAATCAAAAAGGCTCTCACAAGAGAGCTGGAAGAGAAATGGGAAAAGGAAAGGGAAGCTTGGCAAGAGAGCCTGGAGAAGTCATCCCATGCATTCAAAGACAGAGTGGATAAAGAAATCAAATCATTGAGAAACAAGATTAGTGAGCTGGAAAAGGTAAACAACTCCAAGGAAAACAGGATTAGAGAGCTGGAAAAAGAAATCAGCTCTCTAAAAAATACAATGGAAAAAAATTCCATAGATGATAAAAACTCAATTGGACAATTACAAAGAGATATAAAAAAAGTGAGTGAAGAAAATACATCATTGAAAATTAGACTGGAACAAGTAGAAATGAATGACTCAAGGAGAAACCAAGAGGGAGTCAAGCAAAACCAGAGAAATGAGACAATTGAAAAGACTGTCAAGTACCTTACCAGAAAGACAACAGACCTGGAAAACAGATCCAGGAGAGACAATTTGAGAATAATCGGACTCCCTGAAAAATGGGAGGAAAAAAAGAGCTTGGACACCATTTTCGAGGAAATTATCAAAGAGAACTGCCCAGACGTTTTGGAAACAGAGGGTAAAATAGACATTGAGAAAATTCATCGATCACCTACTGAAAGGGACCCTAAAATCAAAACGCCAAGAAATATAGTGGCCAAGTTCAAGAACCATCAGACAAAGGAAAAGATATTGGAAGCTGCTAGAAAAAAACAATTTAGATATGGAGGATCCACAATAAGGATAACACAGGATCTAGCAGCGTCCACATTAAAAGAACGCAGGGCCTGGAACATGATATTCCGAAAGGCTAAGGAACTTGGTATGCAGCCAAGAGTGACTTACCCAGCAAGAATGAGCATCATTTTCCAGGGAAGAAGATGGACATTTAACGAAATAAATGAATTCCATCTATTTTTGATGAAAAAACCAGACCTACATAAAAGGTTTGATCTTCAAATACAGAACTCAAGAGACTTCTAAAAAAGGTAAAAAGAAATCTTGAGAACTATACTTCTGTCAAAAAAATATGTAAAGAACATATGTACAATTTGTCTTAGACACTAGAGGTGGAAAGGAGATTATATCATAAAAAAGTATAAAGTGGTGGTACTACATCTCATGAAGAGGCAAAGGTAACCTATTATATCTGAGAGAAAGAAAGGAGGGAGATGAACATAGCGTGTATCAATAGACATATTCGATTTATGGTGAAACTTCTTCCACTTCATTGAAAAGTGAAAGGGAAGGAGTAAGCTAAGGGGAAGGGAATACAGTAATTTCGAGGAAAAGGGGTAAAATAAGGGGAGGATCTTTAAGGTGGGGGAGGGATCCTAAAAAGGGAGGGCTGTGAAAAGCAAGTGGTGTTTACCAGTTTAATACTGGATAGGAGGGTAAAAGGGAAGGAAAGGGGAAAAGCATAAGCAGGGGTTAATAGGATGGCAAGCAATATAGAATTAGTCCTTCTAACCATAAATGTGAATGGGGCAAACTGCCTCATAAAGAGGAAGCAGTTAGCAGACTGGATTAAAAGTCAGAATCCTACTATATGTTGTTTACAGGAAACACACCTGAAACAGGATGAGACATTCAAACTAAAAGTAAAAGGGTGGAGCAGAATCTATTATGCTTCAGGCAAAACCAAAAAAGCAGGAGTAGCCATCCTCATCTCAGATCAAGCAAAAACAAAAATTGATCTAATTAAAAGAGATAAGGAAGGGCATTATATCCTGCTAAAGGGAAGCATCAATAGTGAAGCCGTATCAATATTAAACATGTATGCACCAAGTGGTGCAGCATCTAAATTCTTAAAAGAGAAATTAAGAGAGCTGCAAGAGGAAATAGATAGCAAAACTATAATAGCGGGAGATCTCAACCTTGCACTATCAGAATTAGATAAATCAAACCACAAAATAAATAAGAAAGAAGTCAAAGAGGTAAATAGAATACTAGAAAAGTTTGATATGATAGATCTTTGGCGAAAGCTAAATGGAGACAGAAAGGAATATACTTTCTTCTCAGCAGTTCATGGAACCTATACAAAAATTGATCATATACTAGGGCATAAAAACCTCAAAATCAAATGCAGTAAGGCAGAAATAGTAAATGCATCCTTTTCAGACCATAATGCAATCAAAATAACATTTAATAAAAAGCCAGGGGAAAATAGACCAAAAAATAATTGGAAACTAAATAATCTTATATTAAAGAATGATTGGGTAAAACAGCAAATCATAGACATAATTAATAACTTCACCCAAGAAAATGACAATAATGAGACATCATACCAAAATGTGTGGGATACAGCCAAAGCAGTAATTAGGGGAAGTTTTATATCTCTACAGGCCTACTTGCATAAAATAGAGAAAGAGAGGGCCAACGAATTGGGTTTACAACTAAAATTGCTAGAAAAGGAACAAATTAAAAACCCCCAGACAAACACAAAACTTGAAATTCAAAAAATAAAAGGTGAGATTAATAAAATTGAAAGTAAAAAAACTATTGAATTAATTAATAAAACTAAGAGTTGGTTTTATGAAAAAACCAACAAAATAGACAAACCCTTAGTAAACCTGATTAAAAAAAGGAAAGAGAAAAAGCAAATTGATAGTCTTGAAAATGAAAAGGGTGAACTCACCACTAATGAAGAGGAAATTAGAACAATAGTTAGGAGCTACTTTGCTCAACTTTATGCCGATAAATTTGATAACTTAAATGAAATGGAAGAATACCTTCAAAAATATAGCTTGCCCAGATTAACAGAGGAAGAAGTAAGTAGTCTAAATAGTCCCATCTCAGAAAAAGAAATAGACCAAGCTATTAACCAACTTCCTAAGAAAAAGTCCCCAGGACCAGATGGATTTACAGGTGAATTCTACCAAACATTTAAAGAACAACTAACTCCAATGCTATGTAAACTATTTGAAAAAATAGGGATTGAAGGAGTCCTACCAAATTCCTTCTATGACACAGACATGGTACTGATACTTAAACCAGGTAGATCGAAAACTGAGAAAGAAAACTATAGACCAATTTCCTTAATGAATATTGATGCTAAAATCTTAAATAAGATATTAGCAAATAGACTTCAGAAAATCATCCCCAGGATAATACACTATGACCAAGTGGGATTTATACCAGGAATGCAGGGCTGGTTTAATATTAGGAAAACTATTAGTATAATTGACCATATTAATAATCAAATTAATAAAAACCATATGATCATCTCAATAGATGCAGAAAAGGCATTTGATAAAATCCAACATCCATTCCTACTAAAAACGCTTGAGAGTATAGGAATAAATGGACTATTCCTTAAAATAATAAGGAGCATATATTTAAAACCTTCAGTAAACATCATATGTAATGGTGATAAACTAGAACCTTTCCCTGTTAGATCAGGAGTGAAACAAGGTTGCCCACTATCACCATTACTATTCAATATAGTACTAGAAACTCTAGCCTTGGCAATAAGAGCCGAGAAAGAGATCCAAGGAATTAGAGTAGGAAATGAAGAAATCAAATTGTCACTTTTCGCAGATGACATGATGGTATACTTAGAGAACCCCAAAGACTCTGCTAAAAAGCTATTAGAAATAATTCAGAATTTTAGCAAAGTTGCAGGGTACAAAATAAATCCACATAAATCCTCAGGATTTTTATACATTACCAACACAATCCAACAGCAAGAGATACAAAGAGAAATTCCATTCAAAATAACAGTCGATAGTATCAAATATTTGGGAATATATCTACCAAAGGAGAGTCAGGAATTATATGAGCAAAATTACAAAACACTTGCCACAAAAATAAAGTCAGATTTAAATAATTGGAAAGACATTCAATGTTCTTGGATAGGCCGAGCGAATATAATAAAGATGACAATACTCCCCAAACTAATCTATTTATTTAGTGCTATACCAATCAGACTCCCAAGAAACTATTTTAATGACCTAGAAAAAATAACAACAAAATTCATATGGAAGAATAAAAGGTCGAGAATTGCAAGGGAACTAATGAAAAAAAAGTCAGAGGAAGGTGGTCTAAGTGTACCTGATTTAAAGCTATATTATAAAGCAACAGTCACCAAAACCATTTGGTATTGGCTAAGAAATAGACTAGTTGATCAGTGGCATAGGTTAGGTTCACAGGACAAGATAGTGAATAAAAATAGCAATCTAATCTTTGACAAACCCAAAGATCCCAAATTTTGGGATAAGAATTCATTATTTGACAAAAACTGCTGGGAAAACTGGAAATTAGTATGGCAGAAACTAGGCATGGACCCACATTTAACACCACATACTAAGATTAGATCAAAATGGGTCCAAGATTTAGGCATAAAGAACGAAATCATAAATAAATTGGAGGAACATGGGATGGTTTACCTCTCAGACTTGTGGAGGAGGAAGGAGTTTGTGTCCAAGGGAGAACTAGAGACCATTATTGATCACAAAATAGAACATTTTGATTACACCAAATTAAAAAGTTTCTGCACAAACAAAACTAATGCAAACAAGATTAGAAGGGAAGTAACAAATTGGGAAAAAATTTTTACAGTTAAAGGTTCTGATAAAGGCCTCATCTCCAAAATATACAGAGAATTGACTTTAATCTATAAGAAATCAAGCCATTCTCCAATTGATAAATGGTCAAAGGATATGAACAGACAATTTTCAGATGATGAAATTAAAACTATTTCCACTCATATGAAAGAGTGTTCCAAATCACTATTGATCAGAGAAATGCAAATTAAGACAACTCTGAGGTATCATTACACACCTGTCAGATTGGCTAAGATGACAGGAACAAATAACGATGAATGTTGGAGGGGCTGTGGGAAAACTGGGACACTGATGCATTGTTGGTGGAGTTGTGAAAGAATCCAACCATTCTGGAGAGCAATCTGGAATTATGCCCAAAAAGTTATCAAAATGTGCATACCCTTTGACCCAGCCATACTACTACTGGGCTTATACCCCAAGGAACTACTAGAGAAGGGAAAGGGTCCTGTATGTGCCAAAATGTTTGTGGCAGCCCTTTTCATAGTGGCTAGAAGCTGGAAGATGAATGGATGTCCATCAATTGGAGAATGGTTGGGTAAACTATGGTATATGAATGTTATGGAATATTATTGTTCTATAAGAAATGACCAACAGGAGAAATATAGAGAGGCTTGGAGAGACTTACATCAACTGATGCTGAGTGAAACGAGCAGAACCAGAAGATCATTATACACTTCAACAATGATACTGTACGAGGATGTATGCTGATGGAAGTGGATTTCTTCAACATAGAGAAGAGCTAATCCAATTCCAATTGATTAATGATGGAAAGAACCAGCTACATCCAGAAAAGGAACAATGGGAAATGAATGTAAACTGTTATTTTTACCTTCTGAATCCAATTCTTCCTGTGCAACAAAAAATTCGGTTCTACACACATATATTGTATCTAAATTATACTGTTATATATTTAACATATATAAGACTGCCTGCCATCTGGGGGAGGGGTTTGGGGGAGGAAGGGAAAAAATCTGAATAGAAGTAAGTGCAAGGGATAATGTTGTAAAAAATTACCCATGCATATGTACTGTCAAAAAATGTTATAATTATAAAATAAAATAAAAAAAAAAAAAAAAAAAAAAAAGAAAAAGATCTTTCCCCCTCCTGCTTTTTGGATATTTTTAGAATATAGACCTAACAGTGGTATTGCTGGATCAAAGGTTATGCACAGTTTTATAGCAGCCCTTGGGCACAGTTCCAAATTACTCTATAGAATGGTTGAATCAGTTTACATCTCCACCAATCATACATTAGTGTTCAAGTTTTCCTACATCTCTTCCAATATCCATCTTTTCCCTTTTGGGGGTCATATTTATCTTAACTTATTGAAGCCATGGCATCTTTTGCTTTATTTTCTACATGATTACAAGTGATTTCTTCAAAGCTCAAAAACACGGTTACAGTATTCTGTGTATATTTCTATTGTGCTATTAGAACTATAGGGATAAAGCCTGTACAGTATCTAAACTTGATTATTTGTTTTAGTGGTATTCTGTATACAATGGGCATTTAATGTTGTTTGGTGCCTCCACACTACAACAGCTCTAATTGAAAGATTTTTTTTTCCTTTAGAATACAAACCTGATTCTCTAATTCTCTTTCCATATTTTGCAGGTCAGAAAACTGAGATTCATAAAATTAAAATAATTTTTCCAACAAAGGATGTGAACCAGATAGGTTTCAAGCCCTCTATAGTATTATGAAAAAATGCTTTAAATCACTATTGATTAGAGAAATGCAAATGAAAAGAACTCTGAAGTACCACCTTATACCTAAAAGATTGACTAGAATTATAGAAAAGGAAAATGATAAATGTTAGAGAGGATGAGGGAAAATTGGAAAACTATTATATTGTTGGTGGAGTTGTGAAATGATCTAGCTATTCTCGAAAGCAATTTGGAACTAGGTACAAAGGACTAGAAAATTATGCATATTCTTTGATCCAACAATAACTCTACAAGTTCTTGATTCCAAAAAGATCTTAAAAATGGAAAAAAAAAACCCACATGTACAAAAATGTTTATAGCAACTTGAAAACCAAGGACATGCCCATCAATTGGGGAATGGTTGAGTAAATTGTGGCATATCAATGTAATGGAATACTTTTATTCTATAAGAAATAATGAGCAGGCAGATTTCAGAAAAACCTGAAAAGATTTACATGAACCAATGCTGAGTGAAATGAGCAAAACAGAGGGAACATTGTACACAGTATCAGCAACATCGTGTGGATGATCAACTTTGATATCCTTTGCTCTTCTTAGCAATATAATGATCTACAACTATTCTAAAAGGCTCATGATAAAAGACACTATGTACATGTAGAGAAAGAACTATGAATCTAAATGTAGATTTAAGCATACTATTTTCACTGTGTTTTTCTCATGGTTTTTCCTTTTGTCTGATTTTTCTTTCACAGCATGACTAATGTGGAAATATATTTAATATGATTGTACATATATAAACTATATCAAATTGCCGTCTTGGAATTGGATAAGGGGAGAGAAGAGGGGAAAATTGAAATTGAAATCTTATAAAAGCAAATGTTAAAAACTAATAATAAGTTTTGAGAAAGAAAAAAGAATTTGATTGATGAAATAGGTGTGAAGTGGGCTAAAAACCAGCCTAATTCTTATTTATTCTGATGTTATTTTTAATTCACATTTCTCTGCTTTAAATCCTCAAAAAAGACACCATTTTTTTCTGATCTTTCTGTCAGCTTCCTTTGTCTTTTCCCATGGTTAGGTTATAGCAACCATTTCTCTACTTGGGAAAGGATGGTGCCTATTTCAGCCTAATAATTAAGAAGCCTTTGTTCCAATCACGTACAAGTCTCTCAGCATCTATCCCCTAAAAACTGGCAAAAGCTACTACTGATCCTGAGCAGCAGCTGTTGGAAGCAATTATATCCATTTTAGAGATGAAATCATCTCTCTCCCTTGATCCCCTCTCTTCTCCTTCCAAGGCCCATCTCTTGAACAAATGCTGTGTATTTTATTTTTGTTTAATTGGCAGGATAGCTGACCATATAGAGTTTGATGAATGTCAGAAATGCATAGTTGTTTTCCAGGAAAAGACAGTATAACATCAGTGTTATTTTTCTAGTAAAAGCTGTGTACACTTGTCTTAAATTCCTCTCCTCTCAGTCACTGCTCATCCTTTTTTCAGTCAAACTCCCCATCTCATCACTCAACTGAAATTGTTTTCTCTAATATGGGCCAAGATCTCTTTACTGCTCAATTTCATAGCCTTTTCACAATCCTCACATTTTTTGATCTCACTATATTATTTAATACTGTTACTCACCCCTTCCTCCTGTATACTACTCTCCCTTGATTTTTAAGACATCTCTTCTCTGACCATCTTTCTCAGATTTCTTTACTCATTCATTAAACACACCCCACCTACTAATCATATGTATAATCCAAGGCATTATCTTTGTCCCTTACTTTTCTCTCTACTTTTTCTTACTTGCTGACCTCATTATCTTGTATGAGTTCAATTATCTTTATGAAGATGTCTCCTAGATCTTTACATAAAGTCCTATATAATTTTTGAATTATAATAATTATAATAACCAGGTATATGTTGGACATAAATACTGGCTTCTCAAACTCATCATATCCAGTAGAACTAATATTTTCCCTTAAACTCACTTCTCTTCTGCCAAGGGAATCTTCTTCCACTCATGCAGGTTTGTCAACCACAGAATCACCTTTTAACCCCTATTCTTCCTCCTCACGCATATTCATTAATTTACCTTTTCTTTCATAGTCTAAGTAATTTAGTCATATCATAGTCTTGTAATTTTTTCCTCACTACAGAAAAAACTTTCATCTGACTCAAACACTCATTCATGATCCTATTTCCTCTAAGTTCAGATGCAAATACTCTGTAATTTAAAATTACAACCTAGATCATCTTTACTATAGAAACTCATTATATATATGTTAGTTCATGTCACTATCTATAGTTTTAGCCAAATTAGACTTCTAACCATTCTTTACCCTGAACATTCCATTTCCCATTTCAGCATCTTTGTACAGGTTTTCTCCCATACTTGCAATGCACTCAGCAAGTCAGTTTTTTAGAATCTCTCATTTCCTTCAAAGCTTAGCTCAAATACTATCTCCTATATCCCTACTGGGCTGTACCAACTAAGCCTACTTTCCCAGAAAGGATCTCTTTTGTCTTAAAAATATTTGATTTAAACAACCAAGGAGAGAATTTTCAGTTCTTACTTTTCTTTGGTTTCTCCATTTTCCCTCTTAAGAGACAACCTTTGCTCACAATTTCCTGAACTTTTCAGTTGCTAGTGTTTTGTAATTTTTAATATACATAGTTAGGATTCTTACAAGGTACTAAGACAGTGGAATTGATAGAGACAATAATTATCTAATTGAGCATAGTTCAGTATGCTCCTCTACAAGGAGATGTTATGAGCCAGAACTTGCAACATAGTACTGAGTGGAATTGGGGAGACAATAATTAAATCTAGTTTAGCATTGATTTAATCCTACAACATATAATGGTTTCCTAGTGATAACATGATTGGTGTATACTCAGTGTGGGACATATAAGTGAGAAACTCTCAGGGCCAGGAAGGACAATCCCACTAGAAGCTCATTCAGAGGAAGCTAGAGGCAGAAGCTGGCAGAGGCAAAGGCCTAGTGGCAGGAGCTCTTGGAATCAAGGAGAGAGATAGGCCTCTAAAAAAGGTAACTGGCCCCAGGAAAAGAGACAAGACTTTGAGGGAGACAATAAAGGATTTGGACTTTAACTCCTGGCTGCATTTGAAGTGATTATTGAATATGAACCGAATTATTGAGCTGAAATGAAAGCTGCCTCCAGAACCCCCCCCCCAAGAAACCTACTCCCAGAAAAGATTGTATTTTAGAGAAGAATATTACATTTTGGCCCCAGAATGTGGGACCAAGAACCTTCATCTGTGACCCAGAAATGTACAAGGAAACTTTGTTAAAGGGCTAAAATTGTATTTCAGCTAAAATGGGACAGATGTTTAGAAAACAGCCTTTTTTTTTTCCAATTCAAAGAAAATGTGTAGAGAACATTGTCAGGGTTAATAAAAGCCAAGGTTTGATTATAATGTTGGAGCAGATCACTGAACTTTCAGAAACTGTACAGTACATATTTCCTTGGTTCTCTAAGGAAAAAGAATTAGATCCAAATGAGTGGAAAATAGGAGAGGAATTATGTCAATTCTACAATGAAAATGGAGTTGACTCAATTTCCAAAGACACATTTAATACATATAATTTAATACAATTGGCTTTAGGAAATTATATAGGTTATAAGAAGAAAAAGCAGGAGGGGGAGGATCTAAATAAAGTAGTTGAAAAGGATGAAGAATCAGATAAGAATGGAGTTAAGTACAATTTTGAATGTGAAGCTTCACAGCAAGAGAAATTAGGTCATTCTCCATCCCCTGACTTACTTCCCTCAATTAACCCTTCATGGGTGGAGGGAGAAGGAGGAAGAGGAGAGGCAGTGACACAACCACCTATGAAACAGCCTATGACAAGATTACAAAAAGCATTGGTTAAAGCAAAAAATGAAGGACAGGATATATCAGATTTAAAAATAAATGCATACCCTGTGATTGAAGAGCTTGACTCTTCAGGTCAAAAAAAGGAAAAGATACTCTCCTTTTGATCTGGAAAAAATTAAAGATTTGAAAAAAAGGTTGGACTCTTCATGGGGTTACATCATCTCATGTTAAGATATTACTAGATAATTTGGCTTATGAAATCCTAACCCTGAATTATTGGAAATCCATAGCAAAGACATGTTTAGAACCTGGACAAAACTTGTTGTGACTTTCAGAGTATCATGAATTATGTAGGATTCAAACCCAATGAAATAGGCAAACAGGAGTTAATATATAAATCACTTTTGACCAACTAGCAGGTGAAGATCAGTATGCAGAGAATTCAGCTCAGATTACTTATCCCATAATAGTGTATGAACAAATTGCTACTGCTGCTATACAAACTTGGGGTACACTTCCAGGGAAAGATCGAGGGGAATATTTCACAAAAATAGAGCAAGGAATTCTCAATGAACCCTTTGCTGATTTTGTGGGATGTCTGCAAACAGCTTTCACAAGAAACATTGGAGAAAATGCGGCTACAGAAATAATAATCAGACAACTGTATAAGGAAAATGCCAATGAGGTTTGCAAAAGAATTATATGGGGACTATACAAAGATGCTCCTTCACAGGAGATCATAAGATGCTGTGCCACAGTGGGCACAAATATTTATCATACCCAGACTATGATGAACATGGAAAGACAAGGTCTCTCTTGGCAAAGGACTTCTAGAGAAAGTTGTTAATGTTTTCAGTGTGGAAAAGTTGGACATCTGAGAGTTCAGTGTAGGCAAAAAAAATAGAGTTAGAAGACAGGGTGAGAGAAGTTCTAAAACCCTATGTCCAAAATGCCACAAGGGCTTCCACTCGGCCTCAGAATGTAGATTGACCCAGGGAAATGAGAGGCAGGACCCAGTTCCAAGATATCATACAAAAGATGGGTGGGGCATGATGGCAGCTGAGTTTACACCCAGAGAGTCTTTAGAAAGTCAGGGTTCTGATTTGATTAACTAGCAAAAAAGCAATCAGATAGCAGAAATGAATTACAATTGGGGGAAATACAGGCTTTTTAACCCAACAGAAGAGAAGCATTCAGTGCAAGTAGCTCTAATATAATTGCCAGGTGATAAGGAGAAATCCCAAAAGTGGTAAACAGAAGGGACTAGATAGGTTAACTGCTTGAGAGAAAGGGTTTGCTTGTATTTCTACAGATGGAAAAGGAATCAAATGGGTGCCAATGGGCCATATTTGCCTTGTCCATCAGAAAGAGACAGAAAAAGAGAAAAATCTGGAAACAAAGAAGACCTAAGAACAAAATCTGGAGGAATCATTGGATTCCCAAACACAAGATGAGAATGTTGCAGAACTTGAAAACCAGCAGGAATCATTGGATTACCTGAAGTGAAAAATTGTTGATGTGACTATTGCGGGACTTCAAAACTTGCAGGAATTATTGGATTCCTGGCACATGAACTAATGGACAATAGGTTGGTTTTGGACTATTTCTAGGACTTATGGACATGTATAATTTCCTCATGTTGATTCATTCACTACTAGCCTGTGTTACTATATGCTTATGTAATTTATGTAATTATGTGTAATACCTCCCATATTGATGAATTTATGTATATCTGTTTTAAGAATTAGCCCCTTCAGAAACCTGCTAATCTTATTTGATTTTCCATTTCCTTTGGTGTTTTCTCCCTTCCTGAGCAGTGAGGGAGGGTGTGATCACCTCTTCTTATGGTGTTTTCACTCCTTTTTTGAGCAGTTAGGGAAGGCATTATCACCTTCTTTTTTGGGGTTCTCACCACCTTGAGAAGTCAGGGAGGTCATGACCACCTATGTTCTAAAAACAAAAGAAAGCGGGAGATGTTAGGATTCTTACAAGGTACTAAGACAATGGAATTGATAGAGACAATAATTATCTAATTTATCATGGTTTAGTATGAATGATCTGATCCTACAAGGAGATGTTATGGGCAAGAACTTGAAACAAGGTACTGAATAGAATTGGGGAAACAACAGCTAAATCTAGTTTAGCATTGATTTAATCGTACATTGGTTTCCTAGTGATATAATGATTGGTGTACACTCAGTGTAGGACATATAAATGAGAAGTTCTCAGGGCCAGGAAGGACAAGCCTACCAGAAGCTCATTCGGAGGAAGCTAGAGGCAGAAGCTGGCAGAGGCAAAGGATTAGCGTCAGGAGCTCTCTGAACCAAGGAGAGAGATAGGTCTCTATTAAAGGTAACTGGACCCCAGGAAAAGAGACAAGACTTTAAAGTAGACAACAAAGGATTTGGATTTTAATTCCTGGCTGCATTTGGGGTGATTATACTGAACTGAAATGAAGGCTGCTCCCAGAAGCCTCCCAAGAAATCTGCTCTCAGAGAAAATTATATTTTATAGAAGAATATTACAGTACATATATGTTGTTCATTAATAATATGTAAGCCCTTAGAGAAGTGATTACTAATAACCAATAATTTGGATAGATTCCAAGGTCTTCCCTTTTTTTAAAAGTTCTAATCTTTAAAAGTTCAATCTCTTGTAGAATATGGGCATAATTTTCTTCTTTAGGACCCCATGTGGATGGAGTAGTCACTGTTTTCTTCTTAGGTTGGGGGAGGTACAAATTCTTTGAATAGATTGCCCAAAGTTGGAGGATTATCTGGGTAGAGAAATAGTCAGTCCAAAGGTGATGTTATCACTCTCAATCTCTCTTAATATAGTTCACCTCTCATTGTGTTATAAAATCAGTGTGTATTGCCATCCTGGAGGAAGACCTACCCTTTGAAGACTATCTAAACTGTGAGCCTACTACCATAATTGACTTTGGTCTAAGAGAAAAGGTCAAATGACTAGCATTTTATTAATGCTATTTTTATTATTATATTAGTGTTATTATTTTTAATAAAATGATTAAGTTACCCAGAAACATCACCTCTTGAACCTTTTTCATTATCACATCTCTTAGGAAGTATGGAATGTTTCATTTTTGCTCTGTATTGCCACTTTTATCATTGTGTCTGGCGCAGAGTATTTAATAAATGCTCATAAATTAATTTATTATTGGGAAATTTTGTTAAACTCAGTGTTTCCAGAGATTAGTGATGGCTTTCCCATCTGCCCATCTTATTAAACTCAAGTATGCTCTAGCTTTTCTGTCAGCCATGAAGTGAACATAAGCATGAAACCTTTCTTTATATGCTATCTCACTCCCGTTAGGTGTGCTCCTTCAGATCAAAGATTACCTTGATTTTTTATTTGTATCTCCAATGTTTAGTATAGTATCTGTCAGTAGGTAGCACTTAATAAAATTTTTCCCACCCTATCCCAATACATGTGACAGCCTTCAGTTTGTTACTTTCTAACTGTGTGACCATTGATAAGTCATTTCTTCTTCTGGGTTTTAGTTTATTCATCTACAAAATCAGTAATAAGACAAACTTTTAAAAATAAATAAATGTAGTAATATTTAATAATGATGAAAAAAGATGAATACAAAATCCCTTCTCTCCTATATTCTCCTCATTCAACTACAATTTTTTAGCTATTCCTCAATGAATAGTGCGCTCTCTCTCTCTCTCCCTCCCTCCCTCCCTCCCTCCCTCCCTCCCTCCCTCCCTCTCTCTCTCTCTCTCTCTCTCTCTTTCTCTCTCTCTCTCTTTCTCTCTCTCTCTCTTTCTCTCTCTCTCTCTCTCTCTCTCTCTCTCTCTCTCTCTCTCTCTCTCTCTCTCTCTCTCACACACACACACACACACACACACACATACACACACACACAGTTATTTGCTACCATAAAAAAATGCTACAAAAATTTTGTGCTTGTAGAGCCCTGGAGGTTTATACCTAGCAATAGCACTGCTGGGCCAAAGGTTATAGACATTTGAGCTCTTCAATTCGCATAATTCCAAATAGCATCTCAGAACAGTTGTACTAAATCCAAACTCCACCAATAGTGCATTTATGTGCCTGTTTTCCCATAACCCCTTCAACAATGATTATTCCCATTTTTTGTCATTGTTGCCAACTTGTTGGGTGTCAGATGAAACCTCAAGGTTCATTTGCATTTGTCTTATTGTTTGTGATTTGGAACCCTTTTAGTCATATAGCCATTACTGGTTTTCAATTCTTCTTTTGAAAACTATCTGTTCCCACCCTTGCACCATTTCTTTGTTGAATAAATGTTTCTGCTCATCTATATCTTTTAACTTCTTAAAGTACCCTCATTGACCTCATTTGATCCTTATAGTCATACTGGGGAGGAGGGGGCTTCAGGGAAGGTATTATTTATTCTATTCTGTGACAGAAAAAGAAAAATAGATATTCAGAGAGAAGATGTGACTTACCTACAGTCACACAGCAGATAAATGATGGAGCTGAGACTGAAAGCCAGGTCTCTTAATTCCTAGTCTCATACCCTTTCTACAGTGCAACATTGCCTCCTAGCTACCATCATTGTAATACAAAGACTAATGAGTCATTGTCAATGGGAAATTTACAATTTTTGGACAAATGCAAAGAGGACATTTTTCCTACTTTACCTAAAATCAAGTTTCAGATATAGGGTACTTAGGGAGAAATATCAGCAAGCAGTTTGAATTGGGGCTTTAGACGAGAGATGACTCTATCTGGCTGGGCCTACTTCCCCACAAAGAACGTTTTGTCTTAAAAATATCTGTTTAAGGTACCAAAGAGAGATATTCAGCTTTAACTTTCTTTTGCTCCCCGCATTTTCCCTCTTAAGAGACAGCCTATGCCCTCAATTTGCAATGTCAATAAATGATTAAATGTACCAACATCTGTGCTATTGAGAAATACATTAATAACTAAATTGACAATTTGAAATTGCCATTAGATGGTTATTCTAGCATTGTGGATAGCATAAGGCTAGTTGGGTTTTACCTCAGGGCACAGACGTAAGGAAAGGTGCTGTTGCTTCTTCCCATTAGAAAACTTTCTTTTAATCACCATGAGACATATTTTAGTTATGTCTTCAATCCTTCGCTCACAATTCTCTTTTGGTCTATGCTATTGCATGATCATAACCTACAGGCCACCGTCTCCTCTCTCCTTCCAAACCAGGCCAAAATTTTCATCACTCCATTCCGTATAGTTGCAAGGAAGCTGCCTTTACTCTAACAAAGGCTGGAGTGAGGTTTGGATTGCTCCCTTCTCTGGGACCACCACATTTGAGCCACTTGTGAAGAACACCTATTCATTTGCTTTCACCTCTACTTCCCTACCTGAAATTTTTCTATAGGTTGTTTTCTTTCTATTTCTCTATTAAAAAAATCCCTAAATGATGTCTCTTCCAACTCTAAAATTCTGGGATCCTATGATTATTTGATTCATTGTCTTCTCTGATGAATTTTTTCTTACTCCAACTTCACAGTTTCTATTCATGTCACAAACATTTTTTCAGTCATCTATGGTTAAAACCTTGGAATCCTCTTTCACTATGTACTTTTCCTCACCCTTCCACATTCTGTCAAGTTCTGTCATCTCTGCTCCCCAATATTATTAGAATTCCCTCCTTTAAGTTAACATTGTAATCATTCTTTTTTAGGTCTTCATATCTCTTTTTCCTTGGACTATTATAAAAATCTACAACTGTACCTGGTATCTGAGATAACAGACTCCAATTTACAGTAGTGAGGTTCATGTTAGTAAACATATATGCCAAGGCAACTCACAATTCTAGAGCCACTGTGTCTGAACTTATTTTCTCTTCTTCATAATCCTTTGTGACCCAACTTTCAAATACCAAGTCTAACTTTCTTTTAAGTCCAAACCAACTCTCTGCTGTGAGGGATCATATACCTTAAAATTACTTCTCCCTTCCCATGATTGTTTCTCTCATTATGTCTGTCTAAAGTATGTCTCTAATCTTCTGCCTGAATCTTCTGTCCTCTCAGTCTGATTCTTCATCTTCTGGTTAGGATATCTCCTTATGAGTAAGTAGAAACATTGCTAAGGACTATAGTTGATAGGACACAAAGGAAATTTCCTCTTCCCTTCCTTTTCTCTCACTCCATAACTGCTCCAAATGTTGACTTCCTTCCAGTGTACAGGGCTTAAGTGTTTAAAGATCTTAGGAACCTGTCTAATTTGTTCAGCTAATTATATTGTTTCCCAACCTCTGACCAAAAAAACTATTAAAGTAGTTGTAGGAGTATTTATAATCATCATCTGTAATGTGCTGTTGTCTCCAGAGACTGCTGATTGCTCTCTGGGAGGAGATCTGCTGTGTCAACTCAAATCTCCCAGACAGATTCTTCTTCCTGTAGAGAGCCCTTGTCTCCAGACAGTTGCCGCCAACTCTGGTCCAGAGTAGAGAGTCTTCTTCCTCCGGAGAGGAACATAGGGTGGTCATGACCTTGAAACATAAATCCATCAATATGGGAGGCATTACACATAATTACATAGATTACATAAATACATAGTAACATAGTAACAGAATACATGCTAGAAGTATGTAACAAATAACATGATCAAATAATCATAAATTGAGAATTTATAAATGTCCATAAGTCCATTGTCCATTAGTCTCATCTTGTGTTAGGAAATCCAATGATTCCTGCTGGTTTTAAAGTTCTTTAACAGTCTTCTTATTAGCCATGCTCTTTCAGTGTCAGATGTTTCTTAGATTTTCTTCTTTATTTTGAGGTCTTTCTCTTTTTTTGTCTCTCTCTGATGGACAAGGTGAATACGACTCGTTGGCACCCATCTGATTCCTTCTCCATCTGAAGAAATACAAGCAAACCCTCTCTCCCAGGCAGTTAACCTATCTAATTTCCTTCTATTTATCACTTTCTAAATCTCTTCTCATCATCTGGCAATTACATTGGAGTTGTTTGCACTGGACACAGCCCTGTTGGTTTAAAAGGCCTGTATTCTCCCCAAGTATAATCCATTTTTGCAATCTGATTGCCTTTTGGCTGACTTATCAGATAATCCCTTTCTGCCATGTGATTGCTTTTCTGCTGGTTGATCAAATCAGAGTCCTGACCTTCTAAAGGCTCTTTGTGTGTAACATCAGCTGCCATCATGCCCCAAGTCTTTTTTGCCTGGGGCAAAAACCAATCATGAGTCTGTTAAAGTATTGCAGATGAGAAATAATGAAGCCCAGAACTAGGATTGTGGGCATATTAGTGAGAAGATGGACACAAAAACTGGTTTGTAGCTAGTGAAAGACAAGTGGCAAATGATTGAATAAGGGGAGCTGAGTTAGGAAGAAGAGTTAGTTATGACTCAAAGTTAAAAGCCAAGGTTATATGCCTAGATAGTTGTTAGTTTGTGTTTACACTAGAAATAGGAAAGTTTAAGGGAGACAAAGGTTTAAGTTCAATTTGAATATGTTTAATTTGAGATGGCAATTGGACATTCAGCAGGTAGTTGGGTGTTGTAAGGTTGAAGTTCAGCACAGAGTGTTGTATAAAAATTGTTTAGATGTTTGTCTTGTTATTTGAGAAAGAAATTCCTAGAAATGAAAGCCATCCAAAAGTGAAATGAAGACGAGCTGCCCTACGAGTAGTGAGTTTTCCCCTCTGAGGTCTTTAAGCAAAAGCCTGATGATAACTTGTTGGGGACATTATAGAGAGAATTCTTATTCAGAAGTGGATAGGTTTGGAAATGTGACATGCAAGAAAAATAATATAATGAAAATTGAGGCACTTCTAATTGGTGACATTGAGAAAGCTTCCTGAAATCATTTATCAGTATTATACAATGTGGAAAATTTGCTAACTGCCTTGACACTCTGTAACACTCTTCCCTCCTCTTTTCCTCCACCTCCTCCTCCCCTCCTCACATTTTATATCTCCTACTCTTGCTCTGTGAATCATAGTCAAATCAATATTACTCTAGCTTCTGGAAAGAACCTGACAGCATAATAATCTGTGGTTTCACTCATAATTAAGTTCCTATGACTGTCTAGACCAAAACTTCTTTTCCTGGCCACCACTCCCCACATACATCATATATACATATATACTTACATATATACACATACTTATACACATATACACATATATTATATATACACATATTTTATATGTACACATATACACACAAGCACACATGCATATGGATATTTTATCCACTACTAGAATGTAAGTTCCTTGAAGACAGAAAGTGTCCTTTGCATTTGTATCCCTAACATGGTAATATAAATACCTGAAACATAGTAAGTGCTTAATAAATATTTTTTGTTTGATTGGAGATAACATTTGAGCTAGACTTTAAAAGGAGAAAAGCACTTTAACATTCAGATTTGTGTAGGGAAGTATGGTATTTGTACTATGTGAATATATAGAGGAAGGAGAGGGTGGAAAAGTTCAATATTCTAGTTTAATTGAAATGTTGATTATATAAAGGAAAGTAATCTGAAATGAGAGGTTGGAGCCAGAGGGCCTTACATGTTTGAACTGATCTAGAGAGTTTGATATATTTTGATATTTATTTATTATTTCCTATTGCCTATTGAGTATAGAGTACTACATGTATATTGGAGGGTGGGGAGTGGGAGAAGAGAATACAAAATAAATAAGATTTTTTTGCAGTGGTGAACTACAGTCCTTTAGGAATAGCCTAATGAAATAAAGTTGGAAAGGTAGATTGGAGGATAACTGTGAAGACTTGGGATACATGAGTTAATTTAAAATGTCTTAAAACAGACGTGATTTCCTCAGAGTTTAGGAAGTGAAAACATGGGTAATTCTGAGAAGTTCTTGAAATTCCTTGTATTGGGGGAATTGAAAAGCCTGCATTCCCCAGGCGGAAATATCTGCATTCACACTGGCCAATAGGGTCCAGGATGACTCAAACAATGGGAATGGGATTACAAAGAGTCTAATATGCAGTGGTCTTTGCTTTCAAGATTGACAGTATGGGAGCATAATGGGCTTTTATCCAAACCAGAGATTTTGAAAATGTCACAGCTCTCTTCTATTTCTCCTCGCTCCATTAGAGGCTAATTGACAACAGTGTTGTATCTATGGCACTTATAACAATAAACATTGCTTCAACAGCCTGGGAACTTGGTCTCTTTATGTTTCTGACAGATGCAGTCATCTCTTACAATTTGTTTTGTGAGCACGGGAGTTAGGACACTAAGGTTTGAAGATTAGTTCTGATAACTGACATGATTGGTTGACTAAGAGCTGCAGTGCCTTCATATGTAAAATGGGAATAATGATGCTTTCATATTATGTATTACAACATATATCAGCGCCTTCGGTAGTCCTGATGAAGTTGTTGTGATCAGGGAAGTGTTCTGCAATCATTAAAGTACCATAAGAATATGAGGGTTTATTAATAAAGTCACTGCAGGTCCATTAAAATTCTCTGAAAAGGATCAAAAAGGCACCAAACATTTGTAAACAGGTTCTCTCTTAAAGAATATTTGGAGGAATTTAAGTGATATTACTCTTTTTAAAATTTTTAATAGTATTTTATTTTTCCAAATAAATGCAAAGATTGTTTTCAGTATTCACTTTTGTAAACCTTGTGTTCCAAATTTTTCTTCTTCTCTTCCCTATTTCCCTTTCCCCTCCCCAAGACAACAAGCAATCTGATATAGGTTTGACATGTATGTTTCTAGTGATCTCACTCTTACTCTTTCAAATATATAAATATATATATAGAGAGAGACTCAGTCTAGGTGACTTAGTTTTCATGGCCAGGGCTAGAGGAGAAAGTACTAAGCAAAATTATTCCTTCAAGTCCTGATAGTCTATGTTCTTTATTCAAAGAACATTTATTTATTCAAATGGATTTAAAAGCATTTATTAAGTACTTACTGTGTGCCAGACATTTTGTTAAATGCTGGAAATGCAAATACAAAAAAGTGAAAGTTACTGCCTTCAATGGAAGGAATGTGTATATTCTAATGGGATAGACAGCACATTTTGGGAAGGTGGGAAGTTTTCATCTAGAAGTCATAAGGGTTATGAATTGATTCATAGGATAGTTGAATGTTATACCCTTTTCACCAAGCAATGTCTATTGTTGATTACTTACTGGGTTCATAAATAGAAGCAGAAAGCAGAGTGTCTGATGGACTTGGGAGGCAAGAGGATAGGATAGGAGCTCATCAACAGATAATCTGGGTAGATGACTAGATAAGAACTGAAACATAACCTTTTCTGACCTGGAGGCAGATAGAAATAGTGTTATAAACAAGTTTACTCTCACTTAATCTATATTCAACTGGCACTAACATTCTATGGTTTTGATTTCTCAGTCCTATGGGTTATTGACAATTCAGGGCTTCAAAACTTACTGGACAGAATAACTTAGAACTGCTAAATCTTGCTGGAGTTCAGGAAAGAATTACACGGACTAAGAAGAATAAATTAGTGGCTGATAAATTAGGAGATAGCCATTTCATACAGTTGTAAGGAACCCCAGAGATAATTTTCTTTGACTTTTCCCAGTAAATCATTCAATAACTCTGAAACTTCCCTTTAATGAGATCACATGTCCTTTTTACTTCAAAGATCTCTTGATTTTTGAATTTGCACCTTCTAAGTTCTAGTTCTCTCTTGTTGATCTAGTGCATAGTTAAGAAGGTGACATATCACTATAGTGCATACTTTGGTTTTGGAATTCAAAGACTAGACTTCAAATATTTACTTGTGTGATTTTGACAAAGCTTTTTCCCTAACTGGACTTAATTTATAAACTGGTGGTGGAGGAGCAAACTGCATATTCTATAAGGTTTCTTCCAACTACTTTTCTTATGATTTTGATATTTCTGCTTCCTCTTGTCAGAAACACACCAAGAATCAGTTTGTGCCCTTTAACAGTGATATTGAAGATTGTCCTTGCTGGTGTTCCCTTTCCTAAGCAAAAGCCAGCATGGTAGAAACATAATGTTCTTAAGCTACGAGTTATACTCTCCAAAATTTCAAGTGTTTTTTATACTAGGCATTTATAAATCTAAATTCCAGAGGTAGAAAGGACTGCCTTAGGACATGGATAAAGGACAATGAGATACAGCAATAATTCTTTATGTGTTCAAACCCCTTTGTAATTTACAAAAATCTTTTTACAACTATTATTTTCTCTGCATTATCATATCCTTATAATAGCTCTGAGAGGGAGGAGGGGCAGGAATTATTATATTCTTTTACAAAAGAGGAAACTGATGTTCTGTAAGGGGCAATGATTTTTCCCAAAGTCATACAAATAATATCTTTTTTAAGTACTTTCACATTAAGAAAATTATTTTTTTACAGCAATCTTACAACAAGATAAGTAATACATGTGTCATTGTACCATTTTACAAATGAACAAAAGTATTTTCTTATGTAGACATCACAGAAACATTGAAGACCATTTTCAGATTGATAGAGGAGAAAGTCTAGAATGGTCTGCACTTGTAACCTATATTTGAGATAGGCAAACTTCCTCCAGAAGGAAAGTCAACCCAGGATGGATGAAACTGTGTGATACAAAAAGAAAGTGAAGTATGTCAAGACAGAATGATAGGTAAACAATGTAAGCTCTGTTCTGGAATCCATAGAATATATTAAGAAATATAGAAGATTCTGGCATGATTGGGAGGTTCTCTCTGAAGCACTGATAAGAGAACATGAACTTAAATCTTATAGGATAAGAAGGCCCCAAAAGGTCATGATTTGCATCAATATAGATGATTTCTACTTCAATAGAATCATAGATCTGTTGAAATTTAATTAAAGGGTTTATAGTTTTCAAAGTACTTTCTTCACAATAACTATAAATGGGTGAGTATAAATATCACCATTCTCATTTTAAAGAGAAGGAAACTGACATCCAAAAGAGTGATATAACTTGCTCAAGAATTGATTATAAAGTAATAGTTTATAACTAATTATATGTAAATGGGAAAGCTTGAATGTGAACCTAAGAGAGGCAGAATGAAATATATATTTTCAAACATGACCAATATGGAAATTTGTTTTACTTGATTATGAATATTTGTCACAAGTGTTTCATTTATTTATTTTCTGTGAGTTTTTATTTCTAATGGAAGGGGTAAGGAAGGGGACTTTTTAAAAAATTTCATTCATATATATATATATATATATGTATATATATATATATATATATACACACACATACACACACACACACACACACACACACACACATATATATATATATATATATATATATATATA
This sequence comes from Sminthopsis crassicaudata, assembly GCF_048593235.1. Taxonomy (NCBI): domain Eukaryota; kingdom Metazoa; phylum Chordata; class Mammalia; order Dasyuromorphia; family Dasyuridae; genus Sminthopsis; species Sminthopsis crassicaudata. Next base: position 374,175,716 of record NC_133618.1, read on the forward strand.
TATAGAATTTATGGCAGACCTGACTCTCATAAGACAGCTGTATTATCTGGTGAGTCAGGAGCACCATAATAGGCATGGATTGTGACACTATGGAGAAGCATCATAAAGACCTTCTTGAAATCATAGAATTATTAAATGTCAGAAATGTAAGAAACCTTGGAACCTGAGGAAAAATAACTGTCAGAGGTGGGAAAACTTAGGAAAGTATATTGGAATTTTAGAATACAGAATATCAGTGCTGGAGGGGACTTTGGAAATACAGAACTTCAGCATGTCAGAGCTGAGTTGTATAAATATTTTAGTTTAATTTAATTGAATTCTCTTATTATTTAGATGAGAACACTCAGGCCCACAAAGGAAAGAGCCTTCTCCTCAGGTGCCACAATTACTGCCAAAGCTGAGAAGAGAATCCAGCACCTCCCTACTCCCTGCCATCAACTGAGAGTTGAACTAATTGAACAATAATTTGTTTTATGAAAGGTAAGGAAAACAAAATTTTCCCATATAATGTTTCTGAGTTCTGAGCTATATCCCTTTCTTGAGTGAAGCTGTCTATGCATAGGCCAGAAAATTATTCTGTCAAAGCAAAAATGTCAGTTTCATTCAGGATATCACCAAAGAAGGGAGAGAAGGGAGTGGAAGGGGAGGAATTTTTTGGTCCTCATACATTATAACTTTTTGTTTAGTACAGTGGATTCCTAAATGATACCCGAGGAATTTTTTGACTACTGAGAAATTTACTAGTTTTGGAGTTGCCTCTCTCCCTAGAAAATCCTTCTGCCCTCTTCCTCCCCCCCCCCAATCCCTCATCACCACCTGCTGGATGCTCTGAATTGATTAAAACAAAACAAAACAAAAAACAAAACAAAACAAAACAAAAAAAACTTCTTGCACTGCAGCATTCCAAGATTGTATGTAAATAATCATGCCCTTGAACTGCAACAAAGATTAATTACTTACAAGATATTGTTCTTCTCCAGCTAATATATGAACATGGGGTGTGTGTATATGTTCTTAACAAAGAGAATATTCATTAATTGTGTGGAAGACAAATCTATACTTCGGATGGGAAAGAAACTAATAAGTTCTAGGTGACTAGCCAAATTTTGTGTCCAGCAGTCTTGTAGGGGGCTGCAGAAAAACAAATGGTCTCCATTATGGTGATGTGTCCATGAGCCTTCAAGCAATTTTGGTACTCAGGGTCCAAAGACTTGTTTTTAGAAACTAAACATTTGAATAAGTGCTTTCAGAATGACCCAGCTGAACTTGGTTCACTAGGAGACCCTGAAAATAGTAGTCCTTCAGCAACTGAAAGGATGAGATAAAAACAGAAACACTAGACAAAGAATAAAGTACTTTCCCCCTCCATCCTGCAAAGCAAACTATTCAGCTGGCAGTGCAGATTAATGATTCCTTTGGAAACCAGTACCATGCAGTGCTGTCTATAGCAAATATAGCCACTTGCTCTCCAGATTAGTGTGAACCAAAATATCTGTCTGCCCAGTGATTTTTTTTAATGGACAGGCAGGTAAGTTTCTCTTTTGTGGAAAGTCATTTGTAAAAGTTAAAGTTGTAAGTGTGAATGTGAGCTATAAAATTATATGTGCTTGAACCTTCCCCTATCTATATGGTCTAAGATGAATATTTCTGGACATGGCCAATGTGGGAATAATTTATTTTGCTTGATTATATTTGTCATAAGAGTTTTAAGGGGCAATGGAAGAGAGAAAATAAATCTTTGAAAATGAAAAAAATTATGCTTTGTTGCAAAGAGGAAAGAGTAACCATTACCTACCATATGTCAGGCAGTGTTCTAAGTCCTTACACATCCTCTCTCATTTGGTTTTCACAACAACCTTTGAGTTGGAAGCTATTAAACCCCATTTTATAATTGAGAAAGTTCAGAAAGACAGGTTTCTAGGATCACATACAGTTAGTAAGTGTCTGAGGTAGGATTTCAAGTCAAGTCTTCCGAATTATAGGCCCAGCCCTCTATTCATTGGACAGATAACCTCTGAGAATAGAAAGGAGACACAACAACCAAGAGCTTAGATACCAGAAAAATCAATGAACCAAAAATCATTTATTACATACTGATTATGTGCCAGGCACTATGCTGGATGCTAAGAATAGCAAGAAAAAAAATGAAATAGTCTTATCTCCAAGGATCTTACATTCTTTCAAAAGGAACATGTACTCCAGAATTGTACAAATATGTACAACATCCACAAAATAATTGACTGAAAGCAGTGCATATGGGAAAGAAAAGTCAGGATATTCATTGTTGGTATTTGGAAACTGGGCTTAATCATACTTACTGGGGAGATTCTTATAGGACTTAGAGGAGTCTACTCGTAACTAGCTGTTAGAAAGTGTTGTAACATTGTGTTGTTAGAAAATGTTATATAGCTACAGTGGCCTAGATGTTTTCTACTATATTTTTCTTGTAACTGCCAAAATGTCTACATTCTATTGGTAGTTTTATACTAGGGAATCATGTTCAATGAGGCCATGCTGCTAAATTGCTTGAGGGCTAAGGCATAGAGAATACCAAAGGCTTTGATTGATGCTAGTCTGTTCCATTAAACAACAAAACCTAGATAATGCCTTTGAAATTCCTTTCTGTATAAATTTGTCAAAATCAGAAGGTGGGGAACCACCAAAAAAGAAGCCAGAGATTCAAATTCAACTCAATTTACCGAAGATTTTCATAGACCATGGAGACATCCATTTCAAATGATATTATTGTGTATAGGGGAAAATCAGAAAAGACTGCTTGAAAAATTTCCAGAATCAAAAACAAATGTCAATTGGTTATTTAATATATTCAGTGGTTCCTAATCACCTTCAGAATGAAATGCAAAGTCTTGTATTTGCCATTTAAAATTCTTCATAACCTTGATTCTTAGCATCTTTCTAGTCTTCTTAAGCCTTACTATGTTCTCCTCAATCCTATGACATTGGTGTCCTTGCTGTTCCTTTAACAAGACACACATCTAACTCCAGGAGTTTTCACCGGATGGTCTCTATATTCTCTATCCCTCTTTTAGTCTTCAGGTTTTCTTTAAGTCCCAGCTAAAATGCCATTTTCTATAGGAAGTTTTTTTTCCAAATCTTTTAATGCTTATGTTTTCTCTCTTATTGGTTTTCTCCATTTAATTTTGTATATATCTTATTTATGGTTATTTGCTTGTTGCCAGAGATTAGCATAGTTCCTGATGTATAAATAATCCTTAGTAAATGCTTATTGAATTACTTGAATTACTGTCCTCAAGGAAATTACAGGACAATCAGGAAAATAAGTGGGGGGTGGGGTGTGACTATGGATACAAGTGAGCAAAGGGTGGATGATTTCTTCAGTGTGGGAACTTTCTCTATGAATATTATATAACTTCATATATATATATATATATATATATATATATATATATATATATATATGTAACTTAGCAGATAAGACCTAGAGAGTTGACTGGGATACATAGAAGTTAAATGAATTATATAACTAAGTGCTAGAGGTAGTTTGAAACTGGGTCTTTTAAATTTGATGTCATGGGTATTCCAGTAATGTTTAACCACTCTTGTTATTCATTTGTTTTTCAGTTGTATCTGACTCTTTATGACCCCATTTGAGTGATTTGCCATTTCCTTCTCCAGCTCATTTTACAGATGAAGAAACTGAGGTAAGCAAAATTATATGACTTGACCAGGATCACACAGTGGTCTGAGATCAGATTTGAACTTAATAAATTGAGTATTTTGGACTTCAAGCACCACACCCTATCCACTGTTCCAACTAGTTGCAAGAACCATTTGTCCTTTCTGCCAAATTCCAAGGATACAGATGTTCACACTGAAAATTTAATAATCAGCTGGAGCTGGTTCAAGCTGGTTCCAGCCCAATCCTGCTATAAGTTCAACACCATATGTACTCTTTTACATTGTTGTTATGGAAACAAATATAATATAAACTGAAATATTATATATTTGGAAGAGGAAGTCAAGGTACTTAATGAATAGTGAAGATACAATTATCTTTGGATGATAGGACTCAGGGGAGGTTTCCTGGACAGGTAGCATTACCATATAGAGGTGGTTCAGTTTTGTCTTTAATTTAATATTGTTTGATGGTGTGAAACTGTGTTCCCTTTTGCTATGTAAAATTAACACTCTAAAATTGTGTACCCTTTGATTTGTAAAGAAGAGAGATTAGAGTCTCAGGCCTCCTGGGAAGTATATCTCCCCAGACAAGTTAAGTGGCTGGGTCAAGATCCCCCTCACTCCAGTCCCAACATGGCATTGACAGCAAAACCCTTGCTGTCTCTGGACATGGCCGGTAAGAACACTGAATTTCTTTCTCCTTCACTCTTGATCCGGTACTGCTCCCCCAAGTAGAGTGGGGATTGCAGGGAAACCCAAGAGCTGTCTAAAGACCTATCCTCTCCCATGCCAGCTTGGTAACCTGTCATTTAAATGCTCCTATCCTGTTCCCTTATTGGAGTACTATTGAACGGTGATATTAGGGACTCAATCTTCTCAGACCTCCAGAGAAATTTTTCACGCAGGAACTTTTAGTTAGAAAGTTATGATATCTTGAGAACTCACCAGCAGTTTTATTCTGATTTGCAGTCGGGACAGGCAGGGCCACATCCATCCCAGACTGGTTGTCTCTCTTTTAAGGAAGCCAGAGCTGCTCAGAAGCATGCTTATCCTCTTCATTTTAAAACTGGCCTTCGTCTCCCTGGTATGGCCAACCTGCCTTAGAACAGTGGCTGCCATGGCCCTTTTAATTGAAGAAACATCAAAATTAACTTTGGGACAGCCATTAGAGGTTTTAACTCCCCAGAGGGTCCAGAGAATTTTAGAAGCCAAAGCATATCAGTGGCTTCCAAAAACTTTTCTTCTCAGAACTGAAAAAGCCCTGAAAGCCTAAAAGCACTTGCTAAGCCTGCCTAAGCTCCTTGCAGAGAGACAAACAGTCCTGCTTTTACTTCTCAGTTATTTCAGAATTTTCCTGTGAGAATTCTGGAGAAAGGAGGATGAAACGGACTTGTGTCTTTCCTTTCTCTTACTTTCATGCTTCTACCTAACTCCAAAGATGAGGACTTTTTGCTCCTAGAATTTTCTTTCCTACTTTTTCTTATTGGCATTACATGGACTTATCAGAAATCACCTCCTTAACTACTTTCAGCTAGGGAACTCTGTGGACAGTGAAGCTTAATCAACATTGTTGGGTGGGATATCAGCATTCTTAAGGCAGCCCACAGATGGGACCCTCATTCCCAAATGTCACCATCTCAACCTTAGATGGCATCCCACTTTTAATCTGTTCCTGAAATTTGTTTCCTCTAGACTTCAAGTTGCAAATTTTCTTTACTATTATTATTATTATTATTATTATTATTATATGCTTTTTAGTGACAAAACATAAGCATCAGTAATTTTTCAACATTGACCCTTGCAATCACATCTGTTCCAACTTTTCCCTTCCTTCCCTCTATCTCTTCCCCTAGACGGCAGGCAGTCTTATACATGTTAAACATGTTAAAATATATCTTAAATACAATACATGTGTATATATTTATACAGTTCTCTTGTTGCACAAGAAAAATAGGATTTACAAAGATAAAAATAACTTAGGAAGAAAAACAAAAATGTAAGCGGTCCACACTCATTTCTTAGTGTTCTATCACTGGGTGTAGCTGGTTCTGTTCAACGATGATCAAGTGGAACTGAATTGGATTCTCTCATTGCTGAAGATAGCCACTTCCATCTGAATTGATCCTCATATAGTATTGTTGTTGAAGTGTAGAATGATTTCCTGGTTCTGTTCATTTCACTTAGCATCAGTTCATGTAAGTCTCTCCAAGCCTCTCTGTATTCATCCTACTGATTATTTCTTACAGAACAATAATATTCCATAACATTCATATACCATAATTTACTCAGCCATTCTCCAATTGATGGGCATCTGTTAGGATTATTACTAGGTGCTAACTTGGTTGTCCAATTTAGCATGGTACTTAACAATTCTCTAGTTCAGAGTTCATACCTTTAAAGGAGTTTATACCTTTAAAGGAGTTCACTCATTGGTTCCTTAAGGAGCTCCCACAAGCCCAGGTACTACTCGCAAGCCCATTCTCTGGGAGAATATAAGGAGCCAGGATTCAGGAAGGAGGGGTCATTCGAGATTCTACTGTGGTGCTGGCTAGGGACAGTTGGACAAGAGCAGATTCACAAGTCTAAAGGAAAAGCTTGCTCATGGACTTCCAGGGGATTCACAACTAGGATTGACTTCTGGGAAACCCACAATCCCACACTCTTGGAGGCAGTCTGATTCATTCCCACATCTACCTTCATGCTGGCTGGAGGTTTTGGATTTAGAGGGAGCTAGAGACTGAAGCTGGCTGGAGACACTTGGACAAGAGCTCTCAGGGAATCAAGGAGAAAAGAAGGCCTCTAAAGAAAGCTAGCTGGACCCCAGGAAAAGATTCAAGACTTTGAAGGACACAATATAGGATCTGGACTTTAACTCCTCTAACTCCTCGCTTCATTTTGGGGATTACTGGTACTGAAACTAAAACTAAAGCTGCCTCTCAAGAAGCTTCCCAAGAAACCTGCCCCCAAGAGAACGATTCACGATTACCTCTATTCTAATCAATTCACAATTGTCTCTAGACAGCAGAACATTACATTTTGGCACCCAACATGGGGCAAGGACTTTTGCTAATCCTGACTCTGGTTGATTCTGAGCCTTTCAAATTGACAAAGGGTTTATCTATTTTGTTGTTTTTTTCATAGAACCAACTCTTAATTTTATTTATTAATGCAATAGTTTTGTTTTTTTTACTTTCAATTTTATTGCTCTCTCCTTTAATTTTTAGAATTTCAAGTTTAGTGTTTCATTGGGGGTTTTTAATTTGCTCTTTTTTCTAGCTAAAAAGCCTAATTCATTGATTTTCTCTTTATTTTGTGCAAATAAGCCTTTAGAGATATAAATTTTCCCCTTATTACCACTTTGGCTGCATCACACACACTTTGGTATATCATCATCTCATTATTGTCATTCTCTTGGTTGAAATTATTAATTGTGTCTATGATTTGCTGTTTCACCCAATCATTCTTTAGGATGAGATTATTTAGTTTCCAATTACTTTTTGGTCTATTCTCCCCTGGTTTTTTATTGAACGTAATTTTTTATTGCATTGTAATCTGAAAAGAATTCATTTATTATTTCAGCCTTTCTGCATTTCAATTTGAGGTCTTTATATCCTAATATATAGTCAATTTTTGTATAGGTTCCATTTAACTGCCAGAAGGAAAGTGTACTACTTTCTGTCTCCATTTAGTTTTCTCCAAAGATCTATCATACCTAACTTTTCTAGTGTTTTATTTACCTCTTTAATTTCTTGCTTATTTATTTTGTGGTTTGATTTATCTAGTTCTGAGAATTCAAGGTTGAGATCTCTCACTATTATACTTTTGCTGTCTATTTCTTCTTGCAGCTCCTTTAAGAATTTAGATGCTACACCTTCGTGCATATATGCTTAATATTGATATTGCCTTATTATCTATGCTACCCTTTAGCAAGATATAATCCCCTTCCTTATCTCTTTTAATTAGATCAATTTTTGCTTGTACTTGATCTGAGCTCAGGATGGCTACCCCTGTTTTTTTTATTTCACCTGAAGCATAGTAGACTCTGCTCCAGCCTTTTACCTTTATTCTGTATGTACAGACCTGCTTCAAGTGTGTTGCCTATAAACAACATATTGTAGAATTCTAATTTTTAATCCAATCTGCTATCTGCCTTTGCTTAATGGGAGAATTTACCCCATTCACATTTATAGTTAAAATTACTAATTCTTTATTTCTTGCCAGCTTGTTAACCCCACATTATGCTTTTCTCTTTCCTTTCCTCCTTATCCTATTCCCCCTCCTCAGTATTAAACTTGTGAGCAACACTTGACTCATGCAGCCTTCCCTGTTCAGGATCCCCCTCACCTCACCTTAGAGTCCTCCCCTTTTCTTAAATCTTTTCCTTGCAATTTCTGTATTCCCTTCTATTTAGCTTATTCCTTCCCTTTTCACTTTTCTCCTCCCACTTTTCAATGAGATGGGAGAATTTTCTCTGTAGATCGAATATGTCTAATATTTTTTTCTCTTTGAGCCAAATCTGATGAAAATAAGATTCACACTATGTTCATCCCTTTCCTTTGTTTCCCTCAGATATAATAGTTTTCCTTTGCCTCTTTGTGAGATGTAATACCTCCACTTTTCCCTTTTTCTGGTACAATTTCCTTTCCACCTCTAGCTTCTTTTTTATATTATAACAGTAAAAGCAAATTATACATATATTCTTCATGTATATTCATAACTGAAATATAGTTCCCAATATTTCTTTTTATCTTTTTATGTTTCTCTTGAGTCCTATATTTGGAGGTCAAACTTTTTGTTTAGTTCCATTTTTTTCATCAGAAATAGATGGAATTCACTGATTTCATCGAATGCCCATCATCTTCCCTGGAAGAAAATGCTCCTTTTGACTGGGTAAGTTATTTCTGGCTTCATATCAAATTCCTGAGCCTTCTGGAATGTCAGATTCTAGGCCCTCCAATTCTTTAATATGGACACTGCTATATCTTGAGTAATCTTTATTGTGGCTCCTTTGTATTTCAATTGTTTTTCCTAGCTGTAGTATTTTTCCTTAGTCTGATAGTTCTGGAACTTAGCCACAATATTTCTTGGAGTTTTGATTTTGGGATCTCTTTCAGTAGGTAATCAATGAATTCTTTCAATGTCTATTTTACTTTCTATTTCTATAACATCTGGGCAGTTTTCTTTGAATACTTCCTGAAAAATAGTGTCTAGGCTTATTTTTTCATCATGATTTTCAAGAAGTCCAATAATCCTTAGCTTATCTCTTCTAGATCTGTTTTCCAGGTCTATTGTTTTCCCAAGAAGGTATTTAACAGTTTTTTCTATTTTTTCTTTTTTTTTTGGTTTTGTTTGACTGATTCTTGGTGTCTCCTTGAGTCATTCATTTCCATTTGTTCAATTCTGATATTTAATGAATTATTTTCTTCATTTACGTTTTTATTTCTTTTTGTAATTGTCCAATTGGATTTTTAAATGAATTGCTTTGTTCTATGGGATTTTTCCCATTTTGCCAATTTTATTTTTAGGGAGCTATTTTCTTTTTCCAATTCACTGATTCTGTTTTTCAGGGAATTGATTTCTTTATCCATGTATCTTTTAATGAGTAACATGACTTGTCCAAACCTTCTTGCAATGCTTCCCTTTCCTTTCCCCATTTTTCTTCTAGCTCTCTTTTAATAGCCTTTTAAATTTCTTGTATGAGAGCCTTGTAGGATGGGGACCAAGTTATATCACCATTTGGGGCTTCATCTGGAGACAATCTGCTTTTAGTCTCCTCAGGGTGTGGCGTCTGCTCTCTTTCAGAATAGAAGTGATCTATAGACAGAGCCCACTTTGCTTTTTTATTCATTTTGACCAAAACAAAACAAACTACTACAACAACAACAACAAAAACTGCAGTCTGCTTGTGGGGCAGAGTGGTGTTACCAAGCTTCCTCCACAGACAACAGGAAGTAGCAGTGAAGCAGTAGTGGGACAGCAATGACTGTGCTGTGATCAATGTCTGCACTGGGATCAGCAGTTGCATGCTGAGATTATGCTAAGTCTCTCCTGGTGCTGGGTGGGTATGGCCAGGTCCAGAGAGACTCTAACATTTGGGGGTTTTAGTCTTTACCCTTTGTCTTTATATCTTCTCTCCTGATTTACTGCCTTGCTGCCAGAGCAAAGTAGCTGACATTGTGGTAAGGTTCTCCCTGCAAATTTTCTGCCAGCTGAGACCACACCTCATCCCCCTCTGGTCTGCTCAGCATTAGCTATTTCCATGCTCTCACTGCCTGTTTGACTGATGCTGTACCTGGCCTTACCATCCACACCTCCAAGCAAAAACAGACCTTTTCTGGCAAATTTTTAGATTATTTTTTGTTGAGTAATGTGTTGTACTCCAAATATTCATGGGTTTTGACTGTCAAGCACTAATTCTGAGGCTGAGTTTTGTAAAATAGTTTGAGGGTAATGTGGAGCTTAGATAGAAACATATGTCCTCTCTGCCATCTTGGCTCTGCTCAAGCTGTGAATTTTCAACTGCCCTCCAGTCTGCAGATCATGGGGATCACTGACACATAATTAGATGCTCTGCTTCTGTTTTCAGATCTCACACTTCTCCACTCCAGTATCTCTATGACCCTTGTCAGCTTGAAGTAGTTACAGAAGTCTGAGATCTTCATCTCTTTTTCACCAAATGAATTTGGGTGGTAACTGCTTGAGAGAGGGGTGTGAAATTGTGTTCCCTTTTGATGTGTAAAATTAACACTCTAAAATTGTGTACTCTTTGATCTGTAAGGAAGGGAGATTCGAGTCTTAGGCCCTCCTGGGAAGCATATCTCCCCAGACAAGTTAAGTGGTGTCAATCCATTGGGCCACTTCTAAGACAAATCATCTCCATTGATAGCTGGATCTCCATTCAAATTCAGGCTGAAAAATCCTTCAAAGTAATTTCAATTGGGAGATCCTGGTCTAATCAATTCAAACTGCCCCAAGTACCCTGCCAAGATCTGCTCATAAAATAGGTGTATATTTACTTATTTCTTTGCAGAACGTCAAAAGTAGTGTGCTCTGCCTCTTTGGTATAGCTAGAAGGACCCTGCCTGCTGAGAAGGCATTCTCTTCTCAGGGCCAGCCTCTATTTCCCTAATAAGACTTTGTCACTGAAGAAGTCGGTTTTTCTAGGAAAGCTGACTTCTCATCCAACAATGAACTTCCATTTTGCCACCTAAAACTCTTCAGGTTCATGCATTCTTTCACAAAAGATGAGCATTTACCAAAAAGGGATTTCCACAACTCTCTGACTGACACTAGAACCCCATAATATATATATATATATATATATATATTCATGTAATGGTGGCCTGCTTGGGAGATGTTGGGGAGGGGCAGGTAGAAGGAGGGAAAAACAAAGGAAAATGTGAACAACAGAGAACAAAAGAAAATTTACAAGGAAGCAAAGACAGACAGTTGTAAATATGTATAGTATTTATTATACACACTTTTTTGAAATGGAAATTTATTGTTTCATTTTTTTAATCCTCCTATGTTCTGCTATGCACATGATAATGCTTTTCATTTTCTATTTAAATTTTAAATACACAAAACAAAACAAAAAATTGTATGTCATTGAGGTTAGGGTTTGTTGGGGTTTTGGATAAAGAGGAAATACATTATGTCACTATGACAATTCCCATTGCATTTTGGGAATTAATGAATGATAGATTTGGAAGAGACCTTACAGATTCCGGAAGGACAAGATATTTTTGTTTATGTTTTTCTCTAATGTCCTCTGTATCTGCCTTCTTGTTGTTTTCCTTGTTTATTCCAGCAGTAAATACTTCTGGTGTATATGTGAGTCTGTAGATCTTGAATTAAAGATCCAGGTTTGACTTAGAATCTTTCCAAAAGAGTCATTCATGATCTTTTGACTGCCTTTTAGTTTCTATAGACACAAAAAAAGTGTGTAGTGGGAAGGGCAAAGCATCTTTTTTTTTTTTTTTTTTTTTTTTTTTTCCCCCTGAGGCTGGGGTTAAGTGACTTGCCCAGGGTCACACAGCTAGAAAGTGTTAAGTGTCTGATACCAGATTTGAACTCAGGTCCTCCTGAATTCAAGGCTGATGCTCTATCCACTGCGCCACCTAGCTGCCCCCAGGCAAAGCATCTTAATTCAGAGAATTTCATTTCAATGCTATGTCTGCCATTTAATCACTATGAGATAGTGGGCAAATCACTTTGCTTCTTTATAAAATGGGGTTACTGAATCTAAATGAAATGCAATATTGATATGATTTTTAAAAGGATATTGTAAACTTAATGTCCTCTATAAATATTGGATGGTATATTAAATAAGACCTGCCTTAGTTTACTCAATTATAAAATAGGGATAGAAAACTGATACAATCTTCTTCATCTAGTTATGGTAAGGAAAATGGTAAACATCAACTTACTTAGAAGAATGCTTTTGTATACTGTAGAAGGCTACAAGCCAAACTCTACCTCTTAGTCCAAGCCCAATCTATCTTCTCAACTATTTTTCTGTTTTCCCTTCATGAGTGTGTGTGTGTGTGTGTGTGTGTGTGTGTGTGTGTATGTGTATTCCTCTTTAAAAAAAAAAAAAAACTTAAGTGTTCTGAGGACCATGTCATCAGCTTTCTGGCAAACGATAATTTTAATAATAAAACACCTGGTTAGGATCAAAATGGCCTCAAGTTTTGCTGACTTTGAGAAGACATCATTGTCACTCAATCATCTTGTAAGAATTTACTGAGCCTATAAGGTGTCTAACTTGTGTTAAGTTATACTCTGCCTCCAACAAGAAAAAAAAAACAAAAAACAAAAAACAAACAAACAAAAAAAAACCAACCAACCAACCAAACAAACAAACAAACAAACAAACAAAAAATCCACAACTATTGTTCCTATTTTTTGTAGTGGATAATAACCTGGGGATTCAAATGTTGATAATAAAGAGGTTAAGTCTTTTCATCATTCATGCAAAAGTAGATGTAAAGCATGAGGTCCTTAATGATGAAGAAGAATGTAGTGTCAATGGCGGAGGTCAGGTAGGAGTGGAATAGAAGGATAATGGCTAAGGAAAACAAGTTGTACGATGAAAGAGGAGATTAGGAGGGAATTTAAAATTATAGATATCAGTCGTGGAAAAGATTTTAGAAATCTTCTAATCCAACATCTTTTATAGGCTGATGAAGGGAAGTTGAAGTGTCTGGCCTAAGGGAATACAAATTTTAAGTAAAGAATCGAACCTCATTTTTCTGATTCTAGAAGTGGTATTCTTTTCATCATGCTTATGTGATACTTAGGAGACCCCCAATGAAGATATATTTTTAATAGCAAACTCCCTTAGGTTTAGAATTAATCTGGAGACTCATTTATTAAAATCATAGCTTATATGCTTTCCCCTCCTCCCCACCACACACATACAAGTTATCACATTTTTATAGAAGACATAATACGAAAAGCAAAGAAGTGGCATAGTCTTAAAGCTAGCAATGAAACTATGATATATTTTCTAGTGAGTAGAAATCATCAGTGGAAAGAGTGGACACATCTAAGAAACTCACAGAAACATGTAGGTAGTATGTGTAGCCAAGGCATACATGAGAAGAATCAATTCTAATCTTTAACAATGTAGAGACACTGAAGTTTTCTAGAGAAGTCATCACCATATTTTTCTGGACAGCGTTCTTTTCTCCCCTGGACATTTTTCTAATGGATATATAGTTGGATGTATGGTGTCTGCTAAATGTTATCAGGCATAAACCCACTAGGTAGATGACTATGAGATTTCTCCCTTATTCACTTTCTGGCTGCATTGAAATCTTTTCCTATATTGTAATATTTTACTTATGGGAAGAGTAGGTTCTGCCATGATGTTTCAATTTCAAGTCAAAGGTATTTCCTCTTTCAAGGAAAAAAAAAAAAAAAAAAAAAAAAAAAAAGGTTCCCCATACAAACCAGTAAAAGCTTATTCACCTTTTTCTATTTCAGAATGTCATGTCTAATTGTACTCAGGGTTTTGCCTACATCTCCAGCAAGAGATTCTTAGCCCTTAATTCCAAGTTCTTTGGAACAAAAAGCAGAGATATTCTGCTCAATCTGAACTTCCTTCTAGGTCTTCGCCACTTTTGGATTTCTTTGGACTTCTCCATCATATTCCCTCCCTGAATACCTTCTTTTCTTATCCTCACTCTTGCTTTTCATCTTCCTATTGTATATTATCCATTCCATTATATTGTAAACTCAAGGATTATTTTTCTTGTGGGCGGAGCAAAGATGGTGGAGAAGACATGCAACATTCCAAGCTCCTCTCATACCCTTACAACAAATTACCAAATTCAGCCTCAAAAATAACACTTGACTGATAAAATTTACTAAGATTGGAAATACAACAATTTACCAGCCGAAGATAATCTGGAAGATTGCCAGAAAAGGTTGGTCCTGAGCAGTGGGAGCAGGCCAGGGCAAGCAGGGAGATAGAAGGAGAGGCTAGCATACTAAGCAGACTGGGGTAGGACGGTCTCTGTGGCTGGAAAATTTATAGGGAGGACTCTACCACAGGTTGGCTGCTCTGCTTTGGTTGCAAAGTAGTAGACTAGCAGAGAAATTAAAGCCAAAGGTAGAGTGTACTCCAAAAAATACCAGAATCTAATAAGATCTGGCTACACCCATCCAAAACCGGAAGTGAGTGACTGAGCACAGACCACAACACAGCTGTGAACCCACATCCTACAGCATGAGGCTTTTGCCTGGGACAATCACAAATCTGGACAGCAGGGGGCTCAAACCGAGGCAACTTCTAATCTACAGGGGGTGATCCTTGGCCTGAGGCAATAGAACTTCTGCAGCACTCCCCAGGGCAGAGACATTTCCAGTGAAGTGTAGGGCTCTTTCAGGGCAACTGCTAATCCCCATGGTAGGCTTCTGTATGGGGCAGTGACACTTTCACTGCTCAGCCTCTAGCCCCAGTCCAGTTGCTAATCCACACAGCAGGGCTTTTAGCATGGTACTTCCACATCTGGAGCCTGTGTTACCCAGGGCAGAGACACTTCCAGTGTAGAGATTTTCCCAGAGCACTTTCACAGCTTGGCTGCTCTTTGCAGCCTGTTGGCAGGATAGCTACTAAAAAAAAAGAAAAAAAAAGTGAATAACAATGACAAACAGACCATCAATAGAGTCTATACAGAAAGAGAGGAGGTTTTCACCCCCAAGGAGACTAATAGCAGACAATCTCCAGACAAAACTCCAAAGGGGAATATAACTTGGTCCCCAACACACAAGGCTCTCATAGAAGAAATTATAAAAAATCTTAAAAGAGAACTAGAAGAAAAATGGGGAAAGGAAAGCGAAGCTATTCAAGAAAGTACAGAAAAGGCTTATAATTCACTTAAAGAATAATTTGATGAAGTGGAAAAAGAAAACAACTTCCTGAAAGGTGAATTGGAAAAGGTAAAGAACACTCAGAGAAACAGAATTAGTTGATTGGAAAAGATAAAGAACTCCCAAGAAGTAGGATTTGTGAATTGGAAAAAGAAAATAACTCAGTAAAAAAAAAATTGAGAAATGAAAAAGAAATTACATAGAACAAAACAACTAATTTTACAAGCTCGTTTAAAAAAAGCTAATGAAGAAAATAACTCATTAAAAATCAGAACTGAACAAATAGAAATGAATGATTCGTTGAGACATGAAGAATCAGTCAAGCAACACCAAAAAAAATAAAATAAAATAAAAAAATAGAAAAATATAAAAATGCTAAATACCTACTTGGGAAAAAAAAAAAAAAAACAGACCTGGAAAATAGATCTAGGAGAGATAATGTGAGGATTATTAAACTTGCTGAAAATTATGATAAAAAAAGAGCCCAGATACTATTTACAAAAAATTATGAAAGAGAAATGCCCAGATGTAATAGAATCAGAAGATAAAATAGGGATTGAAAAAAATTTATCAAACACCTTCTGAAAAAGACCGTAAAATAAAGACTCCAAGGAATATTGTGGCTAAATTTCAGCACTATCAGACTAAGGAAAAAATATTACAAACAGCCAGAAAAAACAAAAACTTCAAATACTAAAAAGCTGCAATAATGATCACTCAAGATCTAGGTGCTTCGACATTAAAAGATTGAAGGGCTTGGAATCTGATATTCTGAAAGGCAAAAGAACTTGGAATGCAGCCAAGAATAAACTTCCCAACTAAGCTGAGCATTTTCTTGCAGGGAAGAAGATGGACATTTAATGAAACAGATGAATTCCATTTGTTTCTAGGGGAAAAAACAGGTCTAAACAAAAAATTTGATCTCCAATTATAAGACTCAAGAGAAGCAGAAAAAGGTAAAAGGAACTCTTGAGAACTGTATTTCTGTTGTGTTCTATCCACTGCGCCACATAGCTGCCCCCTAATCTTATCTTAAAGAATGATTAGGTGAAAGAGCAAATTTTAGACACAATAATTTTACTCAGGATAATGACAATGATGAGACATCATACCAAAATTGTGGGATAAGGGGAAATGTTATATCTTTAGAACCTTACTTGAATAAAATAGAGAAAGAAAAGATCAATGAATTGGGCTTGCAACTTAAAAAGCTAGAAAAAGACCAAATTTAACCCCCCCCAAACAAATACTAAACTTGAAATTCTAAAATTAAAACAAGAAATTAATAATATTGAAAATTAAAAAAAAAACTATTGAACTAATAAATAAAACTAAGAATTGGTTTTATGAAAAAAATAATAAAATAGATAAACCTCTGGTAAATCTGATTAGAAAAAGGAGAGAGGAAAATCAAATTGTTAGTCTTAAAAATGAAAAGGGGGAACTTTCCACCAATGAAGAGGGATTTAGAGAAATAATGAGTTACTTTGCCCAACTTTATGCTAATAAATTTGATAACTTAAGTGAAATGGATGACTACCTCCAAAAATATAGGCTTCCCAGATTAACAGAGAAGGAAGTAAATTGCTTAAATAGTCCCATTTCAGAAAAAGAAATAGAACAAACTATTAATCAACTCTCTAAGAAGAATCTCCAAGACCAGATGGATTTACATGTGAATTCTACCAAACATTTAAGGAACAATTAGCTCCAATGTTATATAAACCATTTGAAAAAATAGGGATTAAAGGAATACTACCAAATTCCTTTTATGACACAGACAATGTACTGATACCCAAACCAGGTAGGTTGAAAATGGAGAAAGAAAACTGTAGTGCAATCTCCCTAATGAATATTGTTGCTAAAATCTTAAATAAGATATTAGCAAAAAGACTACAGAAAATCATCCCCATGATAATACATCATTATCAAGTAGGATTTATACCAGGAATGCAGGGCTGGTTCAATATTAGGAAAACGATCAGTATAATTGGCCATATTAATAACCAAATTAACAAAAATCATATGATCATATCAATAGATGCAGAAAAAGCATTTGATAAAATCCAACATATATTTCTATTAAAAACACTTGAGAGTATAGGAATAAATGGACTTTTTCTTAAAACAATCAGTAGCATCTATTTAAAACCATCAGTAACCATCATATGTAATGGGAATAAATTGCAACTATTCCCATTAAGATCAAGGGTGAAAGAAGGTTGCCCACTATCACCATTACTATTCAATATTGTATTAGAAATGCTAGCTTTGGCAATAAGAGTGGAGAAAGAGATTAAAGGAATTAGAGTAGGTAATGAGGAACCCAAATTATCACTCTTTGCTGATGATATGATGGTATACTTAGAGAACACCAAAGATTCTACTAAAAAGCTATTAGAAATAATCCACACCTTTAGCAAAGTTTCAGGATACAAAATAAATCGACATAATTCATCAGAATTCTTATACGTCACTAACAAAATTCAACAGTTAGAATTATAAAGAGAAATTCCATTTAAAGTAACTACCGATAGTATAAAATATTTAGGAATCTATCTGCCAAGGGAAAATCAGAAACTATATGAGCAAAACTACAAAACACTTTCCACACAAATTAAGTCTAATCTAACCAATTGGAAAAATATTAAATGCTCTTGGATAGGGTGAGCAAATATAATAAAGATGACAATAATACCTAAACTAATCTATTTATTTAGCACTATACCAATCAGACTCCCCCAAAATATTTTAATGACCTAGAAAAAATAACAACAAAGTTCATATGGAAAAACAAAAGGTTAAGAATTTCAAGGGGTTTAATGAAATTAAAAAAATCAAATGAAGGTGGCCTAGCTGTACCAGATCTAAAATTATATTGTAAAGCAGCGGTTACCAAAACCGTTTGGTATTGGCTAAAAAAAAGACTAGTTGATAAGTAGAATAGGTTAGGTCCAAAGGACAAAATAATCAACAACTTTAATGATCTAGTGTTTGACAAACCCAAGGACCCCAGCCTTTGGGATAAGAACACAATAGTTGACAGAAATTGCTGGGAAAACTGGAAATTAATATGGTAGAAACTAGGCACTGACCCAAACTTAACACTGTACATCAACATTAGGTCAAAATGGGTTCATGACCTAGGCATAAAGAATGAGATTATAAATAAATTAGAGGAACATAGGATCGTTTACCTCTCACACCTGTGGAAGAGGAATGAATTTATGCCCAAAGAAGAACTAGAGATCGTTATTGATCACAAAGTAGAAAACTTTAAGTATATCAAATTGAAAAGTTTTTGTACAAACACAACTAATGCAGATAAGATTAGAAGAGAAACAATGAAGTTGGAAAACATTTTTAGAGTCAAAGGTTCAGATAAAGGCCTCATTTCCAAATATATAGAGAATTGACTCGAATTTATTTTTTTGACTCTTATTTATAAGAAATCAAGCCAATCTCCAATTGATAAATGATCAAGGGATATGAACAGACAATTCTCAAATGAAGAAGTTGAAAATATGTCTAGTCATATGAAAAGATGCTCCAAGTCATTAGTAATCAGAGAAATGCAAATTAAGACAACTCTGAGATACCACTATACACCTGTCATATTGGCTAGAATGACAGGGAAAGATAATGTAAAATGTTGGAGGGGATGTGGGAAAGCAGGGACACTGATACATTGTTGGTGGAATTGTGAATACATGCAGCCATTCTGGAGAGCAATTTGGAACTATGCTCAAAAAGCTATCAAACTGAGCATACCCTTTGACTGAGCAGTGTTACTACTGGGCTTATATCCCAAAGAGATCTTAAAGAAGGGAAAGGGACCTGTATGTGCAAGAATGTTTGTGGCAGCCCTCTTTGTGGTGGCCAGAAACTGGAAACTGAGTGGATGCCCATCAATTGGAGAATGGCTGAATAAATTGTAGTACATGAATATTATGGAATATTATTGTTTTGTAAGAAATGACCAACAGAATTATTTCAGAAAGGCCTTGAGAGACTTACATGAACTGATGTTGAGTGAAATGAACAGGACCAGGAGATCTTTGTATACTTCATCAACAATACTATATGATGATCAATTCTGATGGACGTGGCCCTTTTCAACAATGAGATGAACCAAATCAGTTCCAATAGAGCAGTAATGAATTGAACCAGCTATACCCAGCAAAAGAACTCTGGGAAATGAATATGAACCAACTACATAGAATTCCCAATCCCTCTATTTTTTTTGTCTGCTTGCATTTTTGATTTCCTTCACAGTTTAATTGTACACTATTTCAAAGTCTGATTCTTTTTGTGCAGCAAAATGACTGTATGGACATATATATGTGTGTGTGGATATATATATATATACAGAGAGAGAGAGAGAGTATTTAACATATACTTTAACATATTTAACATGTATTGGTCTAACTGCCATCTTGGGGAGATGGGGCGGGGAAGGAGGGGAAAAATTGGAACAAAAGGTTTTGCAATTGTCAATGCTGAAAAATTACCCATGCATGTATCTTGTAAATAAAAAGCTATAACAAAAAAAGTAAAAACAAGAGGATTATCTTTCTTTTTATTTCTATATTATTCATAGCAGGTGTTTAAAAATTGTTTGTTTCCTCTCTCCCTCCACAATTATCACAATAATCAAGTCATTTTCTTCGCTTTTGTCTCAAGGTATCAATGACTGATCCTTCCCTTTTTTGTTGCCTGTACCACAGTGAAGCATTTCATTATCCCCGTATAGAAATAGCATAATTCATAAATGTATCTGTCTTTAGTTTAATTTATTAACATCTGAAAAGACACATGATCCACATCTAAAGATGTACAGTAAAGATGAGTTGTGACTACCTTTGGCTTCTAAATATATGCTCATTAAAAACACTGAGAGGCCATGCTTTCACTGTGTAATAACTTATACACTGATGTATTGTTGCACATTTGTGGACAAATTGGCTTAATATCTGTGATGTATGTAAAGGGATCTTTGCTTCTGAAATTTTGTTTTTATATCCTACTTAAAAGTTTATACTTTAAGGTATTTGGCCAGCACATTTTGTTAAAGCAATACAAAGGAGACTGAATCTAACTGTGATTAGTTTTACAGATTGACTCATACACCACATATAAGTCTTAGATCTACATGGAATTGTAGGAAGACAGATATTTAGATAGATACATACATACATAAATATGTACATAAATTTTTACCAGATACATAAATAATAGATTTTGTTGTTTTTCCTCTGTTTTTAAAGAGGACCAATGGCATTACAGTGAACTATCTTGACTTGCAGGTGAAGTTGCACAAAGGGATTAGACTCTTTTATCTCTCTCTCTCTCTCTCTCTCTCTCTCTCTCTCTCTCTCTCTCTCTCTCTCTCTCTCTCTCTCTCTTTTGACTCGAGGTAACATTTCTTTTTTATTAAAATTTTTTTTATTTTCAAAATGTATGTGTAGACAATTTTCAACATTCACCCTTGAAAACCTTGTATTCCAAATTTTTCCCTATCTTTCCTCTATTCCCTCCCCTAGACAGCAAGTAATCCAATATATGTTAAACATGTGCAATTCTTCTATAAATATTTCTACAACTATCAGGTTGTGCAAGAAAAATCAGATCAAAAAGGAAAAAAAAAGAGAAAGAAAAAATGCAAGCAAATAATAACAAAAAAGTGAAAATACTATGCTGTGATCCACACTCAGTCCCCACATTCCTCTCTCTGGGTGCAGATGGCTGTCTTTATCACAAGACCATGGAACCTGGCCTGAATCATCATCATTTTATTAGAAAGAGCTTAGAGAGAGAGAGAGAAAATGGAAGATATATATATATATATATATATATTTGTTTATAGATATGGGTTTGCCCCTTCAATAATGAGGCTTTTTAAAAATTCAAGAAAATTACAGACAATTAGGAAAAGTGTGAAAATATCTTCTAGTAAATATTCTCAAATTTTTTTTTGTCTTTACTACCTTTATCTGCTTTAGAGGGATAAGCTTCCATGGATGCAAGGATTACAGATTTAGATATAAAGTTATAGAATCCAATCCTTTACTTAGCTGGTAAAGATTTTTTTTTATTTTTATTATTATTTTTTTTTTTTTGTATTTGTTTCCCACACTTAGCAGTTACTCTTTTGAGTTCTGATCTACCTCCCCTCCCTCCACCTTTGGCATTTGAAAATGGAATGAAAGTCTATATCACTTGGATGTTCTGTGGTGATTCTAGGGAAATATTCAATGATACCAACATTTCCATCATTTTGATGTTTCCTCTCAAGCTCTTCATAAGCTTTTTGATCAAACCTCTTGTTGTTTTTTTCTAGCCCCATAACATTTATATTAAATCCTTTTTAGAACAAACATTTTAAAATTGATCCAAGCTTTGCCTTTGTTGAATTTCATAGTCAATTTGAATATTAAAAATTCTAGTCAGGCTTGTCCTTCTCTACCTGGAAGTTCTGCTTGTGTGGGTTTGATTTGAATATCAAAGACCAGATTAGGTATTTTCTTTCTTCTATAGGAATTGTTGGGAGAGTTATGGAGTTTCAAATGTGCATATTATTCTTTAAAATATTATGCATAGTTTATCTGGATACTGAGTCTTGGGATAAAATCCAATTTCTCATGACTTTAGATAAATTGTTCCAGTTTTTCCATTTGTTTTTCATCTTGGTTGAACTAGCTATATGATTCACATTGGTGAGCTTTGATAAATGTTTTTTCCTCCCTTATCTGTTTGTATTCTTTGCCAGCATTACTTTGGAATTGATGATATGTTTAAGTGAGTCGAATTCCTTTTGATGGTCACAATGTTATTGTCCTTAATTTTCAAAGAGGACTCAAATGACATCACTATATTAGAATCATGTTACATACAATATGTCTGGTTATAGATGATCAGAATAATACAAGTATTTCTCCTGGAGTTGTAGAGCAGCAAACAACATATCAGCTGTTCCTCAACTCCTTCTGTAGCTATACTGGCTCTCAGGTAGAGGATTATTTTCCAGGTCTATAGAAGGTGAACTCTGGAAATAATCCTTTACCACTGTCAGGCACACATAATCAACATGAACATTTAGTGTGGATTCTCTCAGTTTGGGCATCTCATATCTCTTTGGAACTACTGTGATTCTATTTTGGCACAGCACCTTTTCTGAGAGGTTAGTTCTAAAGGGCTTAAGAGAGACCTTTAAAGTGTCTTTATCACTTTTATTGATCATCACATAAGCACTTGCCTTGTATGAGTTTTCCATAAAATAGTCTTTTTGGCAAGTTTACATTTGACATTTGACATTTGAAAAACAAAACCAATCCAACAGAGTTGTGCCCTCTGAAGTAGAATTTAAATGCTTAATAGTTTAGTTTGAGAAAGGTCCTCAGTGTCTAGTATCTTATTAGGTGATCTTCAGAATCTTCCTAAGACAATTCAAATGGAGGATTTGGTTTCTTGGCATGGTAATGGTCAACTATCGAGATTTCACAGGCACACACTCAAGGAGTTCAGTACAATGGCTTTGTAGACCTGCTGTTTGGTAATCAGTCTAATTTGTCTTTTATTCCACACTTTCCCTTGGACCCTTCCAAACATTGAGCTAGCTCTGGCAATGCCTGTGTCAACTTTATTATCTGTAAAGAAGTAAAAGGGGAGCATGATCACCTCCTTTTTGGTGCATTCCTGAGAAGTCAGGGAGAGTGTGACAACCTGTATTTTAAAACTAAAGAAAGCAGGAGGTGTAAGAACTAGAACTAGAACTGAGCAGATGCACTTAACCCAGCACTTAAGGCTAATTACCAATAGGACAATTCTCTATTAACATGTTTGGAGGATGACCCTACTCCTAAATTCACGCCAGCTTGATTTGTGGGTGTGGTGAGAGAAGGGAGGAGAGATCAGTGGGTGGAGTAGGAGAAGGAGAATCATTCTTGGGCTGTGGAGAGAGAGGAAGGAGGTGTGGAAATTCCTAGATCTAGTCCCCTGAATGTGACCCAAAAGACCAAGAATAAAGACTTTTGTTTATCCAAACTCCAGCTGATTCTAAGATATCCAGGGTACTAACATGGGCACAATATTTGGTGTCCAACGTGTGGGCCAAGCATCCTACTTCCACTGAAGTTCTCTGGTGACCAGGAAATAAGTATTTTAATAAACAAACAAGGAACTTACTTTGTTAAGGGTTAAACTAGTAACCTTTTATAGCTTGATTGGGGCAGATGTTAGGAAAAGATTATAACATGGGAACAGATTGCTAGACTCTTAGGTACATTAAAACGCATGTCCCCTTGGTTCTTAGAGGAAGATGAAATAAGTGTAGATAATTGGAAACTTTGTGAATTCTACAATAATAGAGGTCCTTGTTTAATTTCCACAGAGGCATTATAAATATATATATAACACAATTCAATTGGCCTTAAACAATCTTTCAAGTTGTAGAAAAAGGAAACGTTTTGGAAAGAGCCAGATGAGGAAGTGTGAGAGAAAAAAAGAAGACAATGAACAGTCTCAAGATCTTGCCCAAGGGTATGGGAACTTAAATGAGTTTCAAGGGGATGGTGATTCTAGCTCTCTTGAAGCAGCTTCAACCCCACCTAGGGAGCAGATTATTGACAGGCCTGCACCAACTCCACCTTCTGGGATGGAGGGAGGAGAAGTAGTGGGAGGGGCGGTGATATCACCAGCCCCTCCCCCCCAGCAATCACTGCCTCCTATGACTAGATTGCAAAAAGCAGTACTTAAAGCTACAGAAGAAGGGAAAGAAATAGGTGGTGATCTGAGGCTCCAAATTTATCCAGTGATTCAATAGTTTAACTCTTCAGGTCAAAAAAGTAGAAGATATGCTCCTTTTGATATAGACATCCTCAAAGACCTGAAAAAGACTTGCACTCTTTATGAGACTACATCAGCTTATATTAATATGTTATTACAGAATTTGGCTTATGAAGTCTTAACCCCTAGTGACTGGAAATCTGTAGAAACGATATGCTTAGAACCTGGACAAAATTTGTTGTGGTTTTCTGAATATAGTGAGCTCTGTAGGATACAAGCCCAACAAAATCGTCAAAGTGGAGTTAATACTTCAATCACCTGTGACCAACTAACAGGTGTAGGTTCTTATGCAGACATTTCAGTACAGATTAATTACTCCATAACAGTATATGAGCAAATTGCTGCTGCTGCTATCAAAGCATGGGCTTCTCTCCCCAATAAAAACGACAAGGACAAGACCTTCACAAAAATTGTACAAAGATCAAATGAACCCTTTGCTGATTTCCTGGGACATTTGCAGACAGCTGTCATACAGACTAATGCAGAAAATACAGTAACAGACATTGTGATAAGGCAACTTGCTAAAGAAAATGCTAATGAATTTTGCAGAAGGATTACACTAGGACTATTCAAGGATGCTCCTTTAAAGGAGATCATAAGACACTGTGCTACAGTGGGCACAAATGCCTTTTATAGCCAGGCTATGATGCAGACTTCCCAAGATCCCAACATGGGAAGACAGGGTCCCTTTTGGCAAGGGACTTCTAGAGAGACTCATCAATGCTTTCAATGGGATTAAGTAGGGCATCTGAAAGCTCAATGTTGGCATAGAGACAGAGTGAGAAAACAGAGTAGGAGAACAAGCCCCAATACTCCATGTCCAAAATGCAACAGAGCATCCCATTAGGCATCAGAATGTAGACTGATTCAAGGAAACAGGATGAGGGCCCAGCTCCAGGGCACCAGGCAAAAAACACTTGGAGCATGATGGCAGCCGATGCCACACCCAGAGAGTGCCTAGAAGTCCAATACCCAGACATGACCAATCATCCAGGTGAGAGAAAAGGATTACACAATCAATCAGCCAGGAAACAAGCAGATGGGAAAAAGGGATTAAAATTGGGGAGAATAGAGGAGTACGCAGTTGGGACAACTGAGATATTTCTTGGAGAGGTGAAATCTCTTTGGGTTATAGACATTAAGGATTGTTTCTATTTTATTCTTCTAGATAAGGAGGATATGAAAACGTTTGACTTTTCAATGCCCATCATTAACTTAGCTGAGCCTTATAAAAGATATGAATGGACAGTTTTGCCACAGGGAATGAAAAACAGCCCTACTATGTGTCAAATGTATGTTGCTGCTACTCTTACTCCAGGAAGAAAAGCATTTCCAAAAGTAATGTTATTACATTACATGGATGATACATTGGGATGTGCACCTGAAGAACAAATGTTAGAAGCATGTCTTCAAAAAACCATAGAAACACTAAGGAACTACAAATTGCTCATAGCTCCAGAAAAAAATTCAAAGACATGCTCCTTTTAAATATTTAGGATATGAAGTATATCTTGCCACATTACCTAGAAAATTCCAGTCAGCTTCTGTAGGAACAATGCCTCCCCCTCCCACCTTGTAAATCTCAGCTGGTATAGAATAAGCACCAAGTAATTTGCCACATAAAAGGAGTCTAATGGCATTCAGAATTTCTTCTGCAATTGGAATTTCACCTAAGGAGAGATTAACATCAACCTGAGGTAAATGATTAATGACTTTCAGCATTGATTGATGACAGCCTATTGAGAACACTATGGGGGTGTTCAGTTCATCTCTCTAGGATCATGTCCTTATTGCTAATCAATGTGGTTCCATCAGCACTGAGTAGTTGAGCTGTACCACAAGTCTTTGGTCCAAAAATAACCTTTAGGGTATTATAAAAGTTCTTTGGATTATTACTATTAGCATACAACTGAATTTCATCTGCCTTATTGTTGTGTGCATTTCTCTAAGCTTTGTTTTTGATGGAATTAAAAGTAGCCTTCTTAGATATGGTTAAACTATCTTCTTGGTATACTCTTGAAATTCTCATTTATTATTTACCAGCTCTGCATTTCCTCATCATTTTTGTCAAAGCAGTTTAGCAATTAAGCAAATGCAGTGCTGCATAGCAAACATCTGAAAGTTTCCCATTCCTTTTCTGCACCACTGTTGCCTACTATGCACTGGCTTAACTTTGCCTTCAAGTTAGCAACAAATTGTTCTTGATTAAAGAAGTACTCTAATTGGTTGATGTTAGTTCTTCTGGTAGTCTTTTTGCCTTGGGGTCATCACTTTTATTGAACATGAATATTTAGCTTGGAGAGGCTAAGTCTATGATTGGTCCAGCACTCTATGCCACATATTGCCTTCATCACTCTCACATCCTATGTCTTCTCTCCTTATAATTACATAGTCTATCAAATGCTAATATTTGCTCTATGAAGTTTTATTGTTTTAAGTGTTGGTGATGAGAAGATCATGAGATGCACAAGTCTTCAGCAGTAAATGACCATTGCTATTGCTGATTCCAACTCCAGTCTTTGCAAGAACTCCTTGCCATGTCTGATAGTGTAAGCCTATTGTAGCATTAAAACCACCAAGAATTATAAGCTTGTCCTTTTTTGGCATATTATTAATAAGATTTTCCAGGTCTTTATAAAATTTTTCTTTGACCTTGAGGGTTTGTCATAGATAGGAACAAAGGCATTGATGATGATGGTATGACATTTTCCTACAAGTGGCAATCTCATTATCCAGAGCCTGTTGTTCACTCCTTTAGATAAGCATACAAGCTTATGGGCTAGATTAGTTTAAATTGTTTTCAAAACCTACACCAGCTTCCCATCATTTCCCTTCTCTATAGCCATTCCAGAAAAATGTGTATCTAAGTCTGACCTGAGTAAGTTAGCCTTCATTTACCAGCCTTGTTTACTTATGACTACTATTTGGATATGAGCTGCTGAGTTCTCTTGTAACAAGAGCTATTTGTCTTTCAGATCTACTGGATTTTGGATTGTCTTTATTTTATGTTTTCTCTACCTAATGCCATATTCCAATGGTGAACGGCATCAACTTTGCAAAGTTTTTGTGCATTTTCTTTTGTGTTTTGACCATAGTGTAGGATCCCCTTCTGCAGAAATAATCAAACTACAGCTGGTTAAGCAAACAATTTTTAAATTCCACTTCTAGTCCCTCCCTCACAGCAGAAAGTAAGTAGTTTAATCCTTAAAAGGCTGCTCAGACACCCAGAAGGGTGCTGAATCTTAATGCTTTTTCCAGTGAGAAGATAATAGTACTTGGGCCACTTATAGCTCCCAATGAATTCTCACCTGCTGCTTTGTCACTTGCCCATTGCTATAGAATTTTGAGATAAGTAGAAATGGTAAAATGCCATAGATAATCTCTTTTGATGTGTGCAAATTTGGATTTATGTGAGACAGAGTGACATGAAATTATCAGCCTTACTCACTCTTCCAGAGTGATCACTGTCTAGTGGCAGGACAGAGTCAAGATAACAGCTGATGACTCAAGATGCAGTAAATGATCTTGGCATCTTTGATGTCTAATGAAGCTATAAATGCGCCATTATATATATATATATATATATATATATATATATATGTACATATATAATATTCTCCTATATATATAATGACATTTGATTCTAAAAAGAATCCTGGGAGGTAGATGATATTATTATCATTCCCATTTCTGCTATGTCTAAATCAGACAAAGTTAAGTGACAAATTAAATGACTTGCCTAAAGTCACAAGCTAGTGGCTGAAGCAGGATTTAAACTCAGATTTTTGTATTTCTTAGTAGATAAGAGACCCAGAGAGAGACCCAGAGAGAAAATAAATATAACCAAAGAGAACCACATTATGGACATTTGAATTTTTAAAAAATGTTAATCCATACAGCATGCTGTAAAATCTTGACATCTTAGCATAAAATAGATTTGGTTCAAAGGATATGAGTTTGAATGTTTGTATTGACATTTGCCACTTCAGTGACCATGCCTAAGGTTAACTGAACTTCTTGGGGTTTCTGTTCCCTCATTTGTAAAATGTGGAGGTTAGACTAACTATCTTGTAGGTAGGGTCTCTTCCAGCTTCAAGCTTTTGAATTTGTAACATCCAAGTCCAAGGAAATTTGGTTGTATTTTCTTTTTTATTTGAATCCAGAGCTAATTATAAAATTTTTCCTCTATGTTATTTATAAGCACTGTAGTCTATGAAATCTAGTGGCTTTTAAAATGAATCTAGAGGTTATATGTTGATATGTAGTAATGTTACAGGTCTCATTTATAGGAAAGGCAGGTTTTTTGTTTTTTTTTTAAACTTGAAACCTATCATGACTGCATTGAGAACTTTTTTTTTTTTTTTGAGTGGAGAGGACATAATTAAAATTCTTCTTTCTTTTTCCTTCTATTTCAAAATAACTTGCAAATTTATACCATCTCCTTAATATGAGTAGCTAAATAAGCTTTCTGAATCTGACACTAATAGGGCCAATAGTATTTCTTCATAAATAACATATGGATTATCCTTGGAAATTAGCATATTCATGACTTCCAGCCAAGATGGCGGTGTGGAGGCAGACAGCTGCTTGAGCTCCGCATTTTCTCTCAGAACTTACTTCATGACAAGCCTCATGCTTGACCCAAAGAAATCCACAAATAATCACCAAGAGAAGACATCCTTGAAATTCACCACAAAAGGTCTGTGTTTGCTCGGGGGAGGGATTAACAGACTGGGCACAGACTGAGGGCAGGCAAGCCAGAGCCAGACAGGCAGCTCACACAGCTCAGACCTGAGGGGGAAGGGTACGATCTCTGCAGTTTCTGAGAAAAGGCTTTTAACCCAGTGTGGATACTCCGTCTTGGCAGCAAGCCAGGAGCAGCAGAGAGGGTGTAAACACCGGAGGTGAAGATTAAAACCCTGGAAAGCCAGCATCTCTCAGAACCCGGCCACCCCCAATCCCCAACTGGACTGATTCAGCCCGTTCTCAGAGCCTCAGAGCGCAGACTCAGTATAGTCATTGCTGTCCGGTTAGTGCCTCTATGCTGCCCTACCCCCAGTTTGTAGAGGTAGCCCATTAACACTATCCAGCCACATCCCCCCCAAAACAGACCATTTGTTTCTCTTGTCTAACCATTGACAGTTTCTGTATGGAGAGAGAGCAGACTTCAAACACTGAGGAGACTAAAAACAGACTGTGCCCAGATGTATCCCCTAAGGGGGATATGAGCTGCTCCTTAATACAAAAGAATCTGATAGAGGAAATCAAAAAGGCTCTCACAAGAGAGCTGGAAGAGAAATGGGAAAAGGAAAGGGAAGCTTGGCAAGAGAGCCTGGAGAAGTCATCCCATGCATTCAAAGACAGAGTGGATAAAGAAATCAAATCATTGAGAAACAAGATTAGTGAGCTGGAAAAGGTAAACAACTCCAAGGAAAACAGGATTAGAGAGCTGGAAAAAGAAAACAGCTCTCTAAAAAATAAAATGGATAAAATGGAAAAAAAAATGCATAGAAGATAAAAACTCAATTGGACAATTACAAAGAGATATAAAAAAGTGAGTGAAGAAAATACATCATTGAAAATTAGACTCGAACAAGTAGAAATGAATGACTCAAGGAGAAAACAAGAGGTAGTCAAGCAAAACCAGAGAAATGAAACAATTGAAAAGAATGTCAAGTACCTTATTAGAAAGACAACAGACCTGGAAAACAGAGCCAGGAGAGACAATTTGAGAATAATCGGACTCCCTGAAAAATGTGAGGAAAAAAAGAGCTTGGACACCATTTTTGAGGAAATTATGAAAGAGAACTGCCCAGATGTTCTGGAAACAGAGGGTAAAATAGACATTTAAAAAATTCATCGATCACCTACTGAAAGGGACCCTAAAATCAAAACGCCAAGAAATATAGTGGCCAAGTTCAAGAACCATCAGAAAAAGGAAAAGATATTGGAAGCTGCTAGAAAAAAGCAATTCAGATATGGAGGATCCACAATAAGGATGACCCAGGATCTAGCAGCATCCACATTAAAAGAAGGAAGGGCCTGGAATATGATATTCCGAAAGGCTAAGGAACTTGGTATGCAGCCAAGAATAACTTACCCAGCAAGAATGAGCATAGTTTTCCAGGGAAGAAGATGGGCATTTAACGAAATAAATGAATTCCATCTATTCTTGATGAAAAAACCAGACCTACATAAAAGGTTTGATCTTCAAATACAGAACTCAAGAGATTTCTAAAAAGGTAAAAAGAAATCTTGAGAACCATACTTCTGCCAAAAAAATATGTAAAGAACATATGTACAATTTGTCTTAGAAACTAGAGGTGGAAAGGAAATTATATCATAAAAAAGTGTAAAGTGGTGGTACTACATCTCATGAAGAGGCAAAGGTAACCTATTATATTTGAGAGAAAGAAAGGAGGGAGATGAACATAATATGTATCAATAGATATATTCGATTTATGGTGAAACTTCTTCCACTTCATTGAAAAGTGAAAGGGAAGGAGTAAGCTAAGGGGAAGGGAATACAGAAATTGTGAGGAAAAGGAGTAAAATAAGGGGAGGAACTTTAAGGTGGGGGAGGGATCTTAAAAAGGGAGGGCTGTGAAAAGCAAGTGGTATTCACAAGTTTAATACTGGATAGGGGGGTAAGAGGGAAGGAAAAGGGAAAAGCATAAGCAGGGGTTAATAGGATGGCAAGCAATATAGAATTAGTCATTCTAATCATAAATGTGAATGGGGCAAACTGCCTCATAAAGAGGAAGCAGTTAGCAGACTGGATTAAAAGTCAGAATCCTACTATATGTTGTTTACAGGAAACACACCTGAAACATGGTGATTCATTCAAACTAAAAGTAAAAGGGTGGAGCAGAATCTACTATGCTTCAAGCAAAACCAAAAAAGCAGGAGTAGCCATCCTCATCTCACATCAAGCAAAAACAAAAATTGATCTAATTAAAAGAGATAAGGAAGGGCATTATATCCTGCTAAAGGGCAGCATCAATAATGAAGCAGTATCAATATTAAACATATATGCACCAAGTGGTGCAGCATCTAAATTCTTAAAAGAGAAATTAAGAGAGCTGCAAGAGGAAATAGAGAGCAAAACTATAATAGTGGGAGATCTCAACCTTGCACTCTCAGAATTAGATAAATCAAACCACAAAATAAATAAGAAAGAAGTCAAAGAGGTAAATAGAATACTAGAAAAGTTTGATATGATAGCTATATCTTTGGCGAAAGCTAAATGGAGACAGAAAGGAGTATACTTTCTTCTCAGCAGTTCATGGAACCTACATAAAAATTGATCATATATTAGGGCATAAAAACCTCAAAATCAAATTCAGTAAGGCAGAAATAGTAAATGCATCCTTATCAGACCACAATGCAATCAAAATTACATTTAATATAAAGCCAGGGGAAAATAGACCAAAAAATAATTGGAAACTAAATAATCTTATACTAAAGAATGATTGGGTAAAACAGCAAATCATAGCATAATTAATAACTTCACCAAGAAAATGACAATAATGAGACATCATACCAAAATGTGTGGGATACAGCCAAAGCAGTAATAAGGGGAAGTTTTATATCTCTACAGGCCTACTTGCATAAAAGAGAGAAAGAGAGGGCCAACGAATTGGGCTTACAACTAAAATTGCTAGAAAAGGAACAAATTAAAAACCCCCAGACAAATACAAAACTTGAAATTCAATAAATAAAAGGTCAGATTAATAAAATTGAAAGTAAAAAAAAACTATTGAATTAATTAATAAAACTAAGAGTTGGTTCTATGAAAAAACCAACAAAATAGACAAACCCTTAGTAAACCTAATTAAAAAAAGGAAAGAGGAAAAGCAAATTGTTAGTCTTGAAAATGAAAAGGGTGAACTCACCACTAATGAAGAGGAAATCAGAACAATAGTTAGGAGCTACTTTGCTCAACTTTATGCCGATAAATTTGATAACTTAAATGAAATGGAAGAATACCTTCAAAAATATAGCTTGCCCAGATTAACAGAGGAAGAAGTAAGTAGTCTAAATAGTCCCATCTCAGAAAAAGAAATAGACCAAGCTATTAACCAACTTCCTAAGAAAAAGTCCCCAGGACCAGATGGATTTACAGGTGAATTCTACCAAACATTTAAAGAACAACTAACTCCAATGCTATGTAAACTATTTGAAAAAATAGGGATTGAAGGAGTCCTACCAAATTCCTTCTATGACACAGACATGGTACTGATACCTAAACCAGGTAGATCGAAAACTGAGAAAGAAAACTATAGACCAATTTCCTTAATGAATATTGATGCTAAAATCTTAAATAAGATATTAGCAAATAGACTTCAGAAAATCATCCCCAGGATAATACACTGTGACCAAGTGGGATTTATACCAGGAATGCAGGGCTGGTTTAATATTAGGAAAACTATTAGTATGATTGACTATATTAATAATCAAATTGATAAAAACCATATGATCATCTCAATAGATGCAGAAAAAGCATTTGATAAAATCCAACATCCATTCCTACTAAAAACGCTTGAGAGTATAGGAATAAATGGACTATCCCGTAAACTAATAAATAGCATATATTTAAAACCTTCAGTAAAATCATATGTAATGGCGATAAACTAGAACCTTTCCCTGTAAGATCAGGAGTGAAACAAGGTTGCCCACTATCACCATTACTATTCAATATAGGACTAGAAACTCTAGCCTCGGCAATAAGAGCCGAGAAAGAGATTCAAGGAATTAGAGTAGGAAATGAGGAAATCAAATTATCACTTTTCACAGATGACATGATGGTATACTTAGATAACCCCAAAGACTCTGCTAAAAAGCTATTAGAAATAATTCAGAATTTTAGCAAAGTTGCAGGATTCAAAATAAATCCACATAAATCCTCAGCATTTTTATACATTACCAACACAATCCAACAGCAAGAGATACAAAGAGAAATTCCATTCAAAATAATGGTCGATAGTATAAAATATTTGGGAATATATCTACCAAAGGAGAGTCAGGAATTATATGAGCAAAATTACAAAACACTTGCCACAAAAATAAAGTCAGATTTAAATAATTGGAAAGACATTCAGTGCTCTTGGATAGGCCAAGCAAATATAATTAAGATGACAATACTCCCTAATCTAATCTATTTATTTAGTGCTATACCAATCAGACTTCCAAGAAACTATTTTAATAACCTAGAAAAAATAACAACAGAATTCATATGGAACAACAAAAGGTCGAGAATTTCAAGGGAACTAATGAAAAAAAAAATTAAGTGAAGGTGGTCTAGCTGTACCTGATCTAGAACTGTATTATAAAGCAACAGTCACCAAAACCATTTGGTATTGGCTAAGAAATAGACTAATTGATCAGTGGCATAGGTTAGGTTCACAGGGGGCAAGATAGTGAATAAAAATAGCAATGTAGTGTTTGACAAACCCAAAGATCCCAAATTTTGGGATAAGTATTCGTTATTTGACAAAAACTGCTGGGAAAACTGGAAATTAGTATGGCAGAAATTAGGCATGGACCCACAGTTAACACCACATACTAAGATTAGATCAAAATGGGTCCAAGATTTAGGCATAAAGAACGAAATCATAAATAAATTGGAGTAACATGGGATGGTTTACCTCTCAGACTTGTGGAGGAGGAAGGAGTTTGTGTCCAAGGGAGAACTAGAGACCATTATTGATTACAAAATAGAAAATTTTGATTACACCAAATTAAAAAGTTTATGCACAAACAAAACTAATGCAAACAAGATTAGAAGGGAAGTAACAAATTGGGAAAACATTTTTACAGTTAAAGGTTCTGATAAAGGCCTCATCTCCAAAATATACAGAGAATTGACTTTAATTTATAAGAAATCAAGCCATTCTCCAATTGATAAATGGTCAAAGGATATGAACAGACAATTTTCAGATGATGAAATTAAAACTATTTCCACTTTTATGAAAGAGTGTTCCAAATCACTATTGATCAGAGAATTGCAAATTTAGACAACTCTGAGATATCATTACACACCTGTCAGATTGGCTAAGATGACAGGAACAAATAACGATGAATATTGGAGGGGCTGTGGGAAAAGTGGGACACTGATGCATTGTTGGTGGAGTTGTGAAAAAATCCAACCATTCTGGAGAGCAATCTGGAATTATGCCCAAAAAGTTATCAAAATGTGCATACCCTTTGACCCAGCCATACTACTACTGGGCTTATATCCCAAGGAAATACTAAAGAAGGGAAAGGGACCTGTATGTGCCAAAATGTTTGTGGCAGCCCTTTTTGTAGTGGCTAGAAGCTGGAAGATGAATGGATGTCCATCAATTGGAGAATGGTTGGGTAAATTATGGTGTATGAATGTTATGGAATATTATTGTTCTGTAAGAAATGACCAATAGGAGAAATACAGAGAGGCTTGGAGAGACTTACATCAACTGATACTAAGTGAAACGAGCAGAACCAGAAGATCATTATACACTTCAACAATGATACTGTATGAGGACGTATTCTGATGGAAGTGGATATCTTCAACATAGAGAAGAGCTAATCCAATTCCAATTGATCAATGATGGACAGAACCAGCTACATCCAGAAAAGGAACACTGGGAAATGAGTGTAAACTGTTATTTTTACCTTCTGAATCCAATTCTTCCTGTACAACAAGAAATTCGGTTCTACACACATATATTGTATCTAGAATATATTATAATATATTTAACATGTATAAGACTGCTTGCCATCTGGCGGAGGGGGTTGAGGGAGGAAGGGAAAAAATCTGAACAGAAGTAAGTGCAAGGGATAATGTTGTAAAAAATTACCCATGCATATGTACTGTCAAAAAAAAAAGTTATAATTATAAAATTAAATAAAAAAACAAACAAACAAACAAAAAAGAAATTAGCATATTTATTTATGTGCCATAATGCAAACAGAAGCATTTTTTTTCTATTCACACTCCAGGCTGATATTCTTTTTTTTTTTTTTTTTTTTTTTTGAGACAGTTGGGGTTAAATGACTTGCCCAGAGTCACACAGTCAGGAAGTGTTAAGTGTACGAGATTAGATTTGAACTCAGGTCCTCCTGACTTCAGGGTTGGTGCTCTATCCACTGCATCACCTAGCTGCCCTTAGGCTGATATTCTTTATGCAGTACAAAGATGCTAGCCAACTTTCTTTTTCTATTTCTACGTTTGTATGTTGGTATGGCTGATATCCATACCTGCTCTACCTCCTTATGTCTGACTCCCTTGGAATCCTTAGGTTCCTTGAGAACTTAATTTAAACCCCACTTTTCAGTGGAATTCTTTTCCCAATTCCCCTAATGCCCAGTGTAAAGGTAAAGGTAAATTCTCCTCTGAATTTACCTTCCATTAATCTTGTACATATCTCATATCATTCTAATTATTCACATGGTGGTTCATCTCTTCTTTTTTTGAGAATAGGTAGGAACTGTGTTTTTACTTTTGTAAAGTATGTTTGTATATGGCATTCATCATGGAAGCTGGCACAAAGTGAGTGATAAATGCTTGCTGATTTGATTGTTTTACTCTGAATTATATGATCTTAAGCATTCACTACATTCCTGCAAATTCTCCTTCATTTTTATTTATCTTTTCTCCCCATTTTTTTCTTTCTCTTTTGTATCAAGTATTGGTCCCTGACATTCAAGATAAGAAGTCAGGCTAACTAATGCAATAAGGCCCTTTGAGAGGGAGATAAAAACTGCTTGGGCCACACAATTGGATCCACCACTATCACTACTTTGCCTCTATCTCTAATAAGTAACTAATGGAGATAGCTCAATAGCCTGAAATCAGATGCTGTCCAATGTCAGATGATTTAACATAAGAAAATGATATTATTTTACTAGTGGAAAGGACATCAAAGAAGAGGAAGTTATGTTACTTCTATGTAAGGTGGGACCTTTGCATTTGATCTGGAGCTAAAACTTTTTTCCATTTTTATCTCCTCAATAGAATGTGAGTTCTTTGGATATAGGGGCTTTCGTACCATTCAATTTATATTCTTAATCTTAGCACAGTGCTTTGCACATAGTAAATAGTTAATAAATGCTTTATCCACTTGTTTTGCTCACTAGCTTCTTACTATATAACATCCTGAACTCCATTCCAATATCCTTCTTGTCCCATGATCTTTGAGTTTATTTTTATAATTTTGTAATTTTTCTTTCTTTTCCTTTCTTCCTCCCTTCCCTTCCTCCCTCTCTCATTCCCTATTTCCTTCCTTCCTTCCCTCCCTAGATTCCTCTCTACTTCTTTACTTCCTTCCTTCCTTCTCTCATTTATTCCTTTCTTCCCTCCCTCCCTTTTCCTCCCTAATTCCTTCCTTCCCTCTTTCCTTCCCTCCTTTTTTCTTCTTTCTCCCTCTCTCCTTCCCTCCCTCTTTCTCTTCTTCTCTCCCTTCCTTTCTTCCTTTTCTCCCTCTTTCCTTTCTTCTGTTTCTGCCTTTCTCTCTCTGTCTCTGTTTCTGCACCCACCTTATCTCTTTTTCCCCTTTTGTAGCTCTGATAAAAATATAGTTTAGAACCTTCTCTACCACCTTATTGTTATTTTTCTTCACTAACTGAATTTGTGGTACACTTTCCTCACAAAATATCAATCTTACTTCATCTTCAACTTTTCTCCTTTTTTTCAGACTATGTGTTCGCATATTTGTGTACATTCATAATGCAGGAATTCAGGAATTTTTATTCTTTTGAAGCATATTCTTTTGAATTTCCTCACCCTAAAATTTAAATTCATAATGAACATGGTTAGGAATTCTGGAAGTTGTTTTATATCCCATGTCACAGAGCTCAAAAACATTTATCATAGTTTATTTAAGTCCTTTTTGATGCCATTTCATTCCCAAACTGCTTATCCTAAAGTCAGTACTTCCTAATTCTGGATCAATGATTTTTCCTCCTCCATTTTCTTATCTTTTGTACTGGAAATCTTTGGGGGGCTATGGTACTCTGTCCTTTTAGAGTAGTATGAAATGAAGAAAAGAACAAAATTTTGCTTAGAAATGGTTTGAAGTCTGAATCATATATTTAGAGATGGGTGGTGCAGCATGGATTTTCTGTTTTGATCCCCTAATTTTATAATAAGGAAACAGATTCCTAAAGATGAAGTTATTTTCCCAAAGTCATATAAAGAGTTAACATCAGAGGTTAAATTTGAACTTAAAATCTTTTAACTCCAGCATCAAAACTTTTTCCTTAATACCAGGTTGCTTCCTCTTTCCTGTGATGACCACTCCCCAAGAAAGGAATCCATCTTAAAGAGTCTTTGTCATGCACAGTTACCCACACTGGAATACAACTTGACTTTCCTCATTACATCCTTTACTTCATTCCCTTTCCTGATTTTCCAATAACATCCTTTCTCTATTTCTCCACTTCTCCTGTATGTAAGAGATTGAAAAAAAATTTAGACACTAACATACACACAGACACCCCCCTCCCTCCCACACACAGTTTTTTGTTCATGAAATATTAGTTTAATACTTTCACCTTCCTTCCTCTTGCCTTTTTCAAAATTCTACTGCCACCATTCAGTGAAAGTATCATTATGCTATCATGTTTGGCTTTGGTGCCGCTCTGTTGACTTACATTGAACAATGAATGTTGAGGGGAAAATCACTGAAACTGGAATTTATTCCTAATTTTGATATTTCAAATCCTTATGACCTTTGTCAATTCACTTAACCTCTGTGATTTCATTTCTCCATCAATGCAATGAGGATATTAATGCTTGCCTACCTCTGTAGTGAAGCTTTTGTGAAGAAAGTGAAGTGTATACCTTGGAGAATAGAAAACTATATATAAACATGATGAAATGTTTCTGTTTTCTGGGGCCAGGGTAGGTAAAAAGTGTTCCTTTATTGTAGTTGATTTTAAAAATGACACTTCAAAAATATTTGAAGATAATTTTGATGACACATTCTTTCTCTAAGTTTTATATTCTCTAAGCTAAATATTTCCTATTGCTTAGACTGATCAGTATGCATCATGATATTTATTGTTCTGATCACCTTTTCCTAAAGTTTATTAATGTTCCCATATGAAATGTGGTGCTTCACCTCGACTTTTGTATAGGCAAATAGGGTTCAATGGGACTTTGTTGTTGTTGAATCATTTCGGTCATGTCTGACTCTTTTTAACCCCATTTAGGGTTTTCTTGGCAGAGATATTTGCTATTTTCTTCTCCCACTCATTTTTATAGATAAGGAAACTTACCTATACAATTAAAGAAATGAGGTGGATAAAGCAATTGCCCAGGGTCATCCATTCAGTAGGTGTTTGAGGTAATATTTGAACTTAGGAAGATACATCTTCCTGACTCCAGACCCACCACTCTATCCACTGCACCACGTAGATATCATTTACCAATTGCTGGACAAAAAGCTAGTATCAATGTAACCTTTCATACTGTTGAGTTAGCTATAAGTCAGCTATTTCCCCCCCACACACACACACAAAAAGTTTTCTAATAATACCTTCTTTCATCTAGTAAAATTATTTCTTGAACTCTAATATAGGGCATTATATTTATCCCTATTCAATTTGGCTCATTGTTCTAATCTGCTTAGAATTTTTTTTGATTATAATTCTGTCATACATTATGTATATTTCTTAGTTTTGTGTTGTTTATGACTTCTAGGTAGGACTATAGATAGAGATTTACTCCTGGGACTAGAAGGGCACTAGTTCACATTCTATTTCAGAGAATTATGAGCTGATGATCATAAGGAAGTCATTTAAATGCAGTCTGCCTCATTTTCTACATCTGTAAAGTGGGGATAAAATAATACCTACCTCTTGGGTTGTTGTGAGGATAAAATGAGATAATATCATGCAGTACATTAAGATAATTATTAGCTATCACCATCTTCTTCATCATCATCATAATCACCACTACCAAAAGAAAAAATTTAGTAACCAAGCCATCAATTCCTTCATTGAAGCCACTTCTAAAAATATAGAACATAACAGAGCTCTACTAGAGACTCCTTAGCAAATGGTTATTGTTTTATTACTCAGCAGTCTAAGTCTAGACACTTTATAATCCCAACTCCATTTTGAATTGTGCTACCATATAATTTATATAAACTCATATCTTCTCCTTGATGATATTGTGAGAAACTTTCAAATGTGTTGGTGAAAACTAAATAAGCAACATCTATCATATCTTCTTTATCTGACCATCTAATAATTCTGCCAAAAAAAGAAATACAATTTCTCAGAAATAATCTGTTTTTTTTTTTTTTAATAAAAATATCTTTTGCTATTTCATGTCATTTATTTCTTGGTGTATTCCTCCCCTCTCCTCCATGCATAGACTTAAAAAAAATAAAGGGACAGCTAGATGATGCAGTGAATAGACATATGTAGATGAATATATGATGATATATGTAGATGGCCTCAGAGACTTAATACTTCCTAGCTGTGTGAAGAGGAAGATATAGCAAAAAAGTTATCAGAGATATTGAACATAAAGATTTCTGGCCAAATCATAAATTACTTTTTTTGGCCCTAGTTACATTGATTTTATTTACTCTTAAGCCTTACAATTTTATGTAGATAAAATTATTAATTTTTTTATCTTTTCTATTCCTCATTTAGTTAAGAATTTTTTGAAAAACCACAAATTGGGGAAAAAATTCATCAAAACCGTGAAAACAATATGCACAATGGCTACAAAGGATATGAATGACAAACACAATATTATAACTCTGAAGTATGCAATTCTAGCAACCAAGCTTGACTATATAGAAATTATGCAAGAAAATTGAATATATTATCTATGCTCTTTGACCCAGAGAACCCCTTACAAGCCTATATGATAAGGAAACAACAAATAATTATCAAATTTCACTTTGAACCAATATGTTTGTTTGTTGAATTGAATCAAATGTGCTGGGGCCATGTAGTGTCAGATCTGTTTCTTTTACTTATTGTCTAGTTCTTAGATCTGAATGCACCACTTGTCATACAACTCTAAAATCCTAAATTAGCAAATGCTTTCTGAGTGACAGAGAATGGTGGAAGGATATTTAGATATACCTAATTATGGAGAGGACTTTAGATATTCAATTCAATTCAGTAAACATTTATTAAACATCTACTATATGCCAGGCATTCAGCTAAACTCTGGAGATGCAAAAAGAAGCAAAAGGCAGTCTCCACCCTCAAGGAGGGCATGATTTAATGAAGGAAATAGCATGCAGAGAAATATATATATATAATTATATATATATATAAAACAAATGAAGAATAGCACTAGAATTAAGAGGGCTTAGGAAAGGCTTACTATAATAAGAGAGATTTTAGTTGGAACTTAAGGAAGCTGGGAAGCTTAGCAATCAGAATAGAAAAGAATGAGCATTCCAGACATAGGAGATAGCTAGGCAAAATGCTCTGAGCCCAGAGAGCTACAACATCACTAATTCTACCTCATTCATCAATTTACAGATAAGAAAACATAACTAGAATTCAGTGTGAGGTACCCTTTACTACAAATTTAGGCCTTATTTAATTATAGAAATAAAG
The DNA here is from genome assembly GCF_048593235.1 of Sminthopsis crassicaudata. Classification (NCBI taxonomy): domain Eukaryota; kingdom Metazoa; phylum Chordata; class Mammalia; order Dasyuromorphia; family Dasyuridae; genus Sminthopsis; species Sminthopsis crassicaudata. The sequence goes on from NC_133618.1 coordinate 374,216,171, forward strand.
CTACCACTTCCCCAGTTCAATGTCTTCTTAAACTTGGAAGGATTGCAATTACTTTCCTTTTGAAAAGGTCATTCTCTCTCACATCTTGATGGCTCTACCTTCTAGATCTGTTCTGAACGCTTCCACACTAGGGCTCCCCCAAGAAAGTCCCCACTGGTAAATATAGATTTCTATTAAAAATGCTGTCACCAACCATTGATAGAAGGAAAAGAACTTTGTTTTCTATATTTAAATGCAAACTGAACTTCATTCATTCCATTTCCAAGAGCAAATTTTCATTTTCTTTGTGGAGACTCTCTTGGAGCCTTGGAACATTGTAGCTACAACCACCCTCACTCCCCCACCTTGAAAACTGGGTTGTTGCTATTTAAAAGCATACTCGTCTTGGACTATGTAAAAAAGTATTAATTGTGGGCACTCTTGAGATGAAAGTGACCAACATTTTAATTGTGCTCCAAGTGTTTAGGAGCCAAACAAAAGGCTTCCTTGTGAACCTGCCAATTAAAAGGCCTGGAGGGGAGTGAGGGAAGCAAAGCCAGAGAGAAAAAATACGTGACCAGTCCTTCTTTGGGTTAGTTAAGGTCAAGGTTCACCAGGGATGCACTGGGTTCTCAGAGAACTTTTCTTTTTCTTTTCTTTCTTTCTTTCTTTCTTTCTTTCTTTCTTTCTTTCTTTCTTTCTTTCTTTCTTTCTTTCTTTCTTTCTTTCTTTCTTTCTTTCTTTCTTTCTTTCTTTCTTTCCTTCTTTCTTTCCTTCCTTCTTTCTTTCTTTCTTTCTTTCTTTCTTTCTTTCTTTCTTTCTTTCTTTCTTTCTTTCTTTCTTTCTTTCTTTCTTTCTTTCTTTCTTTCTTTCTTTCTTTCTTTCTTTCTTTCTTTCTTTCTTTCTTTCTTTCTTTCTTTCGAGGGCCTGTAGAAAATTAGACTTAGCTGAGCCGGTTCATTAAACAAATCTATCAGCACTTTGTCTCAAGGATAGCTCTTATCTGGAAAAAGTAAAGAAAAAAAATCCTAGTCTAAATTTAAAGTTAATTTTTGGTATAGTTGAAAATGTGCTGGACTTTTGAGTCAGGAGACCCACATTTCTATCCTGGGTGACTCTGAAAAATTATTTCATGTCTCTGATATCCAATATCCTAATCTGTAAAATGGGGAAAGAATTCTAGCACCAGTGACCTCATGAGTTTTTTGTTTTGTTTTTTATACTTTGTGGAACTCTCTTTAAAAGGGAGTTCCTTTGCTTACCACTGCTCTCATTACTATTATTATCTTGTTCTCAGAAATTCATTCAGAAAATCATCATTCGCCATTATTCTTTGAAATTTTATTTTCTCCAAACTGTTGAATCTGTAGATGAAATGACTGCTTTATCTAATTGAATAAAAGTATCAGGATAAAAGGGCAGATAGGTGTGCAGAGGATAGAGTGCTGGGCCTTGAATCAGGAAGATCTCAGTTCAAATACAGCCACAGATACTTATTAGCTCTATGACCTTGTGCTAAACACTTAACTCCATTTTCCTTAGTTTCCACATCCATAAAGGGATCTGAAGAAGGAAATGGCAATAGATACTATAAATATCCAAAAATACTAGATACCCTAGTATGTTTGTAAAGAAAGCTTCAAATGGAGTCACAAAGAGTCAGACTTGACTGAAATGACCAAAGAACAAATTAAGATTTAAATTTATTTTCTGCACATTCACTAAAAATATATATGGCATACCATCAGAAACAGACAGGATTATTAACATCATCATTGTCAAAATTATTATTTTAAAGTTCTCATCACTTTGATGGAATTGAGAGAAAAATATCATAGGGACTACTGGATATATCCTTCATCATTCTTTTTTATTTAATGAAAGTTTGTTTTTTAAATACTTGAATAAAATGATAAAATGACAAGCAAATGCTCTGTGGGTCTCCTGAAAGCATCCTTAATATATTTCTAGTGAGAACAATGGAGATATGTCATTCATCCTTTTCCTACGTGCTTTTGATAATCTCTGTTAGATTTATTATTATAACAATAAACACATCTACATTTTATGTAACAATTATAGCTAAATAAACATTTATATAATACATAAATATATGATATAATATATATGACATATTATATAATTAACAATTGTAATTGTTATTTATATACTATAATAATATTTGTTGTTGTGTTATTGTGTTGTATTATGTTGTGTTGTTGGCCTCCAAAGGAGGAGTAGAAAGGGCTTTTCACATTTTCTACTGAGAGGGGGGGAAAAGGATATGTGGCAGCATGTCTTCTCAATGATAAACTCCCGTAGCATTGGCCTTTTTGTCAGAAAGAAATTCCACAACAACACATTATAATCTAGTGATAAAAGAGATTTTGGGTAAAGCCCCATTCTCAATGGCCAGGCCACCCGGCAGGACCGTGGGGAAACTGTCAGTTCATCTGAGAGTTTGGCCTGAGCCCCAGGGCTCCAATGGATCTTGATTGTTTCCTCTAATAATAAGGAGGAGAATGTCTTTGCCATCCACAAAGGATTCTTTCTCCACTGGCATTGAGCACAGTCACATGATAAAGGCCACCCATCAGGGCCAAGTTAATGACCACAACACAAGAACAATGTTGCACCTGCCTTACTGTGCTCTGGGCTAACTAACTCTCCTACCCTCCTCATCTCCTTGATCTATTCAGTCAGCTGCTACTTTATAGCTTTAATATCAATTAAAGAGATGCCTAGTTTTAAACACTCAGTACTTGAGAGTGGGGAGACCTGAGTTTGAATCTAGATTTTGCCATTCAGAAGATTAGCAAATTAAAAATAGAGACTAAAACTAAATAATCTCTTAGGGTCCTCCACTTTTCTACTGAGTATTTCCAGGGGCCTTAGACACTATTTAGAGTCACTAGGTTAGCTTCATGGGTTTAAGAGTTGAGAGGAACCTTTGCAATATTTTTAGTCCAATCTCTTCATTTTATAGCAGAGTGGTGCCAGACATAAAAATAACTTCCCTAAATCAGAGGAAAATCTTATAATTTCACTAAGGAGACTGAAGCCTATTCATAGTAGATGACTTCTTCAGCTTCCCACAGCTTGTAAGCAGTAGTACTGGCATTTGAGCCCCTTCTGCAGAATAAGATATATTGTAATTTTCTATTTTATTATAGGCTTTCATTGATCTTGTGCTTCAGGGCTGTTTTCTATGAAGGCAATATATCTTTGGAGGCCCAAGAGACATTCACTGGCACAAGTGTTTAGTGCAGTGGTATATAACAAATAGAAAATAGTCTTGTTTACTCATTTTCGATTGACTCCAACTTTCCATTATCCCATTTAGAGTTTTTTTGTGGAGATATTGGAATAATTTTCCCTTTCTTTCTCTAGTTCATTTTACAGATGAGGAAACTGAGGCAAACAGAGTTAAGTTACTTGTCCAGGATCAAAAGAAGTAAGTGCCAAATTTTGAAGTCAGGAAAAAGTCTTCCTGACCTCAGACCTGGTACTCTTTCTCTAGGTCATCTAGCTGCCTGAAACGAGGGCCATTAAATCTATATAGAACTTCTTGAGCCCTACATGTTGACTAGGAAACCAAATATTAAGATCATTTATGTTCTATCTTTTTTTTTTATTAACATTATTTCCCAATGCATTTCAATCAAGTGTGGACTGCCTTTAAGAGTGTTGCTGGCTGTCATTTATTTAGTGGAGTAGAGAGCTGGTATTAGAATCCAGAAAACCTGTACCACTTCTGATATTATGGATCTGTAACTCTGGAGAGAACACTTAACTTCTCTGTGACCCAGTCAACTTTGAAATTTTAAGTGGCAGAGTATTTACATATTTATGCTGATAGGGGCAGTTTTCTTACTTAGAGATATGTATATTAATGAAATCACAGATATTTCCTACCTCCCCAAACAAGAGAGAAGCTAAATGATACAGTGGATAAAACCTGCAGCAGGTCTGGAGTAAGGAAGACTCACCACCCTATCTTCAAATCTGGCCTCAGTCACTTTCTCTATGACCTTGAGCAAGTCACTTTACTCTTTTTAACCATAGTTTTCTCATCTGTAAGATAAAGAAAATGACAAATCACTATATTTGCCAAGAAATCCCAAATGGGCTCACAAAGGGTTGAATATGACTGAAATAACTGAACAGCAGCTCCAAATAGCGTAAAGAGTCCTGGGTGGAGAGTAAGGAGCTATTAACTTAATATATATATTATTGGATTCTCAACCTCAGTTTCTGCCTCTATAAAAATAAGGGTTTAGATTAAACAATCTTTTTTGTAGTTTTGACATTTTATGTTCTATGATTCTAAGAATCAAGCTGGGTATATTCTGGGAACAGTGAGTTGTTCATTCTAGTGGAAACATAAAGTATGTAAGGGAAAGGTAGTGTTAGGAGGTTAAACTAGAAAAGGAGAATTACAGATTCTCAGAGATGGAAGGGATCTATAAGGTTTCCAGTTCAACCTGTATGAGCAAGGCATCCTAAACCAATCTATAAGTTCCCATACAACTTATTTTTGAAGTAGGTAAGAATTTACTACTTCATGAGTCAAGCTATTATACTTGTAGACAGTTATCCTTACTAGACAGTTTTAATCAATCAACAAGCACTTATTAAGTATCTACTATGAGCCTGAAACTGTACTAAATACTGGAGATAGAAAAAAAAAAGACAATCCCTGCTTTCAAGAAATTTACAATCTAATTGAAAATAGATTGTTTCGTAAAAGCAATTTCCAATTACTTTTAATCCACCCATTAGTTTTGGGTTGATCTTCTGGGTTCTAGTAAAAAAAAATCCTTTTCCTACAAAACAGTTGTTTAAATAAATTGTGGACCATACTAGGAATAGCAATCTAATATGTTTAGTGGATGGAGCACTTTGCCTGGAATCAAGAAGACCTGAGTTAAAATCTTGCCTCAGAAATTTACTTAAATGTGTGATTCCAAGGAAGTCATTAAAGTCATTTAAACGAAGTCATTTGTCTCAATTTCCTCATCTGGGGAAAAAAAATGTGTTTAATAATAATACCTGCCCTCCCAGAGTTGTTGTGAAGATCAAATGAGATAATGTTTGTAAGGTGATTTGCAAACTGAAAATGCTACATAATGGGAACTATAATCATCATCTTTAATCACCACTGCCATTACCATCAGCACCACCAGCAGCACCACCACGATCATCATCATCATTGTCCTTATCAACAACATTTTATGTTGTAGGTAATGGAGAGTCCATAATTTTTTTTTAACAAGAAGTGCAATTTTGTAAGACATAGATTGGCAATTGTAAGTAGGCCATATTGAAAACAGGATGAATTAGAAATGGGAAAATTGTAAAACAATATCTATATCTCTGCTCTTTTCTATCTGTATTACATTAAACAAGCTACTTAATATCCCTGTGCCTCAATTTCTTCATCTGTAAAACTAGGATCTCTGAGTTCTCTTCATGTACTAGATATAAAATCTATGATCCTGTGACTTAAGAAATAAATTTTATTCATACAGATGTCAAGAAAGTGTCCTTCACAAATGTGGAGGATGTCTTATGCCAGCTTTTGATTCCTTGACACCTTTAAGAATCATTCTTTGTATACTTGTGGAAATGAGCATACATGTGGAGATGATTAACAGAACCTTCACTGAACCTCACAGACTTGGGATCAAAGTTGTAATGCTAACCTAGAGAATTATTCACTTCAATTTTCATAACAAGGGTGGGGTCTTCCAAAGAACCAATACAAGGTGGAGGAGGCATGTTGTGATAAAGAATATAGGGGTAAATTTTAAATACTTGGTTTCAGTCTCATTTCCACCTCTTAATAATTGTTCAACTTTGGAGGAATCATTTCTGAGTCTCAGTTTCCTTCTCTGTGAAATGAAGGTACTAGATTAGATTGCTACCTTTAGTTTAAGATCCTTAGCAATTCTAATGATCTACATCCCTTTTATATCTTCACTTACTCTGTCCTTCTCACTATGATGGGCTTTCCTTTTCTTTTCACTTATATAAATTATATTCACTTTTTTGGAGCTAGAGGACTAGTATCTCTAGTGTGAGAGCTTGCCAAGCCACTTTTTGATAGCTGTTTATCCACTTTTGGTGTGAGCCTTTTATCCAACTCTCGTCTGTGTATGTCCAATTCAGTAAAGCATCTCAGCATGGGCAAAAACAGTTTGAGAGGGTAACTGATAGTCTTCAAACCTGTTGTTGAGTTGGGACGATATCTTCCCCAGGCAAGTGAAGGGTTTCCTGGTAGAATAGGTAGATAGGACTTTGTTCCAATAGCTAAGAAGGCAGTTGAAGGAGACATTGCAGAGGATGTACAGCTTGGTCAGATATTAAAGAAACAAAGATCATTCACTGTATCCTGGGCTTTTGCTAGTTACCTTGGCTTTTCTCTTGCAAATAGAATTTAATAATTCACAAAGAGGGAGTAAGGCTAATGACTTTATACACCTCCTTCTCAGTTAAATCCAATTCATGCCCAAGTCAAAACATCACCTGTGATGTCATTGTTCCTGTTCAAAAATGAAGGGCAAAATCAGAACAAAATCTCCTGACTCATAACAGTTCAAAATTTCCAGAATTTCCTGAGAGGTGCTCCTTAAAATTAGGCAGTAGGTGGGAATAAGGTAAGCAATCATTCAGAAGGCAGTTAAGTATGTATGATGGTCCAGGCACTATACAAGGCACCAAGAATAGAAAGACCAAAACAAAACTTCAAGTGAAACAATAAAAACTGCTTCTTTCTCTTAGGGAGTTTACATTTTAATGAAGGAAATCACCTACATATTATGTGTATGTTTATATGGCATGTATATGCATGCATGTGTATAATGTACATATAGAACATGGGCAAAACAGATAATATAAGTAAGGAAAAGTTCTAGTGCCTGGGGAGTATTGGAAGCAGAGAAAAAAGACAATGAAAGATTTCATGAAGACAATGTTAAGCTTAAGTTGAGTTGAAGAAAATAAGGGAATCCAAGAGATAAGGTGGGAAAATAGTTTATTTTATGCCTAGGAGACAGATAGTACAAAGATTAAAAAAGTAATTTAAAAAGATTTTTGCATATAAAAAACAGCAAGAAATGTAATTTGACTAGACTTTATAAAGGTTGGTGAAAACTGGTATGCTGGAGCCAGATAATAGAAGACTCTCACAGACAGTTGTTAAATCAGTGCTTGATTTATTGTTTAGTTGATTTTTTAAAACTTAGGAAAGTAATGGAAAAAATATTACTAATGCAGATAAAACTTAAAAGTATGTCAGGGTACAATTTCTTTTTGTTTTTTTCTCTTCTGGAAAGAGTGTAAGTGACATATGGACAGGATTAAAATATTATTAGGGACAATGAGGCATTGCTCTCTCTAAGATATGTCATGTGGCCTGTTTGCCACATCAGCTGGTAGGGTGGACCCATGAGGTAAAAAAGGGGCTTGGCCTTTGAGGCAGGAAGTTGTGTCTTACTAGAGTTAAAGAAACTGCTAATAAGTTCCATGAGGTGGTGAGGGGTGTATCCTCTTGCTGGATCTTCTCCTGAGATGCAGTGCTAACTCCAGCAGTCTCCTTTCTGTGACTCCACCAACACAGTATTGAGTGGGCTGGGCAAGGGATAATCCCAGAAGAGAGGAAGCATAATTAGACAGCTTTGAGCAGAACTCACTCTCTTGCTTCCTGCTACCCCACAGGGAGGATGACTGAATAAAGACAGACTGTTTGCACCTTCTGATCGGATCATCTCCAGAGTTTATCCGGGAATGTCCCAAAGACTGGTATGTAAGACCCTGGCAGCCTAGAATATTATGCCTAGACTGTTTGGCTCAAAGTATAAGAATACTATTTATATATGCGAATCCCTGTGTGTAGATATATGTATGTATGCATATGTATTATACTTATATATATGTACATATGTATTTTTGTATATGTATGTACATATACACGTGTGTTTATTTACATGTATATACACATATTCATAGACATTTAAATTTTTCTCAATTATATGTAACAAACATTTTTTATAATTTTGAGTCCCATGTGTTCTCTCTCCCTCTCTCTCCCTCTCTCTCCCCTCCCCTTTCTTTAATAATTTAATAAAGACTATACATTTTTCAGTCATGGAAACATTTCCATATTAGCTATATTCCCAAAGAAAATGTAATTTGAAAAAAGAATAAAGTTTCAGACGTATGCTTCAATCTTTATTCAGGTTCAATAAATTCTTTAAGTTAGGATAGTTTTAAGAAATTAAATTGCAGAATAGTTAATGAATTAACCTTAAAGCTTAAAATAACTTAGATGAAGTCTTGGCTCTGACATATATGGTTTATGTGATTGAGCAAGTTACTTAATCTCTTAGTCGTCCAGGAAACTCAAAGACTGTAAATTACCAAATAACTGCATTGATAGAGGGTGGTTCCTCAACAGTAGTTCCATATTCTAATAAAATTATAGATCATGGCCTTTGTAAAAAATGTAAATTAGGCTAGATATTTGTAAAAATTTTGAGCAATTGAATTGACATTGTCAATAGAACTAGATTCAGTCTCTAACCTGTGGATGACCAAAGTTGAACAGAGCAGGCTACACACAGAAGAGTCAGGAATCAAATCAAAGTTTAATTAATTTCAAAGTGAAGAAAAGACTTGTAAGAGAAAGTCCTCCCGAGGAAGAAGGCTTAATATGCTGGGGCAAAGGCATTGCTTTATATGAATAAATGGACATAATTATTCTTAGGTTTTGAGTAGCACTTCCCACAGCAGGCTCATGACGTGGATAATGCAGGCATTCTTGTTTCATGTGGAAACAGTTTCTAAGTTCATTGTCTCACAGCAGGGTATAGAACCAGAATTAGTGTGACAGGTACAATAATGCAGTACTTGGTTCAGTTCACTTAGCAGTTACAAGAAACAGGGATTATGATCATGTCAGGAGGTATGATGGATATCTCTCAGTCCCTGGGAAATAGGGGAAACTCCAACAAATCTAAACAATTATTAACTAATATTAAAATCATAAATCTCTCAATGAACGCCTGGTGCTAGTCAAAACAATACATTTTGCTAAAGGCTGAGATCATCAAGAACACAAAGAATTATTGTTATGTCAAGCTCAGAGCACAGTCTTCTTGCTGGGCTTTTGCTCTGGGAGACAAGGTGTCTCCAAATATCTTGACAACATATTTAAAAGAAGAATTTTAGGAAGGGATAGAGGAAAACAAATAATACAGCTCTGTATATGATAACCAAGAGGAAAGAGATCAGAAGTAGAAGTATTTACATTATAATAATTCACATGAAATCTGATAAGGGCTCCCAGAGGGGATGGAAAAGAGGGGACAAATGTGAATTTATGGGAAAAAACAAGCAGGACTCATTTGCTAGACTAAAGATGAAAGTTGAGGAAAAGGTAGGCATCATGGTTATTCAGAGGATTTAAGGCCTAGATAACTAGAAGACTAAGGATGGAAACACAGCAAGCACAGTATAACCTAAGGAGGATACATTACTTTCAGCTTCTGAAGTTCAAATGACGATAAGGAAGACGCAAAGAAAATTCCATGATCTGCAAAACAAATTTTAGACAAGCAATTCTCAGCTCATTAAACAGGACTGTTGCACTGGAGATGTAATCAATAAGTGCATAATCAATCAACAGTTAATAATTAAGAGTCTGTATAAGGAATTAAAGTAGATGTTGAGAATATAAAAATAAAAGTATGGGACTGAAAGAAAAAATAATTATAAATGAATCTTGTAAAAGAAAAAGTTTGGACTTCCGGCCAAGATGGCGGCGTGGAGGCAGACAGCTGCTTGAGCTCCTCGTTTTCTCTCAGAACTTACTTCATGACAAGCCTCTGACTTAATGCTTGACCCAGAAAGAAATCCACAAATTATCACCAAGAGAAGACATCCTTGAAAGTCGCCAGAAAAGGTCTGTGTTTGTTTGGGGGAGGGTCAATCAGACTGGGTGCAGACTGAGGGCAGACAGCCAGAGCAAGACAGGCAGCTCACACAGCTCAGACCTGAGGGGGAGGGGTGTGATCTCTGCAGTTTCTGCGAAAGGGCTTTTGCCCCAGTGTGGCAGCAAGCCAGGAGCAGAAGAGAGGGTGTAAACACCGGAGGTGAAGATTAAAACCCCAGAAAGCCAGCGTCTCTCAGAGCCCGGCCACCCCCAACCCCCACCTGGACTGACTCGGTGCGTTCTCAGAGCCTCAGAGCTCAGACTCGGTACAGTCATTGCTGTTCTGTTAGTGGCTCTCTGCTGCCCTACCCCCAGTCTGTAGAGGAAGCCCATTAATACCATCCAACCCCATCCCCCGCAAAACAGACCAATTGTTTCTCTTGTCAGTTTGTTTTCTTTGATTCCTACTCTGACAAAATGAACAAAAAATTCAAAAGGGCTCTAACCATTGACAGCTTCTGTGTGGAGAGGGAGCAGACTTCAAATGCTGAGGAGACTAGGAACAGAATGTCCCCGGATGTATCCCCTGGGAGGGATGTGGGCTGCTCCTCAATACAAAAGAACCTCATAGAGGAAATCAAAAAGGCTCTCACAAGAGAGCTGGAAGAGAAATGGGAAAAGGAAAGGGAAGCTTGGCAAGAGAGCCTGGAGAAGTCATCCCATGCATTCAAAGACAGAATGGATAAAGAAATCAAATCATTGAGAAACAAGATTAGTGAGCTGGAAAAGGTAAACAACTCCAAGGAAAACAGGATTAGTGAGCTGGAAAAGGTAAACAACTCCAAGGAAAACAGGATTAGAGAGCTGGAAAAAGAAATCAGCTCTCTAAAAAATAAAATGGATAAAATGGAAAAAAATTCCATAGAAGATAAAAACTCAATTGGACAATTACAAAGAGATATAAAAAAAGTGAGTGAAGAAAATACATCATTGAAAATTAGACTGGAACAAGTAGAAATGAATGACTCAAGGAGAAACCAAGAGGGAGTCAAGCAAAATCAGAGAAATGAAACAATTGAAAAGACTGTCAAGTACCTTACCAGAAAGACAACAGACCTGGAAAACAGATCCAGGAGAGACAATTTGAGAATAATCGGACTCCCTGAAAAATGGGAGGAAAATAAGAGCTTGGACACCATTTTCGAGGAAATTATCAAAGAGAACTGCCCAGACGTTTTGGAAACAGAGGGTAAAATAGACATTGAGAAAATTCATTGATCACCTACTGAAAGGGACCCTAAAATCAAAACGCCAAGAAATATAGTGGCCAAGTTCAAGAACCATCAGACAAAGGAAAAGATATTGGAAGCTGCTAGAAAAAAACAATTCAGATATGGAGGATCCACAATAAGGATAACACAGGATCTAGCAGCATCCACATTAAAAGAACGCAGGGCCTGGAACATGATATTCCGAAAGGCTAAGGAACTTGGTATGCAGCCAAGAATAACTTACCCAGCAAGAATGAGCATCATTTTCCAGGGAAGAAGATGGACATTTAACGAAATAAATGAATTCCATCTATTTTTGATGAAAAAACCAGACCTACATAAAAGGTTTGATCTTCAAATACAGAACTCAAGAGACTTCTAAAAAAGGTAAAAAGAAATCTTGAGAACTATACTTCTGTCAAAAAAATATGTAAAGAACATATGTACAATTTGTCTTAGAAACTAGTGGTGGAAAGGAGATTATATCATAAAAAAGTGTAAAGTGGTGGTACTACATCTCATGAAGAGGCAAAGGTAACCTATTATATCTGAGAGAAAGAAAGGAGGGAGATGAACATAGCGTGTATCAAGAGACATATTTGATTTATGGTGAAACTTCTTCCACTTCATTGAAAAGTGAAAGGGAAGGAGTAAGCTAAGGGGAAGGGAATACAGTAATTTCGAGGAAAAGGGGTAAAATAAGGGGAGGATCTTTAAGGTGGGGGAGGGATCCTAAAAAGGGAGGGCTGTGAAAAGCAAGTGGTGTTCACCAGTTTAATACTGGGTAGGAGGGTAAAAGGGAAGGAAAGGGGAAAAGCATAAGCAGGGGTTAATAGGATGGCAAGCAATATAGAATTAGTCCTTCTAACCATAAATGTGAATGGGGCAAACTGCCTCATAAAGAAGAAGCAGTTAGCAGACTGGATTAAAAGTCAGAATCCTACTATATGTTGTTTACAGGAAACACACCTGAAACAGGATGAGACATTCAAACTAAAAGTAAAAGGGTGGAGCAGAATCTATTATGCTTCAGGCAAAACCAAAAAAGCAGGAGTAGCCATCCTCATCTCAGATCAAGCAAAAACAAAAATTGATCTAATTAAAAGAGATAAGGAAGGGCATTATATCCTGCTAAAGGGAAGCATCAATAGTGAAGCAGTATCAATATTAAACATGTATGCACCAAGTGGTGCAGCATCTAAATTCTTAAAAGAGAAATTAAGAGAGCTGCAAGAGGAAATAGATAGCAAAACTATAATAGTGGGAGATCTCAACCTTGCACTCTCAGAATTAGATAAATCAAACCACAAAATAAATAAGAAAGAAGTCAAAGAGGTAAATAGAATACTAGAAAAGTTTGATATGATAGATCTTTGGCGAAAGCTAAATGGAGACAGAAAGGAATATACTTTCTTCTCAGCAGTTCATGGAACCTATACAAAAATTGATCATATACTAGGGCATAAAAACCTCAAAATCAAATGCAGTAAGGCAGAAATAGTAAATGCATCCTTTTCAGACCATAATGCAATCAAAATAACATTTAATAAAAAGCCAGGGGAAAATAGACCAAAAAATAATTGGAAACTAAATAATCTTATACTAAAGAATGATTGGGTAAAACAGCAAATCATAGACATCATTAATAACTTCACCCAAGAAAATGACAATAATGAGACATCATACCAAAATGTGTGGGATACAGCCAAAGCAGTAATTAGGGGAAGTTTTATATCTCTACAGGCCTGCATAAAATAGAGAAAGAGAGGGCCAACGAATTGGGTTTACAACTAAAATTGCTAGAAAAGGAACAAATTAAAAACCCCCAAACACAAAACTTGAAATTCAAAAAATAAAAGGTGAGATTAATAAAATTGAAAGTAAAAAAACTATTGAATTAATTAATAAAACTAAGAGTTGGTTTTATGAAAAAACCAACAAAATAGACAAACCCTTAGTAAACCTGATTAAAAAAAGGAAAGAGAAAAAGCAAATTGATAGTCTTGAAAATGAAAAGGGTGAACTCACCACTAATGAAGAGGAAATTAGAACAATAGTTAGGAGCTACTTTGCTCAACTTTATGCCGATAAATTCGATAACTTAAATGAAATGGAAGAATACCTTCAAAAATATAGCTTGCCCAGATTAACAGAGGAAGAAGTAAGTAGTCTAAATAGTCCCATCTCAGAAAAAGAAATAGACCAAGCTATTAACCAACTTCCTAAGAAAAAGTCCCCAGGACCAGATGGATTTACAGGTGAATTCTACCAAACATTTAAAGAACAACTAACTCCAATGCTATGTAAACTATTTGAAAAAATAGGGATTGAAGGAGTCCTACCAAATTCCTTCTATGACACAGACATGGTACTGATACCTAAAACAGGTAGATCGAAAACTGAGAAAGAAAACTATAGACCAATTTCCTTAATGAATATTGATGCTAAAATCTTAAATAAGATATTAGCAAATAGACTTCAGAAAATCATCCCCAGGATAATACACTATGACCAAGTGGGATTTATACCAGGAATGCAGGGCTGGTTTAATATTAGGAAAACTATTAGTATAATTGACCATATTAATAATCAAATTAATAAAAACCATATGATCATCTCAATAGATGCAGAAAAGGCATTTGATAAAATCCAACATCCATTCCTACTAAAAACGCTTGAGAGTATAGGAATAAATGGACTATTCCTTAAAATAATAAGGAGCATATATTTAAAACCTTCAGTAAACATCATATGTAATGGTGATAAACTAGAACCTTTCCCTGTAAGATCAGGAGTGAAACAAGGTTGCCCACTATCACCATTACTATTCAATATAGTACTAGAAACTCTAGCCTTGGCAATAAGAGCTGAGAAAGAGATCCAAGGAATTAGAGTAGGAAATGAAGAAGTCAAATTGTCACTTTTTGCAGATGACATGATGGTATACTTAGAGAACCCCAAAGACTCTGCTAAAAAGCTATTAGAAATAATTCAGAATTTTAGCAAAGTTGCAGGGTACAAAATAAATCCACATAAATCCTCAGGATTTTTATACATTACCAACACAATCCAACAGCAAGAGATACAAAGAGAAATTCCATTCAAAATAACAGTCGATAGTATCAAATATTTGGGAATATATCTACCAAAGGAGAGTCAGGAATTATATGAGCAAAATTACAAAACACTTGCCACAAAAATAAAGTCAGATTTAAATAATTGGAAAGACATTCAGTGTTCTTGGATAGGCCGAGCGAATATAATAAAGATGACAATACTCCCCAAACTAATCTATTTATTTAGTGCTATACCAATCAGACTCCCAAGAAACTATTTTAATGACCTAGAAAAAATAACAACAAAATTCATATGGAAGAATAAAAGGTCGAGAATTGCAAGGGAACTAATGAAAAAAAAGTCAGAGGAAGGTGGTCTAAGTGTACCTGATTTAAAGCTATATTATAAAGCAACAGTCACCAAAACCATTTGGTATTGGCTAAGAAATAGACTAGTTGATCAGTGGCATAGGTTAGGTTCACAGGACAAGATAGTGAATAAAAATAGCAATCTAGTGTTTGACAAACCCAAAGATCCCAAATTTTGGGATAAGAATTCATTATTTGACAAAAACTGCTGGGAAAACTGGAAATTAGTATGGCAGAAACTAGGCATGGACCCACATTTAACACCACATACTAAGATTAGATCAAAATGGGTCCAAGATTTAGGCATAAAGAACGAAATCATAAATAAATTGGAGGAACATGGGATGGTTTACCTCTCAGACTTGTGGAGGAGGAAGGAGTTTGTGTCCAAGGGAGAACTAGAGACCATTATTGATCACAAAATAGAACATTTTGATTACACCAAATTAAAAAGTTTCTGCACAAACAAAACTAATGCAAACAAGATTAGAAGGGAAGTAACAAATTGGGAAAACATTTTTACAGTTAAAGGTTCTGATAAAGGCCTCATCTCCAAAATATACAGAGAATTGACTTTAATTTATAAGAAATCAAGCCATTCTCCAATTGATAAATGGTCAAAGGATATGAACAGACAATTTTCAGATGATGAAATTAAAACTATTTCCACTCATATGAAAGAGTGTTCCAAATCACTATTGATCAGAGAAATGCAAATTAAGACAACTCTGAGGTATCATTACACACCTGTCAGATTGGCTAAGATGACAGGAACAAATAACGATGAATGTTGGAGGGGCTGTGGGAAAACTGGGACACTGATGCATTGTTGGTGGAGTTGTGAAAGAATCCAACCATTCTGGAGAGCAATCTGGAATTATGCCCACAAAGTTATCAAAATGTGCATACCCTTTGACCCAGCCATACTACTATTGGGCTTATACCCCAAGGAACTACTAGAGAAGGTAAAGGGTCCTGTATGTGCCAAAATGTTTGTGGCAGCCCTTTTCATAGTGGCTAGAAGCTGGAAGATGAATGGATGTCCATCAATTGGAGAATGGTTGGGTAAACTATGGTATATGAATGTTATGGAATATTATTGTTCTATAAGAAATGACCAACAGGAGAAATACAGAGAGGCTTGGAGAGACTTACATCAACTGATGCTGAGTGAAACGAGCAGAACCAGAAGATCATTATACACTTCAACAATGATACTGTATGAGGATGTATTCTGATGGAAGTGGATTTCTTCAACATAGAGAAGAACTAATCCAATTCCAATTGATTAATGATGGACAGAACCAGCTACATCCAGAAAAGGAACACTGGGAAATGAATGTAAACTGTTATTTTTACCTTCTGAATCCAATTCTTCCTGTGCAACAAAAAATTCGGTTTTACACACATATATTGTATCTAAATTATACTGTAATATATTTAACATATATAAGACTGCTTGCCATCTGGGGGAAGGGGTTGGGGGAGGAAGGGAAAAAATCTGAATAGAAGTAAGTGCAAGGGATAATGTTGTAAAAAATTACCCATGCATATGTACTGTCAAAAAATGTTATAATTATAAAATAAAATAAAAAATTAAAAAATAAATAAATAAAAAAAAAAAAAAAAGAAAAAGTTTGTAAAAGAAAAAATTTGGAAGCCTGAAGATATTTTGTTCTCTGTGTATCATTGAAGAGCCAAGATATGACAGGTTTTTCTTTTTATTTTTATTTTTTATTTCTCTTAAACTTTTATTTCACATTCTCTGAAGTTCTGATGCATTGTTTTCTTTCATTTTATTGTGTGTGAGGGCAGAAGGAGACAGGATGACTCTAGGAAAGTTATACTGTCAATAACCAGGAAAGGAAAGAATGTCTTTAGAATCAGAGTCTCCATTTGCTTAAGAGCAAAGGAGCCAATATTTAGCAAGGAAAAGAGCCCAGAAGTCCTGATAAATGAATGACCCCAGGGAAAAGTACCAAACAAAGATTTGCTAATCTAGAGTCAAAGGAATAGGATATCCCATGGAGATGTTCCAAGAACAATGCAAATCCCATTTCTGACTCCAATTCAGTGTGAGCTGGTTTGTTTATCACACAAAGTGTTTCAGTCACATTTCCCATTAACCTTTCTGGCATATCAAGTAAGATACCACAAAAACAGAATGATTTAGAGCCAAAAAGGCTCCAAAAGGGGAATGAAGTAGAAAGAAAATTGGCTGAACATCAGGAGATTTGGGTTTAGTCTGGAGCTGAACCTTTCTTTAAGCATAGAGAAATTAGATTTGTTTAATTTATCATCACAGAGCAAAATTAGGAGCATTTGGTAATTGTTGTAGAAGGGCAAATTTTGGCTTGATACCAAGAATATTAGAACCTTCCAAAAAGTAGAGAAGGTTCCCTCAGGAGACAAGAATGTTGTGGGGATCCCTAAGTAGAAACTAGGTTATTAATTATTGGAAACCACCTATAGTGAGAATTCTGGGTTTCAAAAATGCATTCCTCCAATGGCTAACAAGTTCTTTATGTATTTTGTCAATCAATTAACCAATGTTTACTTATTTATTTGTATACACACACACACACACACACACACACACACACATATATATATATATACACATATATATATAATGTCTGGGTCAGCTCCCTGGAGGGTCTCAGGAACAGTCAAAGTCAGGATAAATCAAAGTCCTTGGTTTTTAGGGGGAGAAGTGAAGTAGGCAGGCAAGCTGCTACTTGGCTTGCCAAAGAGTTCAGAATCCAGGATACATCTTTGGCAATTATATAATGATCTCGTGGTCTTGCTCATTTTACTCATTACAGTTAATGTAAGTCTCTCCTGGCATTCTGAAATCCTCATGATGGTCATTTCTTACAGAACAATAATATTCCATAACACTCATATACCATAATTTTTTCAGGGTAATTCTCCAATTGATGGGCATCCACTCGGTTTCCAGTTTTTTCCTGCATTTTTTTATTTGTTTTGTTCATATGTTTCCTGACTTTCCCTTGGCAGATAGATTCCCAAATATTTTATACTATCTATAGTTACTTTAAATGGAATTTCTCTTTGTAACATTAACTGTTGGATTTTGTTAGTGATATATAAGGATGTCGATGACTTATGTGGGTTTCTTTTGTATACTGCAACACTGCTAAAGATGTAGATTATTTGTAATAGCTTTTTAGTAGAATCTCTGGGGATCTCTAAGTATACCATCATGTCATCTGCAAACAGTGATAATTTGGTTTCCTCATTACCTACTCTAATTCCTTTAATCTCTTTCTCAACTTTTATTGCTGAAACTAGCATTTTTTTAAATTTTATTTATAAATTTTTTTGCCATTATATATGCAAGAGTAATTTTTTATAACATTATCCCTTGTATTCATTTTTCCAAATTATCCCCTCCTTCCCTCTACTCCCTCCCCTTGATGACAGGCAATCCCATATATTTTACATGTGTTACAATATAACTTAGATACAACATATGTGTGTAAATACCATTTTCTTGTTGCACATTAAGTATTAGATTCCAAAGGTATAAGTAAACTGGGTTAGACAGTAGTTCTAACAGTTTACATTCACTTCCCAGTGTTCATTCTCTGGGTGTATTTGTTTTTGTCCATCATTGATCAACTGGAAGTGAGTTGGATCTTCTTAATGTTGAAGATATCCACTTCCATCAGAATACATCTTCATACAACATTGAAGTGTACAGCGATCTTCTGGTTCTATTCATTTCACTCAGCATCAGTTGATGTAAGTCTCTCCAAGCCTCTCTGTATTCCTCCTGCTGATCATTTCTTACAGAGCAATAATATTCCATAACCTTCATATACCATAATTTACCCAACCATTCTCCAATTGATGGACATCCATTCATCTTCCAGAAACTAGCATTTCTAATACAATATTGGATAATAATGGTGATGTTGGGCAACCTTGTTTCACTCCTGATCTTATTGGGAATTTTTTTATCCCCATTTATCCTCATTACATATGATCCTTACTGGTAGTTTTATATAGATGTTCTGATTATTTTAAAGAAGAGTCCATTTATTCCTATACTCTCAAAGTGTTTTTAATGGGAATGGACGTGACATTTTATCAAATGCTTTTTTTGCATCTATTGATATGATCATATGTTTTTTGTTAAGTTGGTTATTGATATAATCAATTATGCTAATAGTTTTCCTACTATTGAACTAGCCCTGCATGCATGACATCAAGCCAACTTGGTCATGGTGTACTATTCTGTTGATGATTTTCTGTAATCTTTTTGCTAATATTTTATTTAAGATTTTAGCATCAATATTCATTAGGGAGATTGGTCTATGATTTTCTTTCTCTATTTTCAACCTACCTGATTAAAATATCAGTACCATGTCTGTGTCATAAAATGAATTTGATAGAAGTCCTTCATTCCCTATTTTTTCAGATAGTTCATATAACATTAAAGTTAATTGTTCTTTAAATGTTTAGTAGAATTCACATGTAAATCCATCTGGTCTTGGGGATTTTTTCTTAGGGAGCTGATTAATAGCTTGTTCTATTTCTTTTTCTGAAATGGGACTATTTAAGCAATTCATTTTGTCCTCTGTTAATCTGGGAAGGCTATGTTTTTGAAGGTAGTCATCCATTTCACTTAGATTATCAAATTTATTGGCATAAAGTTGGGCAAACTCACTCCTAATTATTGCTCTAATTTCTTCTTCATTGGTGGAAAGTTTTCCCTTTTCATTTTTAAGACTAATTTGATTTTCCTCTTTTCTTTTTTCTAATCAGATTTTCCAAAGGTTTATCTATTTTAATGGTTTTTCATAAAACTAACTCTTAGTATTATTTATTAATTTAATAGTTTCTTTGTCTTTTTACTTTCAATTTTATCAATTTCTCCTTTTAATTTTAGAATTTCAAGTTTAGTATTTGATTGGAGTGTTTTGATTTGGTCTTTTTCTAGCTTTTTAAGTTGCAAGCCCAATTCATTGATCTTCCCTTTCTCTATTATATTCATGTAAGCCTCTAAAGATATAATATTTCCCCTTATTACCACTTTGGTTGCATCCCATAAATTTTGGTATGCTGTCTCATTGTTGTCATTTTCTTGGGTGAAATTATTAATTGTGCCTATGATTTCTTGTTTCACCCATTCATTCTTTAAGATGAGATTATTTAGTTTCTACTTCGTAGTCTATTTACCAAAAAAAAAAGGTTTTTGTTGAATGTAGTTTTTATTGCATTGTGATCTGAAAAGAATGTATTTACTATTTCTGCCCTTCTGAATTTAATTTTGAGGTCTTTATGTCCTAATATATACTCAATTTTTGTATAGCTTCCATGAACTGCTGAGAAGAAAGTGTACTCCTTTCTGTCTCCATTCAGTTTTCTCCAAAGATCTATCATATCTGACTTTTCTAATATTCTATTTACCTCTTTAAGTTCTTTCTTAACTGTTTTGTGTTTTGATTTATCTAATTCTGAGAGTGCAAGGTTGAGAGCTCCCACTATTATAGTTTTGCTGTCTATTTCTTCTTGCAACTCTCTTAACTTCTCTTTTAGGAAGTTAGATGCTATACCACTTGGTGCATATATATTTAGTATTGACATTGCTTCATTGTCTATGCTACCTTTTAGCAAGATATAGTTTCCTTCCTTATCTCTTTTAATTAGATCAATTGTTACTTTTGCTTGATCTGAGATAAGGAAGCCTACCCCTGCTTTTTGGACTTTACCTGAAGTATAATAGATTTTGCTCCAGCCTTTTGCCTTTACTCTGTATGTATCTCCCAGCTTTAAATGTGTTTCCTGTAAACAACATGTTGTAGAGACCTGGCTTTTGATCCAGTCTGATATCTGCCTCTGCTTTATGGGAGAGTTCATCCCATTTATCTTTATGTTTAAAATTACTAATTCTGTATTTTCTGCTAACTTACTATCCCCAGATTATGCTTTTCTTTTTCTTTTTCCCCTTATCTCCCTCCCCAGTATTAAACTTAGGGGCACCACTTGCCTCACCCAGCTCTCCCTCTTTAAAACCTCTCTTACTCCCTTTGAGTCCCTTCCCCTTTCTTATACCTTTCCCTCATTATTCTTTTCCTTTTCCCTTTTTCTCACCCACTTTTTAATGAGGTGAGAGAAGTTCCTTTAGACCAAATATGTCAATTATTTTTCTCTTTGATCCAAATCTGATAAGACTAAGATTCACACAATGCTCCTCCACATCCCTAAATTCTCTCAGATATGATAGGTTTCCTTTACCTCTTCATGAGATATAGTTTCCCTCTTTTTATCTCTACTTTTTCCTTTTTTTGATATTATCCCCTTTCCACTTCTGCTTCCATTTTTTATATTATATCAGTAAAATCAAATTATAGATTCAGTCTTTATGTATGTCCATAACAGAAATACAGTTCTAAAGAGTTCTTTTTACCTCTTTCTGCTTCTCTTGAATCCTATAGTTGGAGGTCAGTTTTTTGTTTTTGTTTTTTGTTGTTTGTTTGTTTAGCTGTTTTTTTTTTTTTCATTAGAAACAAATGGAATTCACCTGCTTTATTAAATATCCATCTTCTTCCCTTGAAGAAAATGTTCAGCTCAGCTGAGTAGTTTATTCTTGGCTGCATTCCAAGTTCTTTTGCCTTTTGGAATATCAGATTTTGGGGCCCTTCGATCCTTTGATGTAGAAGCTGCTACAACCTGAGTGATACTCATTGTGGCTTCTCAGTATTTTAATTGTATTTTTTTTCTGGCTGCTTGTAATATTTTTTCCTTAGTCTGATGTTTCTGAAATTTAGCCACAATATTCATTGGAATTTTTATTTTAGGGTCTGTTTCAGAAAGTTTTTGATAAATGCTTTCAATGCATATTTTACCTTCTAATTTTATTACATTTGGGCAGTTATCTTTGATGATTTCCTGTAAAATAATGTCTAGGCTTTTTTTTTTTCATCATAACTTTTGGGAAGTCCAATAATCCTCAGATTATCTCTCCTAGATCTGTTTTCCAGGTCTGTTTTTTTTTTTTTTTTTTCCCAATATATGTGATTTATTATGGGTTTGGAAGTAAAGTTAAAGTCTAGTTAGTAAAAGGTGTTAGGTAAAGAGAGGAGGATACCAGAACCAGAAGTTCCAGCGGACAGAGAGTCCTTGGGGTACCAGGCATGGTGCTAGCATGCTTTGACCCTCTGCAAAGAGAGAACTCCAGCTTGGCTCTTTTATAAGGAGAAATTTAGCTAAAGGTGCCTATGGGTGGAGTCCCTAGTTAGTTCCTTGTTGGGTTTCATCCAGGGCTAGAATTTGCTAGGTGGGGGTTGGGAAACCTGAACAGATCATTAGAATGGGGGCTGGGATAGCCCAAGTTGGCTCAGATCTGATGGGGGCTGGGAGAGCCCAGATATCTCCTATTGGAATTCAAAAGGGTGCTTTTGACCAGGATTTGTGAATCAAAAGTCCTAGCTTCTTCTGCTATGAGGGGTTGGGAATCAGAAAGGAATAAATCAATCTGAAAAGACTAGTCTTAAAGGGACCACAACCCACATCATTCCCCCCTTAAGCAATTAAAACTTAAATTCATTTAAGAAAAAAGAAACTTGGAACAGAGTCTCTTATTGAGACAAAATTGAAGATTTTCTCCAAGGATCTACAGAGTACCAGAGTCCCCTCTTCATTCCTCCCTTAATCAGTCCCCTCCAAATGCATGTGGGAAAAGGGGAGGCGATTTCCTCTTAATTGCTTCGAGCTGACAAGGGTTGTAGAGATTTGGGGTTTCATGTCAGGAGGTGCGGTGTGGGGTTTGGGGATGGCAGCAGGGCATCTAAGGTTTTTGTTTTTGTTTTGTTTTGTTTTGTCCCAGTCATTTGTCCTCAGTCAGTTGTCTCATGTTCTCCAGGCTGAACGGTAGTTGAGAATCCAGAGTTTAAAGCCTAGAGAAAACAGATCTTGGGAGCAAATTAAAAGTGGGGTGTCATCCAGGGCAGAGATAGTGATATTTGGGGGAATGGGGCCTTTAGCAAGAAATATATCAGGTCCCTTCTGTGGGCTGCCTGTAGAATGCTAATGGCCCATCTAACTATCAAAGAGAAGTAGGAGAAAATGCTGAGAGCAAAAGATTATTTGTCTATCTAGTCAAGATAAGAATGCAATTTAAGCTCTTAAAAATCTCTTAACTATACTGCTTTTCTTTAAAAGAAGAGAGTTGGTTCCTCAATAAGCAAAGATCCTGAATCTTCCCTAGTTTCCCCACTCTTGTGGGGGAAGGGTGGAAGGAGTCAGAGGGGGTGCCAAGCATCAGCATTGCCCACCCAGCTTGCCTGCCCCAGAGGTGTTTGGACTGTCCTGGGATAAAAGGGGAAACAGGGCCAGACTCCAATTTCCTACTAGGGAGCAGGATGCTAGGGGGCTAGTTCAGCCCCTATGGTGTTTGCTGAAATAGTTTCTCCAGTGTTCCTCCTGCTCAAACTCAGGATAGAGACTGGGGTCTCCTCAGACAGTTTCCTACAGGCCTAAGTCTGGGAGAGATTTGTATTTAAAAAAAGCACATCTGCTCTGAGTGTTTCTCTTAGGAGGCAGAAGTTGCCCTGAGAAGGAAAGCTGATAGAGTCAGGTTAGAGAGTTAAAGGGAAATCAACAGGTGTTAGCAGCAGTTTTGGCCTTGGACCTCTGAGGGAAAAAAAAAAAAAAAAAGTTGAGGAAGTGGATGGGTCCCAGGTCTCATCAGGTTGAGTTTTTAGCTTTGAAAGAGACAAGTGTGCAGGGTGATTTGGCTCAAAGCTTATTGCCTGAGGACAGAGGTAAAATATCAGTCCCAGAGTTTGAAAGAGAAAATAAACGTTTTTAAGAATAGACTAGCCAGAGAATTGGTGTGTGGAGAGAAATTGGAATTCAGCTAATTTATTTGGAGTTCAGGTGTTGAGATGGAGGTATTTTTCTCAAGTCTAATGTATCTCTGCATTAAGAGACAGCTTAAAGGAGAATCTCTAGTCATAGGGGAGGGAAGCTGACCCATCTTTGCCACAAGCCTGAAAACTTTCCTTTTCTATAGCAACCTTCCTAGACTTCTCTAGTGAGGTGAAACAAAGAAACAGGAATTTGTCTGCCCAGGCATCCCCGGTGCCCGGAACAAATCTTAACCCAGCCTTGCTTTGTAGGAGGGCCATCAATGATGACCCATGACGAAAGCAAGGCTCTCCGGGACAGTTCCACCACTGGTTCCCCGGGGAATTTGAACTGTCCCCCACTATAGAAAGGTGATGTGGTGGGCTTGCCTTAGTGAAAACCTTGTGAGAGGGTCACTGATGAGGGCAGGGTTCAATAGCTCCTAGCCTAACTATAGACAGTATTCATATTCTATAGCCCCTAGACTCCTTGAGCCATAGTGCCAGAGAAACTGAGGTAGAACTGTGACACAACAGAGCACAGGAGAGTTTATCAGGGACCAAATATAGAGCAGAGAACAAGTCTAGAGAGAGCTTGGAAAAAAAGACAACAGGAAAGACAGACTTCTTTCCTAAAAGTGTTCACCGAATTAAAGTTAAGGAGTTTTGAAAACAGGTTCCATCTTTCCCAACTCATTTCCTGCTGCAGTCAGGGAATAAGAGAAAATAAAGAAGGCATCTTTACTCTCTTAACAATTAATTTAATTTGCCTTGATTTGGAGTTTTATTTCCCAGCCATCATTCCAAAGTCTTTCCTGAAGCTTCAACCGGGCCAGGATTGGATCCTAGGAAAATAATCTTTAATTGTTGGCAGGGGCATAGAATGCCAGTCCAGAAAAAGTAGGAGAGAATATGCTAAGAGCAAAAGGTCTTGGGATTGAGAAAATTAGGAGTTAGGAGTTCCCACCTAAGGTTAGTTAGGAAGTGAGACAGAGAGAGACATAGCCACGTTTTAGGAGATAGCGAGGCTATTTATCTCCCCAGGATCACATAAGCAAAGTTTAAGTAAATGCCCTGAGGCTAGGAAAAAGATCCGAGTGCAGTTTGAAATTCCCTGTTTTTGTAGATAGCCTTTGAGCATGCAAAAGCATAATTTTGAGGCTTCTACAGTTAAAAGCAGTGATGGGAGGCATTGCTCTAAGATAGAGTGACCAAATCAGGGAAACTGAGTCCCATTTTAAAATGTATGGGACAAGCTTTAAAATGTATGGGACAAGCTTGCTTTCTGAGGCTGGAAGTTATGGCTCTTAAGAGCCAAGTAAAAGATATGGAAGGGTCATAGCCCACTTGTCCAGATTGCCGGCAAAGTACCATTTTAAAAGTTGATGGGAAACTTTTCCAGAGATTTTGAGAAGACTAAGATTGAGTCTCCAATCTCCCCACTGTACAGTACCCCAAGAAGGGGATAGGATGGAAGCATTTAAATGACAGGTTGCCAAGCCATATGGGAGAGGTCTGAAAAAGGCCTTGAGAGGGTGGGGGAGAAAGAGATGCTACCTTACCCAGTGCGGTGCATCCAAAATAGCAAGGGCTTTTCTGTTGATTTCATACTGGAACTTGAGGGTGGGGTAGCTTTTCCAAGCCCCCAAACGTTGCTGGGACAGCAAGACCTGAAGGAAAGACTGCTCACTCCTGTCCAGGAAATAGCAGCTGAGTAGAGACATAACTCCAAGCTCACCCCAATTCAGTGACCTTTCTCCTCATGGCTACAGCCTGACCATTACAGACTATTGTATTTAACAGTGGAGTGGGAGAAGGGCCCAAACACATATTCTCTTAAATTTCTCCAGTTATCTCCCCAAAACAGATCAAAGAGAATGCTGGGCTGGCACCTCCAAGAAGGGTGGGGTCCCCAGAATGGCCATGTGTCTCCTAGGTGGGGGGGGAGAGAGTTGTTAAAAAGACACTTCCTCTCCTGTCTCAGAGTTCCTGCCTGAGGGCTGGCTTTCTGGTGAGAGAAAAAAAAAAAAAAAAAAGACTAGAAATGCCTTGAAATGCAAAGGAAGGTCCTTTGTCTCTGGAGGGAGTTTCCTCAAGCCAAGCATCTGCTAAGGAAGGATTTTAGAGGCAGAGGTGTGTCTAGGTTGTGGACAGGTAAAAGATTTTATTAAAAAAAAAAGAAAAAAAAGTCTTTTACTTTGTCCAGAGTTCTGGATTTCCTGGTCTTACCATCTCTAAAAATAGAGTGTGACAAAAAGAGGCCTTTTTGCCTGAAATGCAAGTAGTCTCCATGGGAGAATATTGCCGGCAGCCCAGACTCAGTCTGGGTGCCCACTATGTTTAGAGATATGGTGAGATGAAAGAAGGAACACAGATTTTCTTCCTAGAAGAATACTGCAGGAAGAGCTCAAAACCTATATTGGTTCTGAGTGCCCTGAAAAGGTTAAGGTTCCATTTGGTAGCCAAATTATGTCTAGTTTTCAGGGATTTTGGTCAGGGAACCAAATAATGAGATCTAGATATGGGGTAACTAAATGAAATTAGGGTTAATAGAGGTCTAGTGGCAAGTTTGGGGTACAAGAAGTCAAATGGAGCTCTCCTGCAACCCCTTTGGATTCTGTACAAGGATAGAAGTTAAATGAGGTCTAGTGGCAGCGCAGAATCCTCTGTAAAGGAATTTATAGGCCCAGAAACCTAGATTGATAAAAGAGGTTTATTATGGGATTTGGAAGTAAAGTTAAAGTCTAGTTAGTAAAAGGTGTTAGATAAAGAGAGGACACCAGAACCAGTAATTCCAGTGGATAGAGAGTCCTTGGGGTGCCAGGCATAGTGCTAGCATGTTTTGACCCTCTGCCCCAAGTAGATATGTAACAGTTTTTCTATTTTTTCATTTTTTTGGTTTTGCTTGACTAATTCTTGATGTCTCAACGAATCATTCATTTCTATCCAGTTTTGATTTTTAATGAGTTACTTTTTTATTAGCTTTTTTTAAACTTCTTTTTGCATTTGTCCAATTGAGTTTTTAAATTAGTTATTTTGCTCTATGGAATTTTTTTCCATTTCACTAAACTTTTTTTTTAACTGAGTTATTTTTTTTTTCTCCAATTCACAAATCTTACTTTCCTGGAAGTTCTTTATCTTTTCCAATTCACAAATTCCGTTTCCCTAGGCATTCTTTACTTTTTCCAATTCACATTTTAGGAAGTTGTTTTCTTTTTCCACTTTATCAATTTTTCTTTAACTGAATTATATGGCTTTTCCGTGCTCTCTTATAGAGCATCTCTTTCCTTTCCCCATTTTTCTTCTAGCTCTCTAGCCTTGTGTGATAGGGACCAGGCTGTATCCCTCTTTGGGGCATTGCCTGGTGACTGCTATTAGTCTCCTCGGGGTTGAAAACCTGCTCTCTTTCTGTATAGACGCTATCTATGGTTAAGTATGTTTTTGTTTTTGTTTTTTTTTTTTTACTCATTAAAAAAAATTCAGGGAAAGGAGGTTACCAGCTTTTTTCAGCAGAACAGAGATAGATATATGGACAGTAGCTGTCCTGCAATGGGCTGCAAAGAGAGGTAGAGCTGCAGAAGTGCCCTGGGAAGAGCCCCTAAGAGGAAGTGTGACTGCCCCAGGCCAAAACCCCTCACTGTAGAATGGGGCTGCACAGCTGTGCTGTGGTCTGTACTGAGTCACTTCTGGTGCTGGATGGGTGTAGCCAGATCCTGTTAAATTCCGGCTTTTTTTGAAGTACACTCTACCTTTGGCATTGTGTAACGTCTGATCTACTGCTTTGCAACTAAAGCAGAACAGCCAACCTGTGGTAGAGTCCTCCCTGCAAAATTTCCACCAGTGGAGAACATCCCCACCCTGGTCGCTCAATGTGCTAGTCTTTGTATTTTGCTTCCCTGCCTGTGCTGGCCTGCTTCCACCAAGACAAACCTTTTCTGGCGATCCTCCAGATTATCTTCAGCTGGTAATTTGTTGTATTCCCAATATTCATGGATTTTACCAGCCAAGCACTATTTCTAAAGCTGAATTTGGTAATTAGTAGTGAAGGTAGAATAGGAGGTTAGAATGATGCATGTGTCTTCTCCACCATCTTGGCTCTGCCTCCTGTTCTTTTTTAGCTTTAGCTAGTGCCTTTTGTAATCTTGTCAGGTTGCTTCATAAATTGTACTGATTGTGTCACTGGTCTTCCCCCTCCTCCTTATCCTTTCACCAAAGAAGGGTTAATTGAGGGGGCAGGGTTACGAGATGAGGAATGCCCTAATGGCTCCTACTGTGAAGCACTTCACTCCTTAATTTCATCAGAATTGTACTTAACTCCATTTTTGTCCAATTCTTCATCCTTTTAACTTAGTTTGTCAGTATCTTCCCCCTCCTACACTTTCTTCTTTTTTTCTTATTCTAATATTATATAATTCCTTAAAGCCAATTGTATTGTTTTATATATATATATATATATATATATATATATAAAATGTTTCTTTATGAATTGAATCAGGACCATTATCATAGTAATATTCACATAATTGCTCTCCTACTAATTTTCACTCATCTGAATCTAATTCTTTTTCCTTAAAGAACCAAGGGGATGTGTATTTTATTTAATATTTCAAAGAATTCAATGATCTTGCATCCAAGTTACAATGAAACCTTGTTTTGTTTTTTTTTGTGTTTTTTTTTATGAGTTTAACTATGCTTTCAACACATTTTCTTCGAGATGGAGAAGTCCTTTCTAAACATTTGTCCCATTTCAGCTGAAACACTATTTTATCCCTTAACAAAGTTTCCTTCTTGTCTGTTTTTTGTACTCACCCTAATTTCTTAGCCCCACATTCAGATGCCAAAGTGTAGTGTTCTAGTTGGTTTTCTGCAGGTCTTGGGAGCAGCCTTTGTTTCAGTAGATTAATAAAGAATAGCTAAGTGTTCAAGTCCAAAGTCCAAATTTTTTACTGTTTCTTGCCTGGGGCCTAGTTAGCTTTCTTGAGGCCCTTCAAAAGGGCCTTGGTCTCAGTGGTGGGAGCAGGAGGACAGGCTAGCTATCATGAGGCTAATGAAGATGGTATGAATCTGTCTCTCCTTGTCTCTGAGAACTTGAGCTCCTGCCTCCAGTCCTCTTGTCTTCTCCAGCTCTCATTCTGGCTGTGTTTGTCCCAGCTTTATATGCTCCATTATAATTACATTATCATAGATGTGAAATTGTAGAGCTATATTAAGTACTAAGTACATGTAATGAACTAGAGAACTATTAATCACCCTGCTAAACTAGATAACCATTGTATTATCAATTCCACTGACTTAACACCTTGTAAGAATCCTTGTTTTAAGTAGAGTTCTGGCCCATAACACATCTCACATTGCTCTCTGTCTCTTATTTATTCATTCATTGTTTTCCTATCCATAAATCTGCTAGGAGATATGTTCCACATTCTTCAAATTTTCTTGTAATATCTTTCCTTATATCTAAGTCATGTATCCAATGTGACCTTATTTTGGTGAATTGTGTAAGATTTCTATCTATGCTCAATTTCTTCCAGACTACTATATTAAGTAAATATATGATGCCCACAAAATGGGCATGATAAAAGACAAAAATCATAGAGATTTAACAGAAGCATAAGAGATTAGGAAATAGTATAAAGAATACATAAAAGAACTACAAAGGAAAAATCTTAATCTCACTGATAATTAGGGCAGTATATTTACTTATCCCCCAAGGAAGCATTGCTAGCAATAAGGCCAATGAGCTTTTCAAAACCCTAAAAGATGATACTGTTAAAGTGCTGCATTTAAATGGCCAATAAATTTAGAATACACAAATAGCCATAAGGAAAGATCAGTTTATGTCACAATCCTAAGGAAGGACAAGTTACCAAAAATTGCAACCATTTCCCCCACCAGCAATGTTATGCTAAAGGTTCTGCAAACTAGGTTTAGCAATATGTGAATTGAGATTACCAGAAAAGCAGAATGGTCTTCAAAATGGAAGAGGAAATGGAGACCAAATTATCAACATTTGCTGGATTTAGAGGAAGCAAGGGAGTTTCAGAAGAGTACCTATTTCTACTTCATTGACTAAATAAAGCCTTTGACTAGGAATTATCACAAAATGTGGAAAGTCTTCAAAGAGATGGAAGTATCAGATTATCTTAATTATCTTCTGAGGAACTTGTATGTAAATCAAGAAGCAATAATTAGGACTGAACATGGAACATGATTGGTTTTAGATAGGAAAAGAAGTATGACAAGGCTGTATACTGCCAGCGTATTTATTTAATTTATATACAGAGTACATTATTTAAAATACCAGGCTAGATGAAACAGAAGTGAAAATATAAGTTTCTAGGAGAAATACCACCAATCTCAGATATGTAGATGATATCACCTTAAACCAGATTTTAGATCTTTCTTTCACCCTCCTCAAGAGGCTTCTTAATTCCTCTTCTGGATTAGAGCTTAATATCAAAAAGATAAATAAAAAGCAACACCCATTGAGTGATTGAGTGCAGAGGCAGGGGTTCATGGATGCTGCTGGCTGTGGGCACTATAGGAGGGTGGAGCTTTTGGTTTGGAGTTCCTTTTTGGAGTAAAAAGCACCATCCCTCCATCCCATGATTAGATGTACTTATACTAATAACTCTTATTTAAAAAAAAAAAAAAAACGAATTGGCAGAAAGACAATCCCACCATTGAAACATATTATGGAAAGAGGGAAGACCAGGGTTTGTCTTCAGAGAAGCACAATTTATTAAAGACAAAACAAAACAAAAGCTTCTTCCCCAAAGAGTAATGTTAAATGGCTCACTGTCTAGAGAGAATTTATAGAAGAACTAAAAAAGGAATTAAAAAATCAAAGACATTGAGGAAAAAACTAAATAAAATAAAAATAAAAAACATTCAAGAAAAACAAGAAACTTATGAATAAATATGAATAATTAGAAAAGGAGGTACAATGTCTCAAAGGTGGAAATAATGTTTTGAAATTAGAATTGAGGGAGGCAGAACCGCATGGCTATATCTGGCCTCCTCTGAGCTTCCTCTCAGATCAACAGCAAATTAAATTTTTGAACTGGTTTTGGAATGACAGAGCCAACAAATATTTGGAGCACAATGAATTTCCAGAAGAATGAACTTTAGAAGAACTTCAGTAAAGGTCTGTTTCAATCAGGCAATCTGGGTTACCATGCCCAGACTGCAACACCAGAATCACAGACCAAGGAGCTGGGGTGGGGAGCCATAGCATTGCCTGGGAGGCTCTCAGGCTATTCTGGCCTGGTTGAAACTGGTGGTTTAGCAGATTTGCTGCAAGATAGCAAAAGCAAATACAAAAGGCTAACTGTAAGTTATTGAGCCTCAGAAGAACGCAGAACCTAGCCCCGATTACCCAGAATGGGAAGTTAGTCAGCAGAACTTCCCTAGGGCAAACTAAAAAGGCTGTTGACCATTTGTTTTAAGAGCAGACCTCAACCCTTAAAAATGAGCAAAAAAGCAAAAAGAACTCTGACCATAGGCAGCTTTTATGGAGAGAGAGAGAATAGACCTCAAACCCATAGGTTGCTATAAACAAATCAGCTATAGATGAAACCCCAAAAGATGATAGGAGCTGGTCCCTATTTTACAAGGCTCTCTTGGAAGAACTCAAAAAGTATCTTAAAAGAGAGTTAGAAGAAAAATGGGGAAAGTTAATGAGATCTTTGCAAGAAGGTATAGAAAAGGAAAAACAAGAAATTATCTGAAAAAAAAAAAACTTTAAAAATATATTTAGTGAAATAGAAAAGCATGTAATTGCCTACAAAATAGATCTGATGAAATAGAAAAAGCATATAACTTCTTAAAAATAGATATGAAAAAGAAATCAATTTTTTGGAAAACATAATTTGTGAAATGGAAAAAAAAAGTGCAATGAACAAAACAACTTATTAAAAAAATTCAATTTGCCAAATACAAAAGGAGCTAAAAATGGTAACTGAAGAAAATAATACACTAAAAATTAAAATTGAACAAATGGAAGCAAATGACTTAATGAAATTTCAAGAATCAGTTAAACAACCCCCCCAAACAATGAAAAATAGAAGAAAATGAGAAATATCTCATTGGAAAAACAACTGACCTGGAAAACAGATGTAAGTGAGACAACCTAAGGATTATTGGATACACCTGAAAAGCTTGATGAACAAAATGCCTAGACATCACCTTTCAGTAAATCATCAAAGAAAACTGTCCTGATGTCATTAGGTTCATTAGCCATTGAAAAATTCATTAGCCATTGAAAAAATTCCCCAAACACCTTCTGAAAGAGACCCCAAAATGAAAACTCCAAGGAATATTGTGGCAAAATTAGGGTATTAAGGAAAAATATTTCAGGCAGCCAGAAAGAAACAATCCAAATATTGAGGAGCCAAAATCAGGATTACCCAGGACTTGGAAGTTTCCATTATTTTATTTTATTTTATTTTATTTTGTGTGTTTAAGGTCTTCTTTTTATTTTTATTTTATTGTTTTAATTATGGTCTTCAGAATAGTTGGATCTATTCTACAGTTCCACCAACAATATACCACTGTCCCGGTTTCCCCACATTCTCTACAAAATTCATTATCTGTCATCTTAGACAATCTGAGAGGTGTGTAGTGGTACATCAGAGTTGTCTTAGTTTGCATTTTTCTGATCAATAGTGATTTGGAGCACCTTTTCATATAACTACAAATAGTTTCAATTTCTTCATCTGAAAATTGCCTGTTCATATGTTTTGACCATTTTTCAATTGAAGAATGGCTTGAATTCTAAGAAATTTGAGTTGATTCTCTATTTTAGAAATGAGTCCTTTATCAGAACCCTTGAATGTAAAAGTGTTTTCCCAGTTTATTGCTTCCCTTCTAATCTTGCCTGCATTAGTTTTATTTGTATAATTTTTTTAACTTAATATATCTATTTTGTGACCAATAATGATATCTATTCCTTCTTTGGTCACAAATGCTTTCTTACTCCGTAGATCTGAGAGACAAATTAATCTATGTTCTTCTCATTTGTTTATATCATTCTTTATGTCTAGATCATGAACCCATTTCAACCTTATTTTGGTATACTGTGTTATGTGTGGGTCAATGCTTTGTTTCTGCCATACTGCTTTCCAATTTTACCAGCAGTTTTTGTCAAAGGGTGAATTCTTATCCCCAAAACTGGGGTCTTTGAGTTTGTCAAACACTAGATTGCTATAGTCATTGGCTATTTTGTTCTGTGAACCTAACCTATTCAACTGATCAACTGGGAAGCTTTCATTTTTAAGCACTGAAGGGCCTGGAATCTGATATTCTGAAAGGCAAAAGAACTTGGATTACAGCCAATAATTAACTATCCAGCTAAATTGAGCATTATCTTTCAGGGAAGAAGATGGACATTAAATGATACAGGTGAATTTCATTTATTTCTGACGAAAAGACCAGAACTGAACAAAAAAATTTGATCTCCAATTACAGAACTCAAGAGAAGTATAAAAAGGTAAAAAGAAAGGAACTCATGAGAACTATATATATAGATACAGATATAGATATATAGATATTGATATAGATAGATAGATATAGATATAGATGTATTGTAGCGAGCTGTTGTCTCCAGAAGCTGCCGATCGCTCTCTGGGAAGAGATCTGCTGTGTCTACTCAAATCTCTCAGACAGATTCTTCTTCCTGTAGAGAACCATTGTCTCCAGGCAGTTGCTGTTAACTCTTGTCCAAAGAAGTGACTTCCCTTCCTGCAGAGAGCCCCGTCAAGCCTGATGCAATTCAGAGTCTTTCTTCTTGAATCCTGGCTCTGAATCTCCTCCAGCTCTTATCCTTCTCCAGGCCGATCTGCTCTCTGCGCCCAGTGCTGTCTCTTTTTATCCTCCCAGAGAATGGGCGTGGGATAATGCAAGGGCTTCTGGGAAGAACCACCCCAGCCAATGAGCTTGCCCCCTCTATCAAGTCAACCTGAGTTCTCACCTTGTAATTGTCCAGAAAACCTCAGTTCTCACTTAGTAATCCTAACATCTCCCCCTTTCTTTTGATTTAGAACATAGGACAGTCATGACCTTGAAACATAAATCCATCAATATGGGAAGTATTACAGATAATTACATAAATGACCTTGAAACATAAATCCATCAATATGGGAAGTATTACAGATAATTACATAAATTACATAAGCACATAGTAACATAGTAACGTAACACATGCTAGAAGTATATAACATAATCATAAATTGAAAATTTATAAATGTCCATAAGTCCATTGTCCATTAGTCTCATCTTGTGTGAGGAAGTCCAATGATTCCTGCTGGTTTTAAAGTTCTTTAACAGTCTTCTTATTATCCATGCTCTTTCAGTGTCAGATGTTTCTTAGATCTTCTCCTTTATTTTGAGATCTTTCTCTTTTTCTGTCTCTCTCTGATGGACAAGGCGAATATGACTCGTTGGCACCCATCTGATTCCTTCTCCTGCTGAAGAAATACAAGCAAACCCTCTCCCCCAGGCAGTTAACCTATCTGGTCCCTTCCATTCACCACTTTCTGGATCTCTCCACATCACCTGGCGATTATCTAAGGACAGTGGAGATGCTCTCACTGGACACTGCCCTTCTGGTGGGTTATAAAACCTGTCTGCTGGAGCCAGTGCATCTTTGTCAAAAATTAGAAAATTAATGGTATAGAGAACTAAATTTAGAAGTTCCCTAGGGCTACCTGTGGCTCCCCCTTTCTTTTGTTTTTGGAGGAGTGTCTTAATATCTCTGTTTCTTCTCTCTACTATTGCCTGCCCTTGAGGATTAAAGGGTATGCCCGTGGTATGTAAAATCTTATACTGTGCACAAAAGTGTGTAAAATGTTTGGACGTATATGCAGGTCCATTGTCTGTTTTTATTGCTTGTGGCACACCCATAATTGCAAAAGCTTGTATAAGGAATTCAGTGACCACTCCGGCTGTCTCTTTTGCTGCTGGCATTGCAAATGTGAATCCTGAAAAGGTGTCTACCACGACATGAATAAAAGATAGACGACCAAAAGACTTATAATGGGTCACATCCATTTGCCAGATTTCATTGGGTCTCAAACCACGAGGATTCTTCCCTGGAGGGAGTGTAGGAGCATGGAAAGGAAGACAAGCTGTACAGCTTTTTACTATGCTCCTAGCTTCCTCTCTTGTGATTCCAAATTGTAAACGTAAAGCTCGAGCAGCCTGATGATATTTAGAATGAGATTCTTGTGCTTCCTGAAATAAAGGACTACTGGCTAACATGGTTAGAAGGCTATCTGCCTTTGAATTTCCATCAAAAATGGGACCTGGAAGTCCACTATGTGAGTGGACATGCAAGATATAAAACTTGCCTGGATGTTTTCTCACTTGCTCTTGAAGTTCCTTAAAGAGCTGATAAATATTAGAGGCTGCAAATTTTATTTGGGCTGTGGCAATTCTTTGTACTACACCTACTGAATAGGCTGAATCAGTAATTATATTTACGTCTCCTGGGTAATAAGTAAGAGCTAGCATGATAGCAAATAATTCATTCTGTTGAGTGGATTGAAAAGGAGTCCTGATTACTCTCTTTATGGTTAAATCATGAGAGTATATGGCACAAATATTTTCTTTGGAGGCATCTGTAAAGATTGTTGGTCCTTTAAGAGGAACCTTAGAAACCTTTTCTTCAAAAATCCATCGCCAATTATGTAGTAGCCGGGTAATCTTTAATGGAGATCCATGTGCAAAATTTGGAGCGGTGGCCAATAAAATTTGCCATTCTGGGATGGTCTCACAGCATACATTAATTTGTGCGTTAGTATAGAATGTGTATATTTTTTCAGGACTTATTCCAGATAATTGTGTTACTCTCTTAATAGCCTTTAATAAAATCCTAGCCACAAGCACTGGGTAAGGTGTAAGGCTTTGTTCTGGTTGTGCTGGGAGGTTCACCCACTCAATCACTCTGTCTCCTTGATGAAGGACTGCTGTGGGTGCCTCTTTTGTAGCAAAAACTGATATTTCCAAGGGTTTTTGAGTGACTCTTTCAACCACATTGGATAAAGCCAGTTCAACTTCTCTCAAAGCCTTTTGTGCTTCTTTTGTAAGCTGGCGTGGTGAATTTAAAGCACTGTCTCCCCTTAAAATGTCATAGAGAGGTTGTAGTTGATTGGTAGTTAAGCCTAACACTGGACGCATCCATTGGATATCTCCTATTAATTTTTGAAAGTCATTTAAGGTGTTCAACTTCTCTGTTCTTAAAGAAAGCTTTTGTACTGTGAGTGTCTTAGGATATACTTCATATCCTAAATATTGAAAAGGAGCATGTCTTTGAATTTTTTCTGTAGCTATATGCAGTTTGTAGTACTTTAATGTTTCCATGGTCCTTTGTAGACATGCCTCTAACATTTGTTCCTCAGGTGCACATCCCAAAATATCATCCATATAATGTAACAATATTACTTTTGGAAAGGCTTTTCTTACTGGAGCAAGAGCAGCTGCAACATACATTTGGCACATAGTAGGGCTGTTTTTCATTCCCTGTGGCAAAACTGTCCATTCATATCTTTTATAAGGCTCAGCCAAATTAACACTAGGCACTGAAAAAGCAAATCTTTTCATATCCTCCTTATCTAGAGGAATAGAATAGAAACAATCCTTAATGTCTATAACCCATAGAGGCCATTCTCTTGGCAACTGAGTAGGAGATGGAAGTCCAGGCTGAAGAGTTCCCATAGTTTCCATCTGTTCATTTACTCTTCTTAGATCAGTTATCATCCTCCATTTTCCAGATTTCTTTTTCACCACAAATACTGGGGAATTCCAAGGACTTAGAGAAGGCCGCAAGTGTCCTTGGTCAAGTTGTTCTTGCACTATGTCTAATAAGGCCTGAATTTTATCACTTCTTAAGGGCCACTGTTCTACCCACACTGGTGAATCAGTCTTCCACTGAATAGGAACTGGTGAAAGTGCAGGTAGGCCTTCAACAGCAGCCCTGCCTAAAAAGCCGAAGTGCTTATTTGTAATCCTATCTGCTGTAAAATGTCTCTTCCCCACAGATTGATGGGGATTTTTTCAACCACAAAAGGAGTAAAAGCTCCTGTTTCTCCTTCAAATACCCATCTCAAAGGCCTAGCACTAACTTCTGCTGCTATTGATCCTCCCACCCCAGACATATAGGTGTCTGCTTTAATCTTTGGCCAGTGACCGGGCCAATTGGCACCTCTAATAACTGTACGATCTGCACCCGTGTCTACCAATCCTTCAAATGGTATTCCGTTTATATAAATAGTAAGCATAGGTCGGTCAGCTGTCACAGCTGCTGTCCAATATATTCCTGGATTTTGTTCATTGGAGTCAAAATCTAGGCGACTATCACTAGGTTGCTTATTAGGGGTCCGTAACAATAAGCCTGATGCTACTACTTCTCCTGGTTGATAAATCACACGTTGTCTGCCTGTGTTAGTGACTGGGATATTAGATACACATTCTCCAGTCTCCCACATCAGTGTATGGATGGACACTGTTTTGTAGGCACTCTCAGAAGGTGAAATGGTCAAGCCTACTGTGCCTGGAGGCAAAGGATCCATAGGCTCAACAGGAACAGATTTCACTTCTCCAGGGAGTATCTCGGTAGTCTCTACTGCACACAACTCTATTTTTCCTAATTTCAATCCCTTTTTTCCATCTGATTGCCTTTTGGCTGATTGATCATGTCTTAAAATTCTCTGGATGTAACCTCGGCTGCCATCATGCCCCACTTGGGGGGCTGAAGCTGGGCCCCACCTGTCATTTCCCTGGGTCAATCTACATTCGGAGGCCCAGTGGAGGCCCTTGTGACATTTTGGACATGGAGTTTTAGGTCTTCTCTCACCCTGTCTTCTCACTGTATCTCCATATCTACACTGAGCTCTTAGATGTCCAATTTTTCCACATTGAAAACATCGCCGAGTTTCTCTAGAAGGCCCTTGCCAGGAGGGACCCTGTCTTTCCACATTCATCATTGTCCGGGTGTAAAAAGCATTTGTTCCCACTGTAGCACAGCGTCTTATGATCTCCTCTAAAGGAGCATCTTTGTCTAATCCCCATATAATTCTTTTGCAAATCTCGTTGGCATTTTCCTTAGCCAGATGTCTGGTCATTATTTCTGTAGCTGAATTTTCTCCAATAGTTCTTTTGACAGCAGTTTGCAAACGTCCCACAAAATCTGCAAAAGGTTCATTGGGACCTTGCTGTATTTTAGTGAAAGCCTCTCCACGATCTTTCTGTCCAGGAAGGACACCCCAAGCTTTTATTGCAGCCTTAGCAATTTGCTCATATATTGTCATGGTATAATTAATCTGTTCCGAATTCTCTCCATACTGACCTTCACCAGCTAAGTGCTCAAAAGTGAATTGTGTGTTAACTCCTATTTCCAAATTGCATCTGACTTGAATTTTACATAATTCATGAAATTCCGCAAGCCATAATAAATTTTCTCCAGGTTCCAGACATGTCCTTGCTATGGATTTCCAATCATTTGGGGTTAGGACTTCATAAGACAAACCATCTAGTAACATTTTAACATAAGCTGATGTAGCCCCATAAAGGGTACAACCTTTTTTCAAATCTTTAATTTTATTCAAATCTAAAGGTGCATATCTTCTCCTTTTATTACCTACAGAGTCAATCTCTTCAATCACAGGATATGCATGTATAAAATCACTTATATCCTGTCCTTCTCTCTTAGCTTTAACCAATGCTTTTTCTAATCTTGTCATAGGCTTAGACTGCTTCACAGACAATTCTGTTTGTGTTTCTGCCTCTTCCTCTCCTCCTTCTTGCTCCACCCCTGAAGGGTTAATTGAGGGAGGAGATGGGAGGTGCTCCTGTTGCTGTTGCTCAGAATTGTACTTAACTTCATTGTTATCTGATTCATCCTTTTCACCTAGTTTAGTTGACACTTCCCCATTTTGCTCCTTCATCTCTTCCTTTAGAATAACATTGTTTAAAGCCAATTGGATTACATTGTATATATGAATTGTATCTTTGGAAATTGAGTTTGGCCTGGAATTGTAGTGTTCACCTAATTGCTTTCCTACTAATTCCCATTCATCTGGATCCAATTCTTCTTCCAGAGAAAAAGAAGGACATATGACCTTCATAGTTCTTAAAAGTTCAGTAATCTCCTCTAAAATTATAATCAATCCTTGGCTTTTCATAACCTTGATGATGCTCTCTAAACATTTTCCTTGAACAGAAGGTGTTTGCCCCATTTCACTATAAGAGATTCCTGGTTTAGCCCTTAACAAGTTAAGTTCCTTATTTATCTATTAGCACGCTCACTTAATCTTTAACAAAGTTTCCTCGTTACTCACGGTTCTGAGTCAGAGAGACTGAGATCTAGATCGGAAGCTTTTCCACTGGAATCAGGACCGTGTCTGTCCCTGTTCGGGCGCCAAATTGCGAAGGTCTGGTCTAGCTCTTCTTGTCAGGATAAGCAAAAGTCCTTGCCCCACGTGTGGACGCCAAATGTAGTGAGCTGTCGTCTCTAGAAGCTGCTGGATCGCTCTCTGGGAAGAGATCTGCTGTGTCTACTCAAATCCCTCGGACAGATTCTTCTTCCTGTAAAGAACCGTTGTCTCCAGGCAGTTGCTGTTAACTCTTGTCCTTAGAAGTGACTTCCCTTCCTGCAGAGAGCCCCGTCAAGCCTGATGCAATGCAGAGTCTTTCTCTTGAATCCTGGCTCTGAATCTCCTCCAACTCTTATCCTTCTTCAGGCCGATCTGCTCTCTGCGCCCAGTGCTGTCTCTTTTTATCCTCCCAGAGAATGGGCGTGGGATAATGCAAGGGCTTCTGGGAAGAACCACCCCAGCCAATGAGCTTGCCCCCTCTATCAAGTCAACCTGAGTTCTCACCTTGTAATTGTCCAGAAAACCTCAGTTCTCACTTAGTAATCCTAACAATGTATAGATAGATAAATATAGATATCTATATCTATATCTATCTATCTATTTATCTATCTATCTATATTTGATGGTTATAGGTATACTTAGAAAGTAAAGGTATAGTTTAATTTTATTGTGATAATATTAAAAAGAAACTAGAGATGGAAAGGGGATTGTACTGGAAAAAGATGAAAATGACAGAAAATTACATCTTATGAAGACACAAAAATACCTATTATAATTGAGGGAAAGAAGGGAGAGAGTGAACATTATATGAATCTTACTCTCACCACATTTGCCTCAAAGAAAAAAAATATCAGTCATATTTGGTTTCACAAAGAAATTTCTCTCACCTTATAGGGCAGTGAAAGTGGAAAGGGGAAAGGAAAGAGGGAGGCTAATGGAAGGGAAAACAGAAGTAGTAGGAGAAAGGTATAAGAAAGATGGAGAATCTGTAAATGGAAAGGCTGTTTGAGGAAGGTGGTGGTCAAAAGGAAAATTCTGGGGAGAAGGGAAAGGGGGAAAAGAAATAGAAGCAGAACTTGGGATAAATAAGATGGTGGGAAATAAAGAATTAGTAATTTTAACCAAATGTGAATGGGATGAACTCTCATAAAATGGAAGTGGAATGCAGATTGGATTAAAAGCCAGAATCCTAAAATATGTTGTTTAAAAGAAACACATTTAAAGCAGAGTAAAAAATACAGAGTAAAGGTAAAAGGCTAGAGCAGAATCTATGCATCAGATGAAGCAAAAAAAGCATGGATAGTGATCCTGATCTCAGATCAAGCAAAAGAAAAAATAGATCTAATTAAAATAAATAAGGAAGGAAACTATATCTTGCTAAAGGGTACCATAGATAATGAAGCAATATCAATACTAAATGTATATGCACAACTGGTATAGCATACAAATTCCTAGGGGAGAAGTTAAGAGAGCTGAAAGACAAAATAGACTGCAAAACTATGCTAGTGGGGGATCTCAACTTTTCTCTCTCAGAACTAGATGAATTGAACCACAAAATAAAAAAGAAAGAAGTTAAGGAGGTAAATAAAATTTTAGAAACATTAAGGATGATAGCTCTTTGGAGAAAATTGAATGGAGACACAAAGGAACTTACAAATGTTGGCCATGCATTAGGGCATAAAAACATCAAAATCAATTGCAGAAAAGCAGAAATAGTAAATGAATATTTTCCAGGTTATGATGCAATAAAAATCACATGGAATAAAAGGCCAAATGAACATAGACCAAAAATTAAGTCAAAGTTAATTAATATAATACTAAAGAATGAATGGGTGTAGCAACAAATCATAGATACAATAAAAAATTTCATCCAAGGGAATGACAATAATGAGACAACATACCAAAATTTGTTGGATGCAGACAATGCAGTTATTAAAGGAAATTTTATATCTCTAGATGCTTACTTACAAAAAATAGGAAAGTGAGGATCAGTGAATTGGACCTAAAAATGAAGCTAGAAAAAGTATAAATCAAAGACCTCCAATTAAATATCAAATTTGAAACTCTGAAAAGGAGAAATTAACAAAATTAAAAATAAGATATCTATTGAATTAATAAATAAAATCAAAAGTTGACTATAAAAAATCAATAAAAATTTAGTTAATTTGATTAGAAAAATAAAAGAAGAAAATGAAATTGTTAGTCTCAAAAATAAAAAGGGAGAACTTTCCACCAATAAAAATTAAATTAGAGCAATAATTAGGAATTATTTTGCTCAAATTTATATCAATAAATTTGATAATCCAAGTGAAATGGAGGAATACTTAAAAATATCAATTGCCCAGACTAAAAGAAGAGGAAATAAATAGCTTAAATAGGCCCATTTTAGAAAAGTAAATATAACAAGCTATTAATCAGCTCCCTAAGAAAAAATCTCCAGGGCCAAATGGATTTACATGTGAATTCAACCAAACATTTAAAGATCAATTAATTCCAATACTATACAAACTATATGAAAAAATAGTAAAAGAATAAGTCATACCACATTCTTTTTATGATGTTGATATGGTACTGATACCTAAACCAGGTAAGATAAAAAGAGGAAAAAAATTATAGACCAATTTCCCTAATGAATATTAATGCAAAAATCTTAAATAAAGTATTAGCAAAGAGATTACAAAAAGTCATCCCCAGGATAATACACAATGATCAAGTAGGATTTACACCATGATGGAGGGCTGGTTCAATATTAGGAAAACTGTTAACATAATTGACTATATTAAAAACAAACAAAAATCATATGATTGCCTCAATAGATCCAGAAAAATCATTTGATAAAACCCAACATTCTTTCCTAGTAAAAACACTAGACAACATAGGAATAAAAGGATTTTTCCTTAAAATGGTCAGTAGAATTTATTAAAAACAATCAGCAAGAATCATATGTACTGGGGACAAACTAGAAACATTCCCAATAAGATCAAGGATGAAATAAGGTTGCCCTCTATCACCATTACTATTTAGTATTGTCTTAGAAATGTTAGCTTTGACAATAAGAGAAGAAAAAGAGATCAAAGGAATTAGAGTACGTAATGAGGAACCCAAATTATCACTCTTTGCAAATGATATGATGGTATACTTAGAGAACCCTAGAAAATCAATGAAAAACTACTAGAAACAATTCACAACTTTAGCAGGGTTGTGAATACAAAATAAATTACATAAATCATCAGCATTTTAACATATTACTAACAAAGCCCAACAGCAAGAGATACAAAGAGAAATTCCATTTAAAATAACTGTCAATAATATAAAATGTTTGGGAGTCTACCTGCCAAGGCAAAATTAGGAACTATGTGAACTCAACTATAAAACACTTCCCACATAAATAAAGTCAGATCTAATGAATTGGAAAAATAGCAAGTGCTCATGGATGGGCCAAGCTAATTTAATAAAAGTGACAGTACTACCTAAATTCATCTACTTATTCAGTGGTATACTAATCAAACTGATGAAAAATTATTTTACAATGCTAGAAAAATAATAAAAAGTTCATCTGGAAGAACAAAAGGTCAAGAATTTCAAGGGAATTAATAAAAAATTGCAAATGAAGGTAGCCTCAAATGAAGGTACTAGACCTAAAACTATATTATAAAGCAGCGATCATCAAAATCATTTGGTATGGCCAAGAAATAGAGTAGTTCATCAGTGGAACAGGTTAAGTTCACAGGACAAAACAGTTAATATCTATAGCAATCTAGTGGTTGACAAACCCGAAGACCCTAGATTTTGGGATAAGAATTCAGTATTTGACAAAAACTGCTGGGAAAATTGGAAAGTAGTATTACAGAAACTAGGCATTAATTCATACCTAACATACTATACCAAAATAAGATTGAAATGGGTTCATGGTTTAGACGTAAAGAATGATAATATAAACAAATTAGAAGAACATAGATTAGTTTACCTTTCAGATCTATGGAGTAAGAAGGAATTTGTGACCAAGGAAGGACTAGAGATCATTGTTGAACACAAAATAGATAATTTTGATTATATTAAGTTAAAAAAGTTTTGTACAAACAAAACTTATGCAAACAAGATTAGAAGGGAAGCAATAAACTGGGAAAATATTTTTACACTCCAGGGTTCTGATAATGTCCTCATTTCTAAAATATACAGACAATTGAATCAAATCTATAAGAATTCAAGCCAT
Organism: Sminthopsis crassicaudata; assembly: GCF_048593235.1. Lineage (NCBI taxonomy): Eukaryota > Metazoa > Chordata > Mammalia > Dasyuromorphia > Dasyuridae > Sminthopsis > Sminthopsis crassicaudata. The sequence goes on from NC_133618.1 coordinate 374,259,243, forward strand.
TCTTCTATTGAAAAATGGTCAAAACATATGAACAGACAATTTTCAAATGAAGAAATTTAAACCATTTCTAGTCATATGAAAACATGTTCTATATCATTATTGATCAGAGAAATGGAAATTAAGACAAATTTGAGATATCACTAGACACCTTTCAGGTTGGCTAAGATGATGGGACTAGATAATGGCAAATGTTTGAAAAGTTGTAGGAAAAGTGGTACACTAATACATTGTTGGTAGAATTGTGAACGATCCAACAGTTTTGGAGAGCAATGTGACACTATGCCCAAAGTGTTATCAAGTTGTGAATACCCTTTGATCCAGCAATGTTTACTGTGCTTTTAACCCAAAGAGATCTTAAAGAAGGGAAAGGAACCCATATGTGCAAAAATGTTTATGGTAGCCCTTTTGGTAGTGGCAAGAAACTGGAAATTGAATGGATACTCATCAATTGGAAAATGGCTGAATAAGTTCTGGTATATGACTGTTATAGAATATTATTATTCTTTAAGAAACGATCAGCAGATTGATTTCAGAGAAACTTTCATGACATGATGCTAAGTGAAGTGAGTAGAACCAGGAAATCATTGTACCCAGCAACAAGAAGATTATATGATGATCAATTCTGATGGACGTGGCTCTTTTTAACATAGCCTGAGGATTCAGGCCTGTTCCACTGATCTTGTGATGATGAGAGCCATCTCCCTAGGGAGGACTGTGGAAACTTAAGGTGGATTGCAGCATAGCATTTCACTCATTTTTGTTGTGGTTTGCCTGAAATTTTTTTCTTTCTAATTTTTTGACTTGATGTTTCTTGTCCAGCAAGATAATTGCATAAATATGTATGCCTGTTTTGGAGTTAACATGTATTTTACTATGTTTAACATGGATTAGATTATATGGCATCTAGGGAGGGACTGGGGGAAGTTGGAGAATTGGAACACAAGATTTTTCAAGGGTCAATGCTGAAAAAACAAATGTTTTAAAAATGAAAACTTCAAAAAAAAAAAAAAAAAGAAAAGAAAATAAGAATTGGGCAAGGTGAAGGCCAAGAAATAACAAAACAGGTTATAAAGAATAAGAAAATAGAACAGAATATGAAACATCTTACAAGAAAAATGAGATATCTGGACTATAGATCAAGAAGAGAAAATATAAGAATAATTGGACTATCAGAAAATTCTGACCAAAAAGAGAACCTTGACAAAATAATGCAGGAAATGATCTGAGAAAATTTTCCTGGAGTGATAGAATATGAAGGAAAAGTAGAAACAGAAAAAATCCACTGGTCACCATCTCATCCTTTGTGGAAAACACACAGGAATACTATTGCCAAATTTCAAAAACCCTAGATCAAATTGAAAATTTTTCAAGAAACAAGAAAAGTACAATTTAAATATGCTGGAGTTACACTTAGAATTGTACAAGATTTATCAACAGCTACAATAAAAGACTGAAGGTCCTGGAATCATATCTACCAATAATAAGAGAAACCAGGCCTGTGGCCAAAAATATCATATCCAGCAAAATTATTTATAATTTTGAGTGAGAAAAAAATGGATATTTAACAAACTTGCAGATTTTCAGAATTTTCTATCAACCAAACCTGAACTTAATAGAAATTTTAACACATAAGTCAAAATGGTCCGTTTTAAGGAACTTAACATGTACAAACTGTTCAAACATGGACTTTTTTTCATGGGAAAATTTATATTACATGCTTAAGATTAATTTCAACAAAAGAGTACTTCAAAAGAAAAATTGGTAGCATTAAGGCAAAAATAGTAATCAGGTTATATAAATGAGGTGCAGAGGAAGCATAGATACAGAGAACCTACTAACATTGGGAATGGCTTCCCTAGGCAAAACTACATATATACCATGAAAGGTATAGCATCCTCCATAATCTATAAAGAAATAAGGGGAGAGGGATGGGTAGATGGGGAAGTAGTTGGTGAGGGAAGAAGACAAAGGAGGGATCCTTGGGTGAGGGGAAGTTAAGTAATAGCAAGGCAAGTTTTAGAGTAGAATTTAATTTAAGAGGCAGTAGGGATAGGAAAAACATATGTGTATATGTGGGATATATTTAGGGAGGAGTGTGTTTATGCATGTATATATCTACATAGCTATACATAAATATATATTTTATTAACTGTAGCTTGCCTGGGTGTGGGGATGGGGGATGGAAGGAGGAAAAATGAATAAAGTAAATAAGATGTGCAGTAGAGAACCAAAGAACAATTTACAAGGAAGTAAAGAAAAATGGGCATTCATGAATATAATTTCTTCTACTAATATATATATATATATATATATATATATATATATATATATATATATATATATATATATATATATGTGCTTTCTATGCTTTCTTGATCTGATAATTTGTTTACATATATTGAATCTTCCTTAATGTTCTGCTGGGCACATGAAAACATTTTATTTTGTTGTGATTTGTGTTGACTTGTATTCCTTTTCTCTTTTTCCTTGTTTCTTTGCTTTTTCAAATAAAATTTTTAAAAAAGGTTAAAAAAAGCTGTGGTTTTGGCAATAGGTCCTATCACTTCCTGGCAAAAGAGAGGGAGAAAAAATGGAAACAGTGTCAGGTTTTATATTCTTGGGCTCAAAGTTTACAGCAGACAGTTACTATAGCCATAAAATTAAAAATCCCTTGCTCCTTAGAAAGAAACTATGGAAAATTTGGGCAACATACTAAAAAGCAGAGATATCATCTTGCCAAGAAAGGTTTTTTCAGGATATGTTTTTTTGTTTTTGTTTTTGTTTTTGTTTTTTTTTTTTTTCCCTGTAGCAATGTAATAGTGGTGAAAGTTAGACTATAAGGAAAGCTGATCACAGTAGAATTGATACATTTGAATTATGGTGCTGGAGATTTTTAATTGTCTCTAAGACAATAAGATCAGTTCAGTCAATACTTAAATAAATTAATTCAGGCTATTCACTGGGAGGTCAAATACTTGAAGATGAAGCTTAACTGATTTGATCACACAGTATTTAATTTCCAATGAGATTCATTGAAAAAGACCTGCTTGTTGGGAAAGATTGAAGACAAAAGGAAAAGGGAGAAGCTGAGGATGAGATGGATAGATAGTGTCATAGAAGCAATAAATATGAACTTAGACAGACCTTGAGAGGTAGTGGAGGCTTCAAGACTCTGGTGGTATCTATGGGATCACAAAGAATCATGCATGATTGAACAACAAATAACAACAAATAATATAATGGTACTATCATATAGTATAACATAGCAGAGTATTATAGTATAGTATAATATTGTACAGTATAGTATAGTATAGTATAGAATGGTGTGGTTTAGTATAGTTTAGCAAAATATGGTGCTTTTGGTGGAATAGAAAAATATAGTTTAGTATTTTGAGGTGGCTAGGTGGTTCAATGGATAGAGATCTGGATGTGGAACCAGGAAGTCTTGATTGAAAATCTGGTTTCAGATACATACTAGATTTGACACCCTGAGTAAGTCACTTAACCTGTCAATCTCAGGCCACTCATTTTTTTTTTTTTTGACATTGATAAAATTTTTAATGACTGCCTTTTTAATTTTTTAAATAATATATTTTATTTGCAAAATAAATGCAGATTGTTTTCAATATTCACCTTTGCCAAACCTTGTGTTCCAAATTTTTCTCCATCCTTCTCCCACCCCTTCCCTTAGACAGCAATTAATTCAATATATTTTAGAAATGTATAGTTCTATGCATATTTCCACATTTATCATGCCACAAATTTCCATTATTTTTCATGAAAAATCAGATCAGAAAGGAGCAAAAAAATGAGAAAGAAAACAAACTGCAAGCAAACAACAGCAACAAAAAATGAAATACTATGTTGTGTTTCACATTTAGTCCCCACAGTCTTTTCTTTGGGTGCAGATGGTTTTCTCCATCACAAGACCATTGGAATTGGCCTGAATCATTACATTGTTGAAAATAGCCACATCCATCAGAAGATGACACAATCTTGTTCTTGCTATGTTCATTGATCTCTTGCTTTTACTCACTTCATTTACCATCAGTTCATGTAAGTCTCTCCAGGCCTTTATGAAATCATACTGCTGATCATTTCTTTTTTTTATTAATTTTATAATTATAACTTTTTTTTGACAGTACATATGCATGGGTAATTTTTTACAACATTATCCCTTGCAAATTTTCCCCTCCTTCCCTCCACCCCGTCCCCTAGATGGCAGGCAGTTCCATACATTTTAAATATGTTATAGTATATCCTAGATACAATATAAGTGTGCAGAAACAAATTTCTTGTTGCACAGGAAGAATTGGATTCAAAAGATAAAGATAACTTAGGACGAAAAACAAAAATGCAAATAGTTTACATTCATTTCCCAGTGTTCCTTCTCTGGGTGTAGCTGATTCTGTCCATCATTAATCAATTGGAACTGAATTAGATCTTCTTTTTGTTGAAGATATCCACTTCCATCAGAATACATCCTCATACAGTATTGTTGTTGAAGTGTATAATGATCTCCTGGTTCTGCTCATTTCACTCAGCATCAGTTCATGTAATTCTCTCCAAGCCTCTCTGTATTCATCCTGCTGGTCATTTCTTATAGAACAACAATATTCCATAACATTCATATACAATAATTTACCCAACTATTCTCCAGTTGATGAGTATCCACTCAGTTTCCAGTTTCTAGCTACTACAAAGAGGGCTGCCACAAACATTTTGGCACATACAGGTCCCTTTCCCTTCTTTATTATGTCTTTGGGATATAAGCTCAGTAGTCTGTTGATTATTTCTTATAGAAGAATAATATTCCATAACATTCATATATCATAGCTTATTCAGCCATTCTCCAACTGATGAGCATCCACTGATGCTGAAACTGAAGTTTGTAGTTCCTTGCCATTACGAAAAGTGTTCTTAGTAATATTAAAGTCAATAATAACAAATTAACACTAAAGATATATTCTGTGGATCCTTTTCCTTTTTTGGTGATCTGTTCAGGATACAGGCCTAGTAGAGACACTGCTGGAACAAAGGATATGCACAGTTTGATAGTCTTTTGTACATAGTTCCATATTGCTCTCCAGAATGAATGGATCAGTTCACAACTCCATCAACAATATATTAGTGTCCCAGTTTTCCCACATGTTCTCCAAAATTCATCATTACTTTACTTGTCATCTTAGCCAGTCAGATGAGCTTTTACAAGGGAATATTTACTTCAATATTATAGTAAGAATATAAAAAAAATTTCCTCACAAACATTATTGAGTAAGACTTCCCTTTATATAATCTTGATCTCTTGGGAGTAGAGGGGAACTTACAATTTAGCTCAGCTCCTGTAGAACATTTGTTCCTTCAAGTTTCAAGTTCAAAAACACTCTTGGGTTAGTATCCTTGAAACCCTAGCTTTTCAGGGATTTATTTCTAGGCTGTCCGCAATAATTGGCTTGGAATCTAGAGCTCCAAGTTCCCATATCTAAAGATCTTAGATCCAGGACAATATTACCTGAACCCAAAGCCAGAAAAGACATATGAAACAGAACAATACTCCAAGAAATGTTTCTTAGAATCACTTGATCTGGGGAAGGAAACGATCAGTTCTTGATTCCATTATGGGATAATATTGCCTACTGTGAATGAGTTATTTATCTATAGAAGTACCAGAAAGTGATCAAGACTATCTCAAGACCATATTTTACAGATAAATTAAAAATGCTTACATTTCAAGTTAGTGCCCAATACAAAGAAGCTTTTCCAAACTACAATAATAGGTTCACTCAAAATATACACATTTGTCCCTATTCTCCTATGGACTGAAGGGAACTCCCACATGGTTAGTATCCTTCTTAGGTGATCTGGTCATGTACTCCCAATGTGCAAGAAACACATGTGAAAATAATGTTCACATAAAGTTAAAATAATGGATTAGAGTAAAATTAAATTTCAGCTGAAGTTAAAAAAGAAGTAGCAATAATGACCTCAGACTTCTCATCAGTAAGCTGAACCAAAATAATAAAAATGACAACAATACTGTCTAAATTAGTTTACTTATTTGGTGCCATACCAAAAAACTAAAGGATTCCTTTATAGTACTAGGAAAAAAATAATAATGAGATTCATCTGGAATAATAAAAGTTCAAGAAAATAATGTAAAAAAGTGGGAAAGAAAGAGGACCTAGCAATACCAGATCTCAAATTATATTATAGTAACCATCAAAACATCCTTGTACTGGTTGTAAAATAGAGAGATCAATGAATGGAATAGATTCAATTTACAACATATGAAAACAAAACAACAGAAAACCCTTGTAACCTAGTATACATAATGACTGAGGAAAGGACTCACTCTGACAAATCCTATTAGGAAAATTGGATAGCAGTCTGGCAGAATTTAAGTTTATACCAAAACCTCACTCTGTACACAAAGATAAGCTACTAATGGATGCATGACTTAGATAAAATAAGTCATCTTACAAACAAATTAGAAGATCAAGGAAATAATTAGACACCACATTTCTTGACTCTAGGTTTTCGGTTTTTTTCTTGCTATCATACCTCATGCCTGGAATTCTCTCTGTATTCTTCAGTTACTGGTTCTCCTATCTTCATTCAAGTTCCAAATAAAATTCTACTTTCTACAGGAAGCCTTTTCCAATCCTTAATTCTTGTGCCTTTCCTGTTTTAATTATTTCCAATTTATCTTGTATGTAGATAATTTGAACATATTTGTTTTCTTGTTGTGTCCCCCATTGGAATGTTAGCTCCTTGAGGATGGGGACCATTTTTTGTCCCTTTTGGTTTTCTGGTTTTTAGAAGAGTGCCAACTACATAGCATGTATTTAATAAAAGTCATCTTGCTGACTTAGTATCATAAGTATGAGAGGAGAATAGTTCATCATCAAAGAAGGGATGGGAAGATAAAATAGACAAATTTCAGCATACAAATTTTAAAGTTTTTTTGACAAACAATCCAAAGTGGCTAAGTTTATAAGGAAGATATCACTAGAAACAAGTCTTTGCAAAAAAAATTATCTGATAAAATTCTTATAGCCAAGATATTTAAGGAGTTCATTCAAAAGTGTAAGAACAAGTTCACCAATTGATAAATGACTAGTGTGTGGGACAGTAGTGATCTCAAAAACAATCAGAGACTCTTAGAGTAAGAAAAGCAAAAAGAGGTACCATAATCCGAAGAAAGAGCAACTCTTAACTGACAAGGTGTCAGTTAAAGGAGTGCAAAGCACAAACTGCAAAACATCAGATTAAATAGAACAGAAGTCCTTTGACTTTTTCTACCATTATCTGGGGATGTGTAGGCTTATACTCTAAACTTGGAAATCTATCTGGAAAACAAAAAAATAAATTGTTTTTTAGAAGAAGTACTTAAATTTTAATTAAGAGGTAGTCAGAAACAGGAAAGAAATGTTCATTCAAGATAAGGAACACCTTCAGCTTTCTAGCTATAGTTTAACTTGTAATTGCAAGCTATTGTTATCTCTCCTCTTTATCTATTAACCTATTAAAGATCTTTCACACCATTCTTGATAAAACCTATTTGTCTTCCCTGGATCGGTCCACCATGGAATTCTACCTTGTGATGTTTTTTCTCTTCCCTCATATCATGTGGCATTTCTCCTAACTCCATTATTTTTTTCTGACCCCACTTTTCCTTCTTATAACTAACTAACTCATTTAGGGTGCCAAATCCCTTTCAGATTTAGCTTGCCAGCTAACGGCATGCCCCAACCTCATGGGGTACTCCCTTTCTACTGGGAAATTGTGAGTTCTACCAAGGAACTTGTCTTTTCTATTGCTAATTATTAAAAATAATTTCTTTGCTAAATATGTGTTCTCTCAAATCTATTTATTTCCAGCATGGCCTGGAGTATAATGAGCTAATTCAGCATACAAATAGGGGTTCTATACCCCCAACTCCCATCTGGAACTCTCTTTCACCCCAACCATTCATGTCCCCAGTAATTAGAGTAGGTAACTTTTCCCAAATAAAAATGCCCATCATGAAATTCAGAAACAACATAAATGCTGAAAGAACTAGACAGATAATGCACCTAGCAACAGATAGAAGACTAGGTCAAATATTCACTTAACATACTTATTTAGGATATAATCACATATTTTCAGATAGGAAACTGCAAAATAATACTTTGTGAATTGTGCTCATGGCTTCTCCTGGAACACTTGCCCAGATTATAGAAATTTGTTATAACAAGAAAAAGCTGGGATATGATTATAATAATTCCTCTACAGGTCCTTTAAGCCTGGTGTTCTCATCATCCAGATTGCAGTCTCAGTCATCTGTAGCATCTGATAAGGTACTTCCACTTCGCTTCTTCCAGGATTTAGTAAGCACCTACTTGCCTGCAAACTGCAAACTCCAAAGGAGTTATATGGGTTAAAAATCTTTGTTTCTTAAGGATTAAAAAGTGATGAGGACAGTGCCATTATATAATTTCTTAAAAACATCCTTTTTTCCTCAAAAGTAAAATTAACTAATCTCTTATGGGGAAAGTCCCAAGTCACTCCTGGGAGCAGTTATATTTCTTTAATAAAGCAATAGACAAACATTTGGTTCAAGGCAATTTAGTCTCTAACATCAATTTAGTAATCGGTTTCTTAATTGATTCATTCTTTCCACTTTCCCTGATGAGGTTATATTCCTAGGTATGGAATTATCACTTAATTTGCAACCCTTCCCCATTATTTCTTATAAAACCTTAGAAGAATATGTTCTTTATCAGAATCAATAGTCTCTACCAATCCATACTTCAGTACTATTTGTTCCAATGTTATTTCACTAAGCTCTCTTAAAGCAGCAGAGCTCAAGGGAAAGCTTCCCTCACTTCCATTATATCTCAGTTTCCCCACTCATGCTATTTCATTAAAACCTAGCCTAGATATTTTGAAGCCAGGCTCCCTCCCTCTAGAGAAACATCTCCTCAACACTTTCTTATTTATCTTTAGACATATTACATACCTTTTAGATATAATTTGCTTTGCAATTACACATATCCCTATATACCAAATTTTCTTGCTTTTTTTTTTTTTGTTAAAAGAAGAAAGAAAGACAAACCTTAAGATTCAGAATATAGGTAATACCTAAATAACTTTGGGCCAAATTTCACAAAATTTATACTACATGTTCAGTTGGGCTACAAAAAGCTCATAAATTTTTACAAATTACCCAAAATACAATTTAAAAAGCAACACAGTAGCTTAAATATATTTAACCTAATTAGAAGATACAAACATGTTACCTCTTTTGGAAAGTTAACAGAGAGCCAAAATTTTAAAATTAAAATCCAATCAAATACAGATTTAAATTCTTAGTGTAATGCCAGAGAAACTGATCAAGACAGAGATTAGAGAGTATTTAATAATTTATTAAATGGAGATATATACTGGGACTCCATGTTTGGTTCCAGGGCTGAATGAGACTATCATATCCAAGAATCCAGCAAACAATCAAGAGTTCTCAATGACATATATACACATGACTCAGATGCAGAGAGTAGACTGAGGCAGGGGTGGAGTCAGGGTACTGAGAGCAGGAATGGGATTCTGAGAGGGTTGGGTGAGGGAGAGAGAGTATGACAAAATCAGGGGAAGGCACCCCAGACTTGGGAAGAGGCATCTTGATAAGACAGTACCTGATATTCCAATAGCTTGGGATGGAGAGAGGCATTCTGATATTCTAAAACATAAAATCTTTTATCTTTATCAAGTATTCTGATAGGGAGAGGAGGTTTTACAGTACTGAGAAGTAAGGAAACTAAGGAAGGACTGAGTCAGGATAATTAGGGAAACTGAATTAGGAGAATAAAAGAGAACTATGGCAAAACATTAGTAGCAATACTTCAATATTAGTTTACATATATTTTTTTAAAAAATCTTATACCAGAATAAACAGGTTCACAATTTTAGTCCATGATAGTTAATACTTAATTTAGAATTTCAGAATCAGAATTCTATTTAAACACACACAGCTCCAAAATTTAAGGTGGCAGAAAATGCCCTTTCAATTCCACCTATAGGGCTTTAAGAATTGGTAGACTTTAGGAGCCTGGGGGAAAAAGTCAGAGAAATTTGGACTCAGGACAGATTCCACAAATTTCTCCAAGAAAAATCCCAGAGAGAGTGTTTTTTTCCCTTTTGCAGTTTTTCTATAAGCCTCAATTTGTGGCCTTCAGAAGGCTTTTAAGTCCTGTATATTAGGCCTGCTTAAAAATACACTAGACTAACTCAACATTAGTTTTGTGCCAATAAATTTAATGATTAGCCTCAAAACCCCCAGAATCTGCCAAAATGTTTTAGCAGTTCTGTGCATTTAACTCTTTCTGCAGACTCAAATTGGCCAGTTCTAGGTTCACAGGTGTTGTTTTTTTTTTTTTTTTTTTTCTTTTTGGAGGGACTGTTAAACACTTTCCCCATCTCAGAACTAGTCTTTCTTCTTTCTAGCTAAAAACTATTTGCATAAGTCCAATTATATACAAAACAAGCACTTTTAAATTATAAATAGCTAGATCTTTTCCTTTGTAATTTGGCTGACAGAGAAATACAGAAGATAAACAGGCTCAAACACACATAAACACAAACTGCTTTTCTAAATCAATGAAACTTCTGATCTCAATCCCACTTTGGAGTGGAAGCGAGGAGGGGAGTTCTGGAACTGAAACCTTAGGAGCCGTTTCTTTGAATCTATATCCAGCCTTTGGAGGATGGGAAATTCTTTGAATGAATAGGCATCAATCCCCCAAAAAACAACAGAATTTCGCTATACATTTTGGTACTCTCCCAAGGAAACATTTTAGACACTAGATAGGTTTAGAGGCAGCTACCTTTCTTTTCCAAGGTTCACAGTACTTTGACTAGAGACTCACTCAATCTTATCAAAAGAAAACCAAACAAAAATATATGTCTTTTATAGACTTTAACCACCTAAATTCTCTCACTTCCAATCCCAGTCACTCAGGCCACTCACCAGTTCTTGGCAAAGGGAAAGCCCTCTTATGGACCTAGCCACTCATAATCCCCAACTCACAAAAAAAAGGAGTTTATTAAGATATCCCAAGAAAGGGCAACTCTTAACTGATAAAGTGTCAAAGGAGTGCAAAGCACAAATTGAAAAACACAAGATTAAATAGAACCTCCTCTTTGATCTTTTTTCCTATTATCTGGGGGAATTCAGGTTTATATTCTAAACAAAGAAATTTATTCTAGAAACAAAAGAATAAATAGCCTTTAGAAGAAGTATTAAAATGCTAATTAAGACATGGTGGGAAATAGGAGGGGAATGTTCTTTCTTCTTTTTTTTTCTTTTTCTTTTTTAGGCAATTGGGGTTAAGTGACTTGCCCAGGGTCACACAACCAGGAAGTGTTAAGTGTCTGAGACCAGATTTGAACTCAGGTCTTCTTGACTTCAGGGCTGGTGCTCTATCCACTGCACCACCTGGCTGCCCTGGAATGTTCTTTAAAGACAAGGAACACCTGCACACTTTCTAGCTATAGCTTAACTTGGTATTGCAAAGTCTCAAGTTATAATTAAGGCATAGGTTAAAGCTACATCCTTATGAGAGAATCTTCACTCAGTTCATTTCATACAAAAGGATATGAAAAACAGTTTATGAGGAAAGATCTCCAATATATCTACTATCTATAGTTTCTCCTCCTTCCCCCCCCCCCATTTTATCCCTTGATCTTATTTGGAAGGCTTCTAGTTTACCCCCATTAACAGACATTGCTTGCTTTTGATTTTAGATACTGCTTATCATTTTAAGAAAAAAATTCATTTATTGTTTGCTTTCTAGTCTTTTTAATAAGAATGGGTATTGCATTTTGTCTAGAGTTTTTTTCTATAACTATTGAGGTAATAATATATTATTGATTTTGTTATCTTGTTATCATAATCACTTGTTATTGATATGGTCAGTAATGGTTATAGTTTGCCTAATATTGAATCACTATTGCATTCTGAATATAACTTCAATCTGATAATAATGTATGAATTTTGTCATTTAGCATTGTAATCTCCTTACTGATAATTAATTGAAAATGTTGTATTGATATTTCTCACCTATATTTGTATTTTTCCTTTTTTTAAAAAAAACCTTTTTAAACATTAAAGTTATATTTGAATTCCAACTTCTGTCTCTTGCTCCAGTCTCTCCCATGTTCACTGAAAAAGCAAAAATATCATAAGCATTACATATGTTAAATCATGCAAAACATATTTCTATAGTAGCCATATTACTCTCTTCTCCCACACCCACAAAAAAGCAAAAAAAAAAAAAGAAAAAAAGTAGAGAAAATAAGACAATTATAATACAGTTTATACTCAGTAATAAATTCACTACTCTCTCTGGAAATTGATAACACTTTTCATTTTAACTGATGAGGAAACCCCAAAACTCTTAAAACCTTCTTGGACTCTGCCTCAGGGAAGGGACCACACCCCAAGCACACACAGTCTCATCCTTATCTAAAAACCCATTGAATTCTATTCAAATTCTAACCCTGGCTGGAACTCAAGCCAGAAGCCAACCTGGGACTCCACCCACAAGCCCCTTCAGATTATCCAAAGCCCTCCATTATAAAAAGGGCCAAACTGGAGTCCACTTTTGGTAGAGATTCCAAACATATCATCCTTATGCTGATCATGTCTAGGATTTCTGCCCACCAGAACCTTGGCTCTGGTGTCTTCCTACTTTTTTTTTTTTTTTTTTTTGCTGAGTCTGTGTATATACACCAGCTTGAAGTGTGTTTCTTGTAAAATGTGTCTCATATTTTTGAATCCTGGTTTCTAATCCTTTTTTTTTATTTGCTATTATTTTATGGATGAGTTCATCCCATAGAAATTCATAGTCATGATTACTATACATTTTCCTCCATCCTATTCTGTTCTCTTTCTTCTTCTCTCTCTCTTTTTATCCCATCCCTCCTCAAAAGTGTTTTGCTTCTCATCACTGCCTTTCTTCCTTCCTCCTTATATTACCCTCCTCCTTCCACTACCATTTCCCTATTGGATAAGATGGATTTCTATATACCACAGTGTGTGTGTGTGTGTGTGTGTGTGTGTGTGTGTGTGTGTGTGTGTTTTCTTCCCAGAAGGGAAATACTGAAGTTCAAAAATTGTCTTGTGCACATGAACACTTCTTTTCTGTAAGAATATTTCCATCTGTCTACCTCTTTAATCTTCTTTCTCCCACTTCATCTCTCCTTCTCATCCCCTCATTTTTTGAGATCATTTCAAGATAATTGTCCCACATTCATCCTTTATGTCTATGTAAACACATTTTAACTTTCCTAATAATAAAAAGTTCTTAGGATTTACATGTATCATCTTCTCATATAAGAATGATAAAGGTCTTAGTTCTTAGGAGTTAAATGTATCATCTGGCAATATGCATTATCTTGCCAGATAGAAATATAAACAGTTTAATCTTGCAGATTCTCTTTCCCTTATGACTTCTCTTTCATGTTTACCCATTTAGGTTTTGCCTGAATTGTAGGTTTAAGTGTGAGATTTTCAATTCAACTCTGTTTTGTTTTTTTTTGTTTTTTTGGGGTTTTTTTCATCAAAAGTGCCTAAAAGCTTTCTATTTCATTTCATTCATTTTTCCCTGAACAATGATAGAGTACTCAGCTTTACTGAGTCTCTTATACTTAGTTTTAGTTTTAGCTTCTTTGCTCTTTAAAACATCATATTTCAAGTCCTCTGCTCCTTTTGCTCTAATTTTTATATGATGTTGATTGTGGCTCTATGCTATTTGAATTGTTTCTTTCTGGCTCTTTACAGTAGTTTGCCTTTACCTTGGAATTCTGGAATTTGGCATTAATATTCCTGGGAGTTTTCATTTTAGGATATCTTTCAGGAGGTGATTGGTGTTTTCTTTGCATTTCCATTTCTATTTTCCTCTGGACCTAAGATATCATGACAGTTTTTCCTATATAATCTCTTGAAACATATTTCCTGGGATCTTTTTAATTTGATCTTGGCTTTCAAGTAGTCCAAAAAATTTTTAAATTATACCTTTGATTTGTTTTCCATGTCAATAATTTTCCAGATAAGATATTTCATGTAAAGGGCTAGAACTGAGAATGTGCACTTGGATAATGGAGACCGTGAGACTAATTGCCAATTGGACAATTCTCTATTAACATGTTTGAAGGATGACCCTCCCCAACTATTGGGTGCTGGCTGGATTGGTAGGTATGGACAAAGAAGGGGAAGTGACATGAGTGGGTGGAGTAGGAGGAGGAAATTGAGGCATTCTCCTGGTGGTGGAAATTGCTAGATCTAATCCCCTGATCATGACAGCAAAAGACCAAGATTAAAGACTTTTGATTATCCTGACTCCAGCTGATTCTGGGAAGACAGGGTCCCAACAATTTCATATTTTGTTTTTTTTTTTTCATTCTTTTGACTTTTTTTTTTTTTTTTGATGTTTCATGGTGTCATTACTTCCAATTTTCCAATTCTAATTTATATACCAAAATAATTATTTTCTTCAGTGAGTTTTTCTTGAATTCTGCCATTCAAGGAGTTCTTTTCTTTAGTGATTAACCCCACCCATCCTTTGCCATGGGCCATATTTTTTAATTTTTTTTTTTAATTTTCAAAGCATATGCATGAATAATTTTTCATTGTTGACCCTTGAAAAACCTTGTGTTCCAAAGTTTTCCCCCCTTTCTCCCTCCCCCTCCCCTAGATGGCAAGTAATCCAATACATGTTAAACATGTTTATTTATAAATATATATGTGTGTGTGTGTGTGTGTGTGTATGTATACATATTTATACAATTATCATGCTGCACAAGAAAAATCATATCACAAAGGAAAAAAAAATGAGAAAGAAAACAAAATGCAAGCAAACAACAACAAAAAGAGTGAAAACACTATGTTGTGCTCCACACTCAATGACCACTGTCCTCTCTCTGGGTATAGATAACTCTCTTAATCATAAGATTATTGGAACTGGCCTCAATCATCTCATTGTTGAAAAGAGCCATGTCCATCAGAATTGATCTTCATATAATCTTTTTGCCATGAAGATGGCGGAGAGGAAACACACGACTCAGTGAACGTCCTCACTCCCTCACAACCAATTAGATAAATTAAGTCTCAAAATTAGCTCAGGACTGATAGATACCACAAGGACTGGAAGCACGACTTACCAGCTGAAGAGAATCTGGAGTTTCAACAGGAAAGGTCAGTTCTCAGGGGAGGAATAAGAAAGACCAGCACAGACGGTGGGGTAGGGGCACACTGCGCCCATTGCGCTGGGAGGGGCTCTGGGATCAGAGAAGCCACTGAGGTAAAGGAATCTGGCACAGGCTGTTAGCTCTTCTCTGCTAATTATTTAGCAGTTCAGAAGAGAAAGCCAAAATATTTTAAAACTCAGATTAGATTTTCCCCGGACCCTGGGGGTGACTCAGGCACCAGGGGGTGTGGCCTCAGCTACCTCCTGAGAATAGTTAAGAGACTGACAAGTGGGTGGATACGGCCCAAGGCAACACACACTGCCTAGCTTAGCTGGAGGGAGTGGAACTCAGCTCCAGGAAGTCCCAGAGAAGCGGAACCTTTGAACTAGGGACCGCGGTTTCTGGCAGACACTTCCAGTTTGAGCGCAGGGGCTTCTCACGTCACCTGCTGCAGACGTCCACTCCCCACCCGGACACATAGGCTGAGCTTCTTGCTGTCTTCACTATTCTACGCCCTCGAAGCACAGCAGTGCTAATCACCTCTGAGGCGCTTCCAGGGAGGGGGTGGGGAACTCTCTCCCAGAGCTCTCTCTTAGCGCGGGCGCAGGGGCCGCTGCATCCATCCGGTCTGGGAGGAAGCTGGTAAAGAAGTAAATAATTTTCTACCCCAGGGACAGACCCCAAAACATTTTTTAAGTATGAGCAAAAAAGCTAGAAAAACTATAGATTCCTTCTATACAGAGAAAGAGCGGGTATCCAACCCCGAGGAAGTTAACAGCAAAGATTCAGAAGATAACAACCTAAAGGGGAACGATTCCTGCCCCCCATCACATAACTCTCTCCTAGAAGAAGCTCTTAAGAAATTGAGGGAGATCGAAGAAAAATGGGGCAAGGAAAGGGAAGTTATGATAGAGAATAACAACGTCCTGAAATTGGAGTTGGAAAAAATAAAGAATTCACAGGAGATGCAGGGAAACAAAATTAGTGAATTAGAAAAGGTTAAAAAAACACAGGAAAGTAGGATTTCTGAATTGGAAAAGATAAAAAAGTCTCAAGAAAATAGAATTTCTGAATTGGAAAAAGAAAATAATTCTCAAAAAAAAAAATTAGGGAAATGGAAAAAAATTCAATAGAGCAAAATAATTCATTTAAAAATGAAATTGGGCATTTACAAAAAGAACTAAAAACTGTGAAAGAAGAAAATAACTCCTTAAAAGTCAGGATGGAACAAATAGAAATGAATGATTCACAGAGAACCCAAGAATCAGTCAAACAAAACAAAAAAAATGAGAAGCTGGAGAACAACGTCAAATAATTACTGGGAAAATCTATAGACCTGGAAAATAGATCTAGGAGAGATAATCTGCGGATTATTGGACTTCCCGAAAACTATGACCAAAAAAAGAGCCTAGATTCTATTTTACAGGAAATTATCAAAGAGAACTGTCCAGAGATAATAGAAACAGAAGGGAAAGTAGATGTGGAAAGAATTCATCGAACTCCTTCTGAAATAGACCCTAAAAAAAGAACACCACGGAATATTGTGGCTAAGCTGCAGAATTACCACACAAAGGAGAAAATCCTGCAAGCAGCTAGAAAAAAACAATTTAAATACCAAGGTGCCACAATAAGGGTCACCCAAGATCTGGCTGCCTCCACATTAAAAGATAGAAGGGCCTGGAACCTGATATTCCGAAAGGCAAAAGATCAAGGACTGCAACCAAGAATGAACTACCCAGCTAAGTTTAGCATCTTTTTCCATGGAAGAAGATGGTCATTCAATGAAACAGAGGAATTCTATATGTTTCTAAGAAAAAAACCAGACTTAAACAAAAAATTTGATCTACATCCACAAGACTGAAGAGAAACAGAAAAAGGTACACAGAACCCTTGAGAACTGTAACTTTGTTGTGGGTATATAAAAAATACTCAAGGATAATTTGATTTTACTGATATAAAAGAAAAAAAGGGGGGTGTGGTAAAGGGAAGGAGGTCGGTTTAGAAAAAGGGGAAGGAGTGATAAAAAGAGGGAAACTACATCCCAGGAAGAGACATAGAAAATACACCATATCTGAGGGAACTTAGTGAGGGGGAAAATCATTGTGTGAATCTTACTCTCATCAGAAGAGGCTCAAAGAGTAAATAATTAACATATTTGTTTTTCAGAGAATTTTCTCTCACCTCATTAAAAGGGGGGAGAGGAAAAGGGGAAAGGAAAAGGAGAATAAGTGAAGGGACTTGGAGGGAGGGGGGAGGGATCCTAAAAAAAAAAAAAAAAAAAAGAGGGAGGGTTGCGCGTCACAAGGGGGGTTTGTAAATTAAATATCGGGGAGGGGGATCAGGGGGGTCAAGGGAAAAAAGTATAATCTGGGGATAATACGATGGCAGGAAATACAGAATTAGTAATTTTAACTGTAAATGTAAATGGGATGAACGATCCCATCAAACGGAGACGGATAGCAGATTGGATCAAAAAGCAGAACCCTACAATATGTTGTCTACAGGAAACACACTTAAAGCAGGGAGATACATACAGAGTAAAGGTAAAAGGTTGGAACAGAGCTTATTATGCTTCAGGTAAAGCCAAAAAAGCAGGGGTAGCTATCCTTATCTCAGATCAAGCAAAAGCAGAAGTAGATCTCGTTAAAAATGATAAGGAAGGAAACTATATCCTGCTGAAAGGTAGCATAAATAATGAAGCCATATCAATACTAAACATATATGCACCAAGTGGTATAGCATCTAACTTTCTAAAGGAAAAGTTAAGAGAACTGCAAGAAGAAATAGACAGTAAAACTATAATAGTGGGAGATCTCAACCTAGCACTCTCAGATTTAGACAAATCAAACCACAAAACAAACAAGAAAGAAATTAAAAAAGTAAATAGAACATTAGAAAAACTAGGTATGATAGACCTTTGGAGAAAACTGAATGGCAATAGGAAGGAATATACTTTCTTCTCAGCAGTTCATGGATCCTATACAAAAATTGACCATATATTAGGACATAAAGATCTCAAAATTAAATGTAGGAAGGCAGAAATAATAAATGCCTTCTTCTCAGATCACAATGCAATAAAAGCTACATTCAGTAAAAAGTTAGGGGTAAATAGACCAAAAAGTAATTGGAAACTGAATAATCTCATCTTAAAGAATGACTGGGTGAAAGAGCAAATTATAGAAACAATTAACAATTTCACCCAAGATAATGATAATGATGAGACATCATATCAAAATCTTTGGGATGCAGCTAAAGCAGTAATAAGGGGAAATTTTATATCTTTAGAGGCTTATTTGAAGAAAATTGAGAAAGAGAAGATTAACGAATTGGGCTTACAACTTAAAAGTCTAGAAAAAGACCAAATTATAAACCCCCAACCAAAAATTAAACTCGAAATACAAAAATTAAAAGGAGAAATCAATAAAATTGAAAGTAAAAAAACTATTGAATTAATAAATAAAACCAAGAGTTGGTTTTATGAAAAAGCCAATAAAATAGATAAACCTTTGGTAAATTTGATCAAAAAAAAGAAAGAGGAAAATCAAATTGATAGTCTTACAAATGAAAAGGGGGAATCTTTCCACCAATGAAGAGGAAATTAGAGAAATAATAAGGAGTTACTTTGCCCAACTTTATGCCAATAAATTTGATAACTTAAGTGAAATGGATGACTTTCTCCAAAAATATAGGCTCCCTAGATTAACAGAGGAGGAGATAAATTGCTTAAATAGTCCCATTTCAGAAAAAGAAATAGAACAAGCTATTAATCAACTCCCCAGGAAAAAATCCCCAGGGCCAGATGGATTCACATGTGAATTCTACCAAACATTTAAAGAACAATTAGCCCCAATGTTATATAAATTATTTGAAAAAATAGGGGATGAAGGAGTCCTACCAAACTCCTTTTATGACACAGACATGGTACTGATACCTAAACCTGGTAGATCGAAAACTGAGAAAGAAAATTATAGACCAATCTCCTTAATGAATATTGATGCTAAAATCTTAAATAAGATATTAGCAAAAAGACTTCAGAAAATCATCTCCAAGATAATACACTATGATCAAGTAGGATTTATTCCAGGAATGCAGGGCTGGTTTAATATTAGGAAAACTATTAATATAATTGACCATATTAATAATCAAATTAATAAGAACCATATGATCATCTCAATAGATGCAGAAAAAGCATTTGACAAAATCCAACATCCATTCCTACTAAAAACTCTTGAGAGTATAGGAATAAATGGATTATTCCTTAGAATAATCAGGAGTATATATTTAAGACCGTCAGTAAGCATAATATGCAATAGAAATAAACTGCAACCTTTCCCAGTAAGATCAGGAGTGAAACAAGGTTGCCCACTATCACCATTACTATTCAATATAGTACTAGAAACGCTAGCCTCGGCAATAAGAGCCGAGAAAGAGATTCAAGGAATTAGAGTAGGAAATGAGGAAATCAAACTATCACTTTTTGCAGATGACATGATGGTATACTTAGAGAACCCCAAAGACTCTGCTAAAAAACTACTAGAAATAATTCAAAATTTCAGCAAAGTGGCAGGATACAAAATAAATCCACATAAATCCTCGGCATTTTTATATATCACTAACAAAATGCAACAGCAAGAGATACAAAGAGAAATTCCATTCCAAACAAATGTTGAGAGTATAAAATATTTGGGAATCCATCTACCAAAGAAAAGTCAGGAATTATATGAGAAAAATTACAAAACACTTGCCACAAAAATAAAATCAGATTTAAATAATTGGAAAGACATTCAGTGCTCTTGGATAGGCCGAGCGAATATAATAAAGATGACAATACTCCCCAAACTAATCTATTTATTTAGTGCTATACCAATCAGACTCCCAAGAAACTATTTTAATGACCTAGAAAAAATAACAACAAAATTCATATGGAAGAATAAAAGGTCAAGAATTGCAAGGGAACTAATGAAAAAAAACTCAGAGGAAGGTGGTCTAAGTGTACCTGATCTAAAGCTATATTATATAGCAGCAGTCACCAAAACCATTTGGTATTGGCTACGAAATAGACCGGTAGATCAGTGGAACAGATTAGATACAAAGGACAAAAAAGGGTACATCTATAGCAATCTAATCTTTGACAAACCCAAAGATTCCAACATTAGGGATAAAAATTCATTATTCGGAAAAAACTGTTGGGAAAACTGGAAATTAGTATGGCAGAAATTAGATATGGATCCACACTTAACACCATATACCAAGATAAGATCAAAATGGGTCCATGATTTAGGCATAAAGAGGGAGATAATAAATAGATTAGAGGAACAGAGGATAATCTACCTCTCAGACTTGTGGAGGAGGAAGGAATTTATGACCAGAGGAGAACTAGAGATCATTATTGATCACAAAATAGAAGATTTTGATTACATCAAACTAAAAAGTTTCTGTACAAATAATACTAATGCAAACAAGATTAGAAGGGAAGTAACAAATTGGGAAAATATTTTTAAAAACAAAGGTTCTGACAAAGGTCTCATTTCCAAAATATATAGAGAACTGACCCAAATTTATAAGAAACCGAACCATTCTCCAATTGATAAATGGTCAAAGGATATGAACAGACAATTCTCAGAGGAAGAAATTGAAACTATATCCACTCACATGAAAGAGTGTTCCAAATCACTACTGATCAGAGAAATGCAAATTAAGACCACTCTGAGATACCACTACACACCTGTCAGATTGGCTAAGATGACAGGAACAAATAATGACAAATGTTGGAGGGGATGTGGGGAAACTGGGACACTAATACATTGCTGGTGGAGTTGTGAAAGAATCCAGCCATTCTGGAGAGCAATCTGGAATTATGCCCAAAAAGTTATCAAACTGTGCATACCCTTTGACCCAGCAGCGCTACTACTGGGATTATATCCCAAAGAAATACTAAAGAGCGGAAAGAGACATATATGTGCCAAAATGTTTGTGGCAGCTCTTTTTGTTGTAGCTAGAAACTGGAGGATGAATGGATGTCCATCAGTTGGAGAATGGTTGGGTAAATTGTGGTATATGAAGGTTATGGAATATTATTGCTCGGTAAGAAATGACCAGCAGGAGGAATATAGAGAGGCCTGGAGAGACTTAAGTCAACTGATGCTGAGTGAAATGAGCAGAACCAGAAGATCACTGTACACTTCAACAACAATGCTGTATGAGGATGTATTCTGATGGAAGTGGAAATCTTCAACATAAAGAAGATCCAACTCACTTCCAGTTGATCAATGATGGACAGAGGTAGCTGCACCCAGAGAAGAAACACTGGGAGGGGAATGAAAATTGTTAGCACTAATATCTGTCTGCCCAGGTTGCATGTACCTTCGGATTCTAATGTTTATTGTGCAACAAGAAAGTGATATTCGCACACATGTATTGTACCTAGACTATATTGTAACACATGTAAAATGTATGGGATTGCCTGTCGTCGGGGGGAGGGAATAGAGGGAGGGGGGGTAAATTGGAAAAATGAATACAAGGGATAATATTATAAAAAATATATATATATATATAATAAAAAAAAAAATCTTTTTGCCATGTATATTGATCTCCTGGTTCTGCTCATTTCAATTAGCATCAGTACATGTAACTCTCTCTAAACAACACACTGAAACACTATAATTTTAGGGAACAAATAATAAAAATGCTACGCATTTTTGGACATGACAAATAGGGAATTGGTTTTGCTTTATTATACTGATTTTTTAACTAAAAGTTGTTTTTTTTTATTTTTTTATTTTGTTTTACAAGTTAGGATGTATGAGATTGCCTGTCATCTAGGGGAGGGAGAAGAGGGAAGGAGGGGAAAATCTGGAAAAATGAATACAAGAGATAATGTTATAAAAAAATTACTCATGCATATATACTGTCAAAAATGTATAATTATAAAAAATTAATAAAATAAAAAAAACAAGTTAGGGGTGGAAAATGGTATGCTGAAAAAAATGCTTGATAATTACAAAGAAAAACTTAAAAATAAAGATGAACTGGGTCAATCCTTTCATTTTAAAGAATAAGAAATAAAAGCATAGAGGGGGGAAGTAACTGTAAGTGAAGGCATCAGAAAGAGTATTTAACTCAGAGTTTTAAGACTTTTCATTTCTCTACGCTGTCTTTTGAAGATAAAGCAACTGTCTGAAAAACAGAACATCTGTTCCAGTCACTCCTCTTGTGTATTCCTTTGTACTATTTGATGTTATCAGAAAACAAACAAAAAATACTATGTTCTCAGATACTGTCTATATGAAATTGGCATCTATCTAATTATCTTGCTCCAGAGAAAATAGACCAACCCTCTCTCCAAAAAAGCAAGGTCTAGTTATAATTTCTACTATACTAGATTAATTATCTCTGTCTTCTACTTGGCTGTCCTGTGAAGTTACACCAAAAAAGATATCAATGATATTGAATTTATCAGGAAGGGTATTTCACTATTGGGTCACTGAGGGGTGTATGTGTGCGTTTGTGTGTGTGTGTGTGTGTGTGTGTGTGTGTGTGTGTGTGTGCGTGTATGTGTGTGTATGTGTGAATGTGTGTGTGTTTTCCATATGCTGTCTTCTATTCATCAATCTCTTTCAGAGATCTTGATATTTTCTTGAGATAGATCCAAGAGTTCCACCGATAAAATACTCTTGTAAGTAGAGTCTTCTCTCTCACTGTGAAAATCAGTGAATTTATAAGGAGAAAGATTAAGATGAAGTGAAAAAGCTATTCATGCTGCTTTCAAATTTTTATGGCTTGGACTGAGTTTGCATCAGAATTTTCTCTGAGTTTGTCTTCAGAAAAAAAGTGGCTTATATAATAAGGAATAAAGAGATTACAGAAGAGAGAGCAAAGGAAACAAAATAAGTGACTTTGATTACAAAAAAATAATGTACAAACAAATCCAAAGTAGTTAAAATTAGAAGGGAGTGTGTGTGTGTGTGTGTGTGTGTGTGTGTGTGTGTGTGTGTGTGTGTGTGTGGCAAATTTCTCTAATAAAACATATTCCAAGTTTATAAGGAACTGATCCACATTTATAAGAATCATTCCTCAATTAATAAATGCTCAAAGATATGAGAAAAGTTCTTAATTGAAAAATAAATCCAGTATGATCAGACAATTTTCAGATGAAGAAATTCAAACAATTTCTAGTCATATGAAAAGGTACCCTAATCACTATTGATCAAAGAAATGCAAATTAAGACAACTCTGAGATACCATTCCACACTTCTCACATTGGCTAAGATGACAGGAAAAGATAATGAAGAATATTGGAGGGGATATAGGAAAACTGGGACACTAAATATTGTTGGGGAATTGTGAATGGATCCAACCATTCTGGAGAGCAATTTGGAACTATGCTCAAAAAGTATTCAAACTGGAGGCGAAGCCAAGATGGCAGAGAGGACACAAGCTTCATTCTAAGTTCTCCTTCCACCCTCACTACTAATTGCCAAATTCATCCTCTGAAATAGTGCTTAACTGATAAAATCCATGAAAATTGGGGGTACAACAAATTATCAGCTGAAAATAATCTGGAAGATCACCAGAAAAGGTTTTTGCTGATAGGGTGGGAGAAGACAAGCACAGGCAGGGAGGCAGAACACAGAGGCTAGCACACTGAGTGGACCAGGGATGGGGGCAGTCTCCATGACTGGAGAATTTTCTGGGAGGACTCTATCACAGGTTGGCTGCTCTGCTTTGGTTGCAAAGCAGTAGATCCGCAGAGAAGTTACACACACACCAAAGGTAGAGTGTACCCCCCAAAATGCCAAAATTTAACAGGACCTGGCCACACCCACTCAGCTCCAAAAGTGACTCAGTATGGACCACAGAACAGCTGTGCAGCCACATTCTACAGTATAAAGCTTTTGCCCAAGACAACCACACTTCTGCATAGCTGAGGACTCTGCCTGGGGCAATGGAACTTCTGCAGCTCTGCCACTCTTCCCAGAGCAGTGACACTTCTGCTGCAGAGCTCTTCACAGGGCACTTCCACAGTTTGGCCTCTCTTTGCAGTCCATTTGAAGGACAGCTATTGTCTATCTATCTATCCCTGTTCTGTAGAGGAAGCTGGAAACACCATTGCCCTACAGGCAGACACTAAGGGCTTTTAAAAAAAATTAATAAAAAAGCCAAGTGAACTCTAATTATTGATAGCTTCCATGCAGAAAGAGTAGCTTTCCAACCCCAAGGAAACTACTAACAGAGAGTCTCCAGACAAAACTCCAAAGGGGGAATGTAATCTGATCCATATCACACAAAGCATTTTTAGAATTTAGTTCTAATTTTTAGTGAATTATTTTCTTTAGTTAGCTTTTTTATGTCCTTTCGCATTTGTCCAATGGAACATTTAAATAAATTATTTTGTTCATTGAAT
The DNA here is from genome assembly GCF_048593235.1 of Sminthopsis crassicaudata. NCBI lineage: Eukaryota > Metazoa > Chordata > Mammalia > Dasyuromorphia > Dasyuridae > Sminthopsis > Sminthopsis crassicaudata. The sequence continues at coordinate 374,283,871 of NC_133618.1, forward strand.
TTTCCCCCCACTGTTCTGTTTTTCTGTTTTTTATAAATTATTATTATTTATTAAATTAATTTTATAATTATAATGTTGACAGTATATATGTATGAGTAATTTTTTTACAACATTATCCTTTGTATTCATTTTTCCAAATTTTCCCCTCCTTCCCTCTACTCCCTCCCCTACATGACAGGCAATCCCATACATGTTAAATGTGTTTCAGTATAACCTAGATACAATATATGTGTGTAAATACAATTTTCTTGTTGCACGGTAAAAATTGGATTCCGAAGGTATAAGTAAACTGGGTAGAAAGACAGTAGTGCAAACAGTTTACCTTCAATTCCCAGTGTTCCTTCTCTGGGTGTAGTTGCTTCTGTCCATCATTGATCAACTAGAAGTGAATTGGATCTTCTTTATGTTGAAGATATTCACTTCACTCAGAATATGTCTTCATACAGTATTGTTGTTGAAGTGTATACTGATCTCCTGATTCTGCTCATTTCACGCAGCATCAGTTCATGCAAGTCTCTCCAAACCTCTCTGTAGTCCTCCTGCTAATCATTTCTTACAGAGCAATAATATTCCATGACATTCATATACCATAATTTATCCAACCATTCTCCAATTGATGGACATCCATCCATTTTCCAATTTCTAGGCACTACAAAAAGAGCTGCTACAAACATTTTGGCACTACAGGTCCCTTTTCCTTCTTTAGTATTTCTTTGGGATATAGGCCCATTAGTAGCACTGCTGGATCAAAGGATATGCACAGTTTGATAACTTTTTGGGCATGGTTCCAAATTGCTCTCCAAAATGGCTGGATTCATTCACAACCCCACCAACAATGCATCAATGTCCCAGTTTTCCCACATCCCCTCCAACACTAATCATTATCTTTTCTTGTCATCTTAGCCAATCTGACAGATGTGTAGTGGTATCTCAGAGTTGTCTTAATTTGCATTTCTCTGATCAGTAATGATTTGGAACACTCTTGCATATGAGTGGATATAGTTTCAATTTCATCATCTGAAAATTGTCTGTTCATATCCTTTGACCATTTATCAATTGGAGAATGGTTTGAGTTCTTATAAATTAGAGTCAGTTCTCTATATATTTTGGAAATGAGGCCTTTATCAGAACCTTTAATTGTAAAAATATTTTCCCAATTTGTTACTTCCCTTCTAATATTGTTTGCATTAGTTTTGTTTGTGCAGAAACTTTTTAATTTGATGTAATCAAAATCTTCTATTTTGTGATCAATAATGATCTCTAGTTCTTCTTTGGTCATACATTCTTTCCTCCTCCACAGGCCTGAGAGGTAGACTGCCCTCTGTTCCTCTAGTCTATTTATGATCTCATTCTTTATGCCTAAATCATGGACCCATTTTGATCTTATCTTGATATATGGTGTTAAGTGTGGGTCCATATCAAATTTCTGCCATACTAATTTCCAGTATTTCCAAGTTTTTTTCAAATAATGAATTCTTATTCCAAATGTTGGTGTAGATTGCTATAGTTGTACCCTATTTTGTCTTGTGTACCTAGTCTGTTCCACTGATCGACTACTCTATTTTTTAACCAATACCAAATGGTTTTTGTGACTGCTGCTTTAAAATATAGCTTTAGATCAGGTACAGCTAGACCACCTTCAACTGATTTTTTTTTTCATTAATTCCCTTGAAATTCTTAACCTCTTATTCTTCCATATGAATTTTGTTGTTATTTTTTCTAGGTCATTAAAATAGTTTCTTGGGAATCTGATTGGTATAGCACTAAATAAGTGGATTAGTTTGGGGAGTATTGTCATCTTTATTATATTCACTCGGTCCATCCATGAGCACTGAATGTCTTTCAAATTAATTAAATCTGACTTTATTTTTGTGGCAAGTGTTTTGTAATTTTGCTCATATAATTGCTGACTTTTCTTTGGTAGATGGATTCCCAAATATTTTATATTCTTGACATTTGTTTTGAATGGGAATTCTCTTTCTATGTCTTGCTTTTGCATTTTGTTGATGATATATAAAAATGCTGAGGATTTATGAGGGTTTATTTTGTATCCAGCAACTTTGCTAAAGCTGTGAATTATTTCTAATAACTTTTAATTAAAATCTCTGGGGTTCTCTAAGCATACCATTATATCATCTGCAAAGAGTGATAGTTTCATTTCCTCATTACCTACTCTTATTCCTTTAATCTCTTTCTCGACTCTTATTGCCGAGGCTAGCATGTCTAATACAATATTGAATAGTAATGGTGATAGTGGGCAACCTTGTTTCTTTTCTTTTTTTAATTAATTTTATAATTATAAAATATTTTGACAATACATATGCATGAGTAATTTTTTATAACATTATCCCTTGTATTCATTTTTCCAAATTCCCCTTTCCCTCCCTTTACTCCCTCCCCGAGATGACAGACAATCCCATACATATTAAATGTCTTATAATATAACCTAGACACAATATATGTGTGTAAATCCAATTTTCTTGTTCCATGGTAAGAATTGGATTCCGAAGGTATAAGTATCCTTGGTAGAAAGACATTAGTGCTAATAGTTTACCTTCAATTCCCAGTGTTCCTTCTCTGGGTATAGCTGTTTCTGTCCATCATTGATCAACTAGAAGTGAGTTGGATCTTCTTTATGTTAAAGATATCCACTTTCATCAGAATATATCTTCATACAGTATTGTTGTTGAAATGTATAGTGATCTCCTGGTTCTGCTGATTTCACTCAGCATCAGTTCATGTAATTTTATCCAAACGTCTCTGTATTCATCCTGCTGGTCATTTGTTACAGAGCAATAATATTCCATACCTTTTATATACCATAATTTACCCAACCATTCTCTAATTGATGGACATCCATTCATTTTTCAGTTTCTAGCCACTACAAAAAGAGCTGCTACAAACATTTTGGCATATACAGGTCCCTTTCTCATCTTTTATATTTCTTTGGGATATAAGCCCAGTAGTAGCACTGTTGTATCCAAGGATATGCACAGTTTAATAACTTTTTGGGCATAGTTCCAAATTGCTCTCCGAAATGGCTGGATTCATTCACAACCCCACCAACAATGCATCAATGTCCCAGTTTTCCCACATGCCCTCCAACATTCATCATTATTTGTTCCTGTCATTTTAGCCAGTCTGACAGGTGTATAGTGGTATCTCAGAGTTGTCTTAATTTGCATTTCTCTAATCAATAGTGATTTGGAAGACTCTTTCATGTGAGTGGAAATAGTTTCAATTTCATCATTTGAAAATTGTCTGTTCATATCCTTTGACCGTTTATCAATTGGAAAATGGTTTGATTTCTTATAAATTAGGGTCAGTTCTCTATATATTTTGGAAATCAGGCCTTTATCAGAATTTTAAAAATATTTTCCCAATTTGTTACTTCCCTTCTAATCTTGTTTGCATTAGTTTTGTTTAGACAAAAGCTTTTTAATTTGATGTGATCAAAATCTTCAATTTTGTGATCAATAATGATCTCTAGTTCTCCTTTGGTCATAAATTCCTTCCTCCTCCACAGGTATGAGAGGTAGCCTATCCTCTGTTCCTCTAGCCTATTTATGATCTCATGGACCCATTTTGATCTTACCTTGGTATATGGTGTTAAGTGTGGGTCCATATCTAATTTCTGCCATATCAATTTCCGGTTTTCCAAATAGTTTTTTTCAAATAATGAATTCTTATCCCAAATGTTCATATCTTTAGGTTTGTCAAACACTAGATTGCTATAGTTGTACCCTATTTTGTCTTGTGTACCTAATCTGTTCCATTGATCGACTAGTCTATTTCTTAGCCAATATCAAATGGTTTTGGTGACTGCTGCTTTATAATATAGCTTTAGATCAGGTACAGCTAGACCACCTTCATGTGACTTTTTTTTTCATTAATTCCCTTGAAATTCTTGACCTTTTATTTTTCCATATGAATTTTGTTGTTATTTTTTCTAGGTCATTAAAATAGTTTCTTGGGAGTCTGATTGGTATAGCACTAAATAAGTAGATTAGTTTGGGGAGTATTGCCATCTTTATTATATTCTCTCGGCCTATCCAAGAGCACTGAATGTCTTTCCAATTATTTAAACCTGAATTTATTTTTGTGGCAAGTGTTTTATAATTTTGCTCATATAATTCCTGACTTTTCTTTGGTAGATGGGTTCCCAATTATTTTATACTCTCAACATTTGTTTTAAATGAGATTTCTCTTTGTATCTCTTGCTGTTGCATTTTTTTGGTGATGTATAAAAATGCTGAAAATTTATGTGGATTTGTTTTGTATCTAGAACCTTATCTAAAGTTGTGGATTATTTCTAATAATTTTTTATTAGAATCTCTGGGGTTCTCTAAGTATACCATCATGTCATCTGCAAGGAGTGACAGTTTGATTTCCTCATTACTTACTCTTATTCCTTGAATCTCTTTCTCAATTTCTTATTGCCATTAGCATTTCTAATACATTATTGAATAGTAATGGTGATAGTTGGCAAACTTGTTTCACTCCTGATCTTACTGGGAGATGTTACAGTTTATCTCCATTACATATTATGCTTACTGACGGTCTTAAATATGTGCTCCTGACTATTTTAAGGAATTTCTTCCTATACTCTCAAGCATTTTTAGTAGGAATGGATGCTTTTTCTTCATCTATTGAGATGATCATATGGTTTTTATTAATTTGATTATTAATATGGCCAATTATACTAATAGTTTTCATAATATTAAACCAGCTCTGAATTTCTGGTATAAATCATACTTGATCATAGTGTATTATCCTGGGGATGATTTTCTGAAGTCTTTTTGCTAATATCTTATTTAAGATTTTAGCATAAATATTCATTAAGGAGATTGGTCTATAGTTTTCTTTCTCCGTTTTTAACCTATTTGATTTAGGTATCAGTAGCACATCTGTGTTATAAAAGTAGTTTGGTAGGACTCCTTCATCCTCTATTTTTTCAAATAGTTTATATGACATTAGGGCTAATTGTTCTTTAAATGTTTGTTAGAATTCACATGTAAATCCATCTGGTCCTGGGGATTTTTTCCTGGGGAGTTGATTAATAGCTTGTTCTATTTCTTTTTCTGAAATGGGACTATTTAAGCTGTTTACCCCCTCCTCTCTTAATCTAGGAATCCTATATTTTTTGATGTAGTCATCCATTTTACTTAAGTTATCAAATTTATTGGCATAAAGTTGGGCAAAGTAACTCATTATTATTTCTCTAATTTCCTCTTCATTGGTGGAAAGATCCCCCTTTTCATTTTTAAGACTAACAATTTGATTTTCCTCTTTCTTTTTTCTGATCAGATTTACCAAAGGTTTATCTATTTTATTGGCTTTTTCATAAAACCCACTCTTAGTTTTATTTATTAATTGAATATTTTTTTTACTTTTAATATTATTTATTTTTCCTTTTAATTTTAGAATTTCAAGTTTAGTTTTTCTTTGGAGGGTTTAAATTTGGTCTTTTTCTAGCTTTTTAAGTTGCAGGTCCAATTCATTGATCTTCTATTTCTCTATTTTATTCAAGTTAGCCTCTAAAGATATAAAATTTCCCCTAATCACTGCTTTAGCTGCATCCCACAAATTTTGGTATGATGTCTCATCTTTGTCATTATCTTGGGTGAAATTATTAATTGTTTCTATAATTTGCTGTTTCACCCAGTCATTTTTTAAGATGAGATTATTTAGTTTCCAATTACTTTTTCGTCTATTTACCCCTAACTTCTTATTGAATGTAGTTTTTATTGCATTGTGATCTGAGAAGAAGACATTACTATTTCTGCATTCCTGCATTTAATTTTGAGATCTTTATGTCCCAATATATGATCAGTTTTTGTATAGGATTCTATGGACTGCTGAGAAAAAAGTATACTCCTTTCTATCACTATTCCATTTTCTCCAAAGATCTATCATACCTAATTTTTCTAATGATCTATTTACCTCTTTAATTTCATTCTTATTTGTTTTGCAGTTTGATTTATCTAATTCTGAGAATGCAAGGTTGAGATCTCCCACTATTATAGTTTTGCTGTTTATTTCTTCTTGCAACTCTCTCAACTTTCCCTTTAGGAAGTTAGATGCTATACCACTTGGTGCATATATGTTTAGTATTGATATAGCTTCACTGTCTATGCTAACTTTAAGCAAGATATAGTTTCCTTCCTTATCTCTTTTAATTAGAGCAATTTCTCCTTTCCTTGATCTGAGATAAGGATGGCTACCCCTGCTTTTTTGACTTCACCTGAAACATAATAAATTCTGCTCCAACCTTTTACCTTTACTCTGTATGTATCTCCCTGCTTTTAGTGTGTTTCCTGTAAACAACATATTGTAGTGTTCTGACTTTTGATCCAGTCTACTATCTGCCTCCATTTAATGGGAGAGTTCATTCCATTCTCATTTACAGTCAAAATTACTAATTCTATATTTCCTGCCTCATATTATACCCTGATTATGTTTTTTCCCTTGTCCCCCCTGAACTCCTTCCCCAGTATTGAATTTATGGACCCCACTTGTGATGTGCAGCCCTCTCTTTTTAGTATTCCTTCCCCCTCCTTATAAGTCCCTTCCCCTTTCTTGTACCCTTCCCTTATTCCTCCTTTCCTTTTCCTTTTCCCTCTCCTCCCTTATAATGAGATGAGATAGAATGCTCTGAAAAACAAATATGTCAATTATTTCCTCTTTGAGCCTATTCTGATGAGAGTAAGATTCACACAATGTTTCTCCCCCTCTCTAAATTCCCTCAGATGTGGTAATTTTTCTATGCCTCTTCCTGGGATGTAGTTTCCCTCTTTTTATCTCTCATTTCCCTTTTTCTGATGCTATTCCCTTCCCTTCACTACTTCCCCCCTTTTTTTAAAAATTATATCAGTAAAATCAAATTATCTATGTGGACTTTCTGTATATCCACAATAGAGATACAGTTCTCTAGAGTTCTTTTTACTTTTTTCTGCTTCTCTTGTGTCTTTTGGATGTAGATCAAATCTTTTGTTGAAGTCTGGTTTTTTTCTTAGAAACAAATGGAATTCCTCTTTTTCATTACATGTCTATCTTCTTCCATGGAAGAAAATGCTAAACTTGGTTAGGTAGTTTATTCTTGGTTGCAATCCTTGTTTTTTTGCCCTTCGGAATATGGGGTTTGTGGCCCTTCGATCCTTTATTGTGGAGGGAGCCAGATCTTGAGTGACCCTTATTGTGGCACCTTGATATTTGAATTGTTTTTTCCTATCTGCTTGCAATATTTTTTTCCTTTGTTTGATAGTTCTGCAGCTTAGCCACAATGTTCTGTGGAGTTCTTTTTTTAGGGTCTTTTTCAGAAGGTGTTTGATGAATTCTTTCATCACTTATTTTCCCTTCTGTTTCTATTAACTCTGGACAGTTCTCTTTGATTATTTCCTGTAAAATAGAATCTAGGCTCTTTTTTTGATCATAGTTTTCAGGAAGTCCAATGATCCTCAGATTATCTCTCCTAGATCTATTTTCCAGTTCTATAGATTTTCCCAGTAAGTATTTGATGTTATTCTCCAGCTTTTCATTTTTTTTTTAATTTGTTTGTTTTGTTTGACTGATTCTTGGTTTCTCAATGAATCATTCATTTCTGTTTGTTGTTTCCTGATTTTTAATGAGTTATTTTCTTCATTCACATTTTTAGTTCTTTTTGTATATGCTTAATCGAATTTTTAAATGAATTATTTTGCTCTATTGAATTTTTTTTCCATTTCACTATTTTTTTTTTTTTTTTTTAGTGATTTATTTTCTTTTTCTAAATCACAGATCCTACTTTCCTGGGAATTTTTTATCTTTTCCTATTCAGAAATCCTACTTACCTCTGATTTTTTTTAACCTTTTCTAATTCACAAATTTTGTTTCTCTGCACCTCCTGTGAATTCTTTATTTTTTCCAACTCAAATTTCAGGACATTGTTATTCTCAATCATAGCTTCTCTTTCCTTTCTCGTTTTTCTTCAAAATTTCTTAGCTTTTTAATAGTCTCTTCTAGGAGAGAGTTATGTGATGGGGGGGCAGGTATCATTCCCCTTTAGAGTGTTATCTGGAGACTGTCTGCTGTTTGCCTCCTCAGGGGTGGATACCCGTTCTTTCTCTGAATAGAAGGTGTCAATCGTTCTCTTCAGCTTCTTACCCATTGTTAACACTCTCTGTGGGGTCTGCCCTTTGGGTAGTAAATTTATCAGCTTCCTCCCAGACGGGGATAGGTTGCCATTATCCTATGTCTGGACTAAGAGAGAGCTCTGGGAGAGAGTTCCTCTCCCCCCCCCCCAAAAATGACTTAGAGATGGTTAGCACGGCTGCGTTGCAAGGAGTAGGACAGTGTAGGACTCTTTTTGTGTGGCCTAGCTACTGCCCTGAGACTAGAGGCTGAACAGTAAAAGCATCACAAACCCCAGCCAAAGCCTCCCGTGGGGCTTTGGATATTAGCACCTGATGGGAAAAGCCCCTGTGCTCAAATCAGAAGTGTCTGCCCAGAAAGCACATTCCCATTTGCCAAGGTTCTGCTGTTATGGGAGTTCTGCTGCTGCTGGAGTTTTGCTACAAGGAGAATTCCGCTGCCTCAGGATGAGCCCTGCACAATGTGGATTAGAAGCTGCCTCGGGCTATGTCCCCACTATTCAGGTTCTTAACTGCCCCAGGGAAAAGCCCTGGACAGCAGCAAGTGGCTGCACAGACATGCTGAGATCTGTTATGTCACTTCCGGTTTGGGGTGATTATATTTTCTGGCTATTGCTTAAATGTGGCTTTGATTTCTCTTCTGATCTGCTATTTTATAAGCAGAGTAGAGCTATGAGCCTATTCCAGATTCTTCTATCTCATTGGCTTCTCTGATCCCAGAGTTCTCCCCAGCCATTTGGCACAATGTGCTAGCCCCAATCCAACACTGTCTGTGCTGATCTTTTTTTTCCTCCCCTCGAAACCGACCTTTTCTATTGAAATTCCAGAATCTCTTTGGCTGGTAAGTTGTGCTTCTAATCCTTGTGGTTTTTACCAGTCCAGCGTTATTTTTGAGGCTGATTTAACTAGATGGTATTGAGGGAAGAAAGGAAATTAGAAATTCACATGTATCTTCTCTGCCATCTTGGCTCCTACCCCTCATAAATTCTGTTTTTCAATAAGTTTGTTTCTTTTTCAAAACTATTTTGTAAGGAGTTATGTGATTTTCCCCCATTTCATCAAATCTATTTTGTGAGGAATTATATTATTTTTCCATTTCACTAAATCTATTTTAAAGCATTTTCTTCAGATGATTTCCGTGTTTCCTTTTCTAAACTCTCAGGTAGAGTTCTCATTTCTTTCCCCCATTTTTCTTCTGTCTTTTAAGATCCCATTTATATTCTTCTAAGAGAGCCTTGTGAGATGGGGACCAACACATGTCACCATTCGGAGCTTCATCTGGACACAATTTGCTTTTAGTGTCTTCAGGATTAGAGGTCTATTCCTCTCTGGCTCAATAAAAGCTATCTATGGTCAGGATCCCTTTTGTTTTTTAAATGATTGAGGTCTGCTCTTAGGGAAAAGACTGGATTGTTCAAAGCTTTCTCTACAGTCAACAACATCTTTACACTGCTTTGGCACAGTGCTGCTGACTTCCTTTTGGTGCTGGGTGGACCTGCTAAGTCCTGAATTATTTTGAGGTTCAGAAGATCACTGCCTTTTGTATTTGCATTGGAAGTCTCACAGCTAATCTGTTGATCCACTGGCTTCTGAACCAGGACAGATTAGCCAAGGCTGCTGCACTAAGAGCCTTCTAATAGATTCCCCAGGGCCGAGATGCCATACCACCCTGGGTCCCTGGGATGTGCTTATCCTCAGGCACCTTCCTTTATGCCTGACTGAAACAGGCTTTTTCTGAAGTTCTTCCAAAATATCTTCTTCTATAAATTTGTTACACTCCAAAAATTTACGAATTCTGCCACTCCAAAACCAGGCTTCCAATTTTTTCCCTACTTCCCCCCACCCCCTCCCCAGATTGTAGGTAGACTAATACATGTTAAATATGTTAAAGTATGTGTTAAATACAATATATGTATACATGTCCATACAGTTATTTTACTGCACAAGAAGAATCAGACTTTGAACTAATGTATAATTAACCTGTGAAGGAAATCAAAAATTCAGGTGGACAAAAATAGAGGGATTGGGAATTCTATGTAGTGGTTCATACTCATTTCCCAGAGGTCTTTCACTGGGTGTAGCTGGTTATATTCATTACTGCACTATTGGAACTGATTTGGTTCATTTCATTGTTGAAGAAAGCCATGTCCATCAGGCTTGATCATCATATAGTATTGTTGTTGAAGTACATAATGATCTCCTGGCCTGCTCATTTCACTCAGCATCAGTTCATGTAAGTCTCTCCAGGCCTTTCTGAAACCCTGCTGCTGGTCATTTCTTACAGAACAATAATATTCCATACCATTTATATACCACAATTTATTCAACCATTCTCCAATTGATGGGCATCCACTCAGTTTCAAGTTTCTTGCCACTATAAAGAAGGTTGCCACAAACATGTCCTGGTATCTTTTGGTAGATGGTTTTTTTTCTGAATGTCTCAAAAGGATCCTGTTCTGTCTGAATTTTTATTTGTTTTTATCATTCGACATTTGCCTTGAGTTTTTGCCTCTTTTTGCCTTGAGTTTGTTTCTGAGGGGAATCTGGAGAGTAGTATTTTCTGACTTGTTTTGCTATCTTCCCAGAATTTCTCTCTCTTTTTAGAGATTAGCTAATCTAATAGGTATGAGGTAGTACCTTAAATTGTTTTATCTTGCATTTCTCTTGTCAATAGTGATTCAGAACATTTTTTCATATGACTATAAGCCAAAGCTTCTTAAGTTGTAGCTTGTGTCATCATCTGGGATCAAGTAACTGAATGTGGAGAACATGAAAAATTTGGAAATGGTAAAAGGTATCAAATATTCCAAGATTTAGTTCTTTATGTAAAAAAATAAAGAAGCATTATTTCCAATTAGCATGCACATTTGCTTTCATCTTTAATAAATTATAAAATAATCTGTATGCAAAAGAATTGTTTTGAAATAAATTTCTTTTTGATTTATTATCATAAAATTTTGATTGATTTGCCTATTTTATATAATTATATTCCTGGAGTCACATAAAATTTTCTTGGTTGAAAAGAAGTCATGAGTGGAAAAAGTTTAAGAAGGTCTGCTATAGAACAGCTTTGGTTATTTCACATGAAAACTAATTGTTTGTATTTTTTGATAATGTATAAATTGGGGAATGGATTTTATTCCCATAAATTTGACATTTCTTTATATGTTTGGAAAATGACACTTTTATAAGACAAAGTTCAATTTTTTTCACTATTATGATGAGTATTTTCCTTTTTCAATCTTATCCTACCCTATCCCTACCTTTTCTTAACACATTCGACTTCTTTTTTTGCATAGGACAAAATATATTACCATCTTTGAACCAATTCTGAAGAAAGTTCAAAAATTTCTCATCCCCTCCCTTCTATTCTCCTCCATTTTATATATATATTTACGTCAGATAATATACCCTATCCTATCTCTCTCTTCCTATTTCCCCTAGTTCACTACTCTTTGTCATCTCTCAATTTTATTTTATTTTTTTAAAGATATAATTTCTATCATATTTCTTTATCTGGCCTCCATCTATATAATATCTTAATATCTTAATAATGAGAAAAGTTTTTATGAGTTACAAATATCATCTTCCCATTTAGGAATGTAAGCAGTTAAGTCCCTTGCCTATTTATGTTTATATGATTTTTTTAAAATTTGTATTTGAAAGTAAAAATTTTGACAGCTCTTGTTTTTATACTAAGAATGCTTGAGGCACCTCAATTTCATTGAATATTCATTTTTTCCCCTGAAGGATTATACTTAGTTTTGCTGGATAGGTAATTCTTAGTTATTTGCTAATGCCTTTGCCTTCTGGAATATCATGTTCCAGTCTCTGGTTCTTTAAGATGGAAATTGCTAACTTTTTTTTTTCTCCTGACTGTGGCTAAACAATATTTCAATTGTTTCTTTATGGCTGCTTGCAATATTTTTTCCTTGATCTGGGAGATCTGGAAATTTGGTTATGATATTCCTGGGAGTTTTCACTTTGGATCTCTTTAAGGATGTGATTGATGTATTTTTTCAATTTCTACTTTACTTGATATGATTCCAGAATATCAGGGCAGTTTTCTTTGATAATATCTTGAAAGATGATGTCTAGGCTAACTTTCAAGAAGTCCAATAACCTTAAAATCATCTCTCCTGAATCTATTTTCAAGTTAGGTGTTTTTTTTTTCCCCAAGAAGAGCTTTCATGTTGTCTTTTATTTTTTCATTTTTTTGTTTTGTTTTATTGTTTCTTAATGTCTCATAGAGTCATTATTTTTTGCTTAGTCAATTCGAATTTTTAATGCATTCTTTTCTTCAGTGGATTTTTGCACCTCTCTTACCATTTGGCTTTTTTTAAGGTGTTATTTTCTTCAGCATTTTTTGTGTCTCCTTTATAAATCTATTGATTTTCTTCATGTTTTTCTTTGCATCACTTTAATTTCTCTTCCCAAATTTGCATTTATCTCTTTTATTTGGTTTTTAAAATCCTTTTTGAGCTCTTTCATGGCCCAAGATTGATTTGTATGTTTTCTTTAAGGCTTTGGATATAAAAGCTTTGATTTTGTTGTTTTCTTTTGAATGTCTGTTTTTATCTTCTTTGTCAACATAGTAATTTTCTATGGTTAGAATTTTTTATTGCTTGCTCATTTTCTAGTGGATTTTTTGACTTGCAACTCTGCTAAAGTGAGATTCTGCTTCAAGAGTGGAGGGCATACTGTCCCAAACTTCAGTGGCTTTTTGTGTAGTTGTTTTCACAGATACTTCTAGGGACCTGTAAGTTTTTTGTTCTTCCAAGGATAGTGTGTTCTAAGGAGAGGTGTGTTTGCTATGCTCCTGGTCTGTGCTCTGGTCCATGAGTGACCACAAACATTCTTTTCTGCCATGAAATTGTGATAGAGTCCCTACTTCATGAGGATGAAAGCTCTGGTATGCTACTGCTCCTCCTCATCCTGGGACGACAATACAAGACAGAAAACTATGTATGGGCAAAGCAATGGATTCCTGTCCCCAATTTCAGGAAGGGATCCCCTAACATATCCTGACTAATTGTTCTAACCATCTGTGGAAGAAGAGCTCCAAAAGCAGTGACTCCTGCTACTACTGATTCAGTCACTATCAAGTCTTATTATTTGTTTTCTGGGGTTTGGCATGCATTACTGGACTGTGCTCCACTCTCACTCTGGTACTGACCTTCCAAGGTGCCTTGGGCTGGGGATTTCCCATTATTTCCCCATATTTTTGTGGGTTTTGTCACCCCAGAATTTGTATTGAGGCATCATTTTAAGGTATTCAGGTTGGGAGAAGAGCTCAGGCAAGTTCCTGTCTTTTCTCCACAATCTTTTTTTTTTTTTTTTTTTTTTTCCTGCCCCCATATGTGACTCTTAACTATTTAAGTTGGAAAGTTCTCTCTCTGATTTAACAATATACTTTGAGAAAAGAGTGCTATTTTCTCAGGTTTTGTTTGTTTGCTTTTCATTTTACTTAAATTTGTTTTTGTTTTTTGTTGGTTGGTTGGTTTTCTGAATACTTTTTACTGTATACAGTTAGGAGACTGAATTAAAAGTCCCCATGAAGATCTGATATTGTGTGTTTCTAGGACTAAAGTTCCTTCCAGAGCTAATATTATATGATTCATTCAATTAGAAAACATGAAAACTAGCGCTAAGAGGCACAGCTCATCCTCCCATATATACATTTCTCTGAAATTAATGATAGTAGACTTCCAGCCAAGATGGCAGCGTGGAGGCAGACAGCTGCTTGAGCTCCGCGTTTACTCTCAGAACTTACTTCATGACAAGCCTCAGAGTTAATGCTTGACCAGAAAAGAAACCCACAAATAATCACCAAGAGAAGACATCCTTGAAATTCGCCAGAGAAGGTCTGTGATTGCTCCGGGGAAGGTCAATCAGACTGGGCACAGACTGAGGGCAGGCAGCTAGATAGAGACAGACAGCTCACACAGCTCAGACCCAAGGGGGAGGGGTACGATCTCTGCCGTTTCTGGGAAAAGACTTTTACCCCACAGTGGATACTCTGTCTTGGCAGCAAGCCAGGAGCAGCTGAGAGGGTGTAAACACTGGAGGTAAAGATTAAAACCCCGAAAAGCTAGCGTCTCTCAGAACTCGGGCATCCCCAACCCTCACCTGGAGTGACTCAGTGCATTCTCAGAGCCTCTGAGAATTCTCAGAGCCTCAGAGTGCAGACTTAGCATAGCCATCTCTGTTCTGTAGTGGCTCTCTGCTGCTCTACCCCCAGTCTGTAGAGGAAGCCCATTAGCACCATCCAGCTCCATCCCCCTCCAAAACAGACCAATTGTTTCTCTTGTCAGTTTGTTTTCTTCCATTCCACTCTTGACAAAATGAACAAAAAATTTAAAAGGGCTCTTAACCATTGACAGCTTCTGTGTGGAGAGACAGCAGACTTCAAATACAGACTGTCCCCAGAGGAATCCCTTAAGGGGGATATGATCTGCTCCTCAATACAAAAGAATCTCATAGAAGATATCAAAAAGGCTCTCACAAGAGAGCTAGAAGAGAAATGGGAAAAGGAAAGGGAAGCTTGGCAAGAGAGCCTGGAGAAGTCATTCCACACATTTAAAGACAGAGTGGATAAAGAAAACAAATCATTGAGAAATAAAATCAGTGAATTAGAAAAGGCAAACAACTCCAAGGAACACAGGATTAGTGAGCTGGATAAAGAAATCAGTTCTCTAAAAAATAAAATGGATAAAATGGAAAAAAAAAAAACTCCATAGAAGATAAAAACACAATTAGACAATTACAAAAAGATATAAAAAAAGTGAGTGAAGAAAATACATCATTGAAAATTAGACTCGAACAAGTAGAAATGAATGACTCAAGGAGAAACCAAGAGGTAGTCAAGCAAAACCAGAGAAATGAAGCAATTGAAAAGAATGTCAAGTACCTTATTAGAAAGACAACAGACCTGGAAAACAGATCCAGGAGAGACAATTTGAGAATAATCAGACTCCCTGAAAAATGTGAGGAAAAAAAGAGCTTGGACACTATTTTCGAGGAAATTATCAAAGAGAACTGCCCAGACGTTCTGGAAACAGAGGGTAAAATAGATATTGAAAAAATTCATCGATCACCTACTGAAAGGGACCCTAAAATCAAAACGCCAAGAAATATAGTGGCCAAGTTCAAGAACCATAAGACAAAGGAAAAAATATTGGAAGCTGCTAGAAAAAATCAATTCGGATATGGAGGAGCCACAATAAGGATAACCCAGGATCTAGCAGCGTGTACATTAAAAGAACGAAGGGCCTGGAATATAATATTCCGAAAGGCTAAGGAACTTGGTATGCAGCCAAGAATAACTTACCCAGCAAGAATGAGCATCGTTTTCTAGGGAAGAAGATGGACATTTAACAAAATAAATGAATTCCATCTATTCTTGATGAAAAAACCAGACCTACATAAAAGGTTTGATCTTCAAATACAGAACTCAAGAGATTTCTAAAAAGGTAAAAAGAAATCTTGAGAACTATACTTCTGTCAAAAAAATATGTAAAGAACATATGTACAATTTGTCTTAGAAACTAGAGGTGGAAAGGAAATTATATCATAAAAAAGTGTAAAGTGGTGGTACTACATCTCATGAAGAGGCAAAGGTAATCTATTATATCTGAGAGAAAGAAAGGAGGGAGATGAACATAGTGTGTATCAATAGACATATTCGATTTATGGTGAAACATCTTCCACTTCATTGAATAGTGAAAGGGAAGGAATAAGCAAAGGGGAAGGGAATACAGAAATTTTGAGGAAAAGGAGTAAAATAAGGGGAGGAACTTTAAGATGGGGGAGGGATCCTAAAAAGGGAGGGCTGTGAAAAGCAAGTGGTATTCACCAGTTTAATACTGGGTAGGGGGGTAAGAGGGAAGGAAAGGAGAAAAGCATAAGCAGGGGTTAATAGGATGGCAAGCAATATAGAATTAGTCATTCTAATTATAAATGTGAATGGGGTAAACACCCTCATAAAGAGGAAGCAGTTAGCAGACTGGATTAAAAGTCAGAATCCTACTATATGTTGTTTACAAGAAACACACCTGAAACAGGGTGCATTCAAACTAAAAGTAAAAGGGTGGAGTAGAATCTATTATGCTTCAGGCAAAACCAAAAAAGCAGGAGTAGCCATCCTCATCTCAGATCAAGCAAAAACAAAAATTGATCTAATTAAAAGAGATAAGGAAGGGCATTATATCCTGCTAAAGGGTAGCATCAATAATGAAGCAGTATCAATATTAAACACATATGCACCAAGAGGTGCAGCATCTAAATTCTTAAAAGAGAAATTAAGAGAGCTGCAAGAAGAAATAGATAGCAAAACTATAATAGTGGGAGATCTCAACCTTGCACTCTCAGAATTAGATAAATCAAACCACAAAATAAATAAGAAAGAAGTCAAAGAGGTAAATAGAATACTAGAAAAGTTTGATATGACAGATCTTTGGTGAAAGCTAAATGGAGACAGAAAGGAATATACTTTCTTCTCAGCAGTCAGTTCATGGAACCTATACAAAAATTGATCATATACTAGGGCATAAAAACCTCAAAATCAAATGCAGTAAGGCAGAAATAGTAAATGCATCCTTTTCAGACCACAATGCAATCAAAATTACATTTAATAAAAAGCCAGGGGAAAATAGACCAAAAAATAATTGGAAACTAAATAATCTTATACTAAAGAATGATTGGGTAAAACAGCAAATCATAGACATAATAACTTCACCCAAGAAAATGACAATAAGGAGACATCATACCAAAATGTGTGGGATATGGCCAAAGCAGTAATAAGGGGAAGTTTTATATCTCTACAGGCCTACTTGCATAAAAGAGAGAAAGAGAGGGCCAACGAATTGGGCTTACAACTAAAATTGCTAGAAAAGGAACAAATTAAAAACCCCCAGACAAACACAAAACTTGAAATTCAAAAAATAAAAGGTGAGATTAATAAAATTGAAAGTAAAAAAAAAAAAAACTATTGAATTAATTAATAAAACTAAGAGTTGGTTCTATGAAAAAACCAACAAAATAGACAAACCCTTAGTAAACCTGATTTAAAAAAGGAAAGAGAAAAATCAAATTGTTAGTCTTGAAAATGAAAAGGGTGAACTCACCACTAATGAAGAGGAAATCAGAACAATAGTTAGGAGCTACTGTGCTCAACTTTATGCCAATAATTTGATAATTTAAATGAAATGGAAGAATACCTTCAAAAATATAGCTTACCCAGATTAACAGAGGAAGAAGTAAGTAGTCTAAATAGTTCCATCTCAGAAAAAGAAATAGAACAAGCTATTAACCAACTTCCTAAGAAAAAGTCCCCAGGACCAGATGGATTTACATGTGAATTCTACCAAACATTTAAAGAACAACTAACTCCAATGCTGTGTAAACTGTTTGAAAAAATAGGGATTGAAGGAGTCCTACCAAATTCCTTTTATGACACAGACATGATACTGATACCTAAACCAGGTAGATGGAAAACTGAGAAAGAAAACTGTAGACCAATTTCCTTAATGAATATTGATGCTAAAATCTTAAATAAGATATTAGCAAATAGACTTCAGAAAATCATCCCCAGGATAATATACTATGACCAAGTGGGATTTATACCGGGAATGCAGGGCTGGTTTAATATTAGGAAAACTATTAGTATAATTGACCATATTAATAATCAAATTAATAAAAACCATATGATCATCTCAATAGATGCAGAAAAAGCATTTGATAAAATCCAACATCCATTCCTACTAAAAACGCTTGAGAGTATAGGAATAAATGGACTATTCCTTAAAACAATTGCCACAAAAATAAAGTCAGATTTAAATAATTGGAAAGACATTCAGTGCTCTTGGATAGGCTGAGCAAATATAATTAAGATGACAATACTCCCTAATCTAATCTATTTATTTAGTGCTATACCAATCAGACTTCCAAGAAACTATTTTAACAACCTAGAAAAAATAACAGAATTCATATGGAACAACAAAAGGTCGAGAATTTCAAGGGAAGTAATGAAAAAAAAATTAAGTGAAGGTGGTCTAGCTGTACCTGAACTAGAACCGTATTATAAAGCAACAGTCACCAAAACCATTTGGTATTGGCTAAGAAATAAACTAATTGATCAGTGGCATAGGTTAGGTTCACAGGGCAAGATAGTGAATAAAAATAGCAATCTAGTGTTTGACAAACCCAAAGATCCCAACTTTTGGGATAGGAATTCATTATTTGACAAAAACTGCTGGGAAAACTGGAAATTAGTATGGCAGAAACTAGGCATGGACCCACATTTAACACCACATACTAAGATAAGATCAAAATGGGTCCAAGATTTAGGCATAAAGAACGAAATCATAAATAAATTGGAGGAACATGGGATGGTTTACCTCTCAGACTTGTGGAGGAGGAAGGAGTTTGTGTCCAAGGGAGAACTAGAGACCATTATTGATTACAAAATAGAAAATTTTGATTACACCAAATTAAAAAGTTTATGCACAAACAAAACTAATGCAAACAAGATTAGAAGGGACGTAACAAATTGGGAAAACATTTTTACAGTTAAAGGTTCTGATAAAGGCCTCATCTCCAAAATATACAGAGAATTGACTTTAATTTATAAGAAATCAAGCCATTCTCCAATTGATAAATGGTCAAAGGATATGAACAGACAATTTTCAGATGATGAAATTAAAACTATTTCCACTCATATGAAAGAGTGTTCCAAATCACTATTGATCAGAGAAATGCAAATTAAGACAACTCTGAGATATCATTACACACCTGTCTGATTGGCTAAGATGACAGGAACAAATAACGATGAATGTTGGAGGGGCTGTGGGAAAAGTGGGACACTGATGCATTGTTGGTGGAGTTGTGAAAGAATCCAACCATTCTGGAGAGCAATCTGGAATTATGCCCACAAAGTTATCAAAATGTGCATACCCTTTGACCCAGCCATACTACTACTGGGCTTATATTCCAAGGAAATACTAAAGAAGGGAAAGGTACCTGTATGTGCCAAAATGTTTGTGGCAGCCCTTTTCATAGTGGCTAGAAGCTGGAAGATGAATGGATGTCCATCAATTGGAGAATGGTTGGGTAAATTATGGTATATGAATGTTATGGAATATTATTGTTCTGTAAGAAATGACCAACAGGAGAAATACAGAGAGGCTTGGAGAGACTTACATCAACTGATGCTAAGTGAAACGAGCAGAACCAGAAGATCATTATACACTTCAACAATGATACCATATGA
The DNA here is from genome assembly GCF_048593235.1 of Sminthopsis crassicaudata. Lineage (NCBI taxonomy): Eukaryota > Metazoa > Chordata > Mammalia > Dasyuromorphia > Dasyuridae > Sminthopsis > Sminthopsis crassicaudata. Next base: position 374,303,269 of record NC_133618.1, read on the forward strand.
GGATGTATTCTGATGGAAGTGGATATCTTCAACATAGAGAAGATCTAATCCAATTCCAATTGATCAATGATGGACAGAATCGGCTACATCCAGAAAAGGAACACTGGAAAATGAATGTAAACTGTTAATTCTACCTTCTGAATCCAATTTTTCTTGTGCAACAAGAGAACTGTACGGATCTGCACACATATATTGTATCTAGGAAATACTTTAACATGTTTAACATGTATATGACTACCTGCCATCTAAGGGAGGGGGTGGAGGGAGGGATGGGAAAAGTTGTGACAGAAGTGAGTGCAAGGAACAATGGTGTAAAAATTACCCATGATTTTGTTCTGTCAATAAAAAGCTATAATTAAAATTTAAAAAAAAGAAATTTATGACAGTTTTTGATCCATAATTCCATAATTTAAGTGAGAGGTAAAGAGACAATTTAACTTGTTTTTTAGGCACAGAATGTTAAATAAATTAAACAAGAAGGAAAGAGCAGGAGATTTTGATGTGGACAAACATGTGTAATTCCTTATAAGTTTTCATTTACAACATGAGATGATGCTACTTGACCTTTAAATTAATGTGCAAACCAAACCACTAACAATAAGTCCTGAAATAGTTGTGGAGAGAGAGGGAGCCCATTTGACTGGCCAGTGGGTGTTGGAAGCATAGAAATCTGTGATTCATTCAAGCCATGTTTTCACTAGGCATATGTAGCCTTAGAGAAAACCTTTCCACAATCCCTATTTTATACCTACAAAGATAGTTACAGATTGTTGAAAAAAGAATCCATAGAAATATAGATTCAATTTTCTCAGGCCAATCCAACTTTCTTCCCTGGTCCTGAGGCATTGATATTTAGATAGAAGAAAAAGAGCAACACCATATCTTAATTAAGATGGTCTTCTTAATTCAGAATTGACACTACATAATAAAGAAAAGTCTATGATATCAAGTTTAATTTGTTCAAAATATATTTCATTATTTTTTAGTTCACTCTCCACACTCTCCTTTTTAATCTTTGATTTTATTGAGGCCATTCTTCCAGGCTCTCAATCTTGAAGTCATTCTTGACTCCTCATTCCAATTTACCCTATGTATGTAATCTATTGCCCCATCATAAGTTTTTTTCCTATACATACCCTTCTCATCTGGGACTGTTTCAATAATCTCCCATGGTCTCCTTGCTACCATACATCATGTCTCTTCCCACTCCCATAATCTTTCACTTAGCTATTCAAGTAATATTTAAAAAACCATAAGTTTTAAAAACCTGCTCAAGTATCTCCATTGGTGTTATATGAGTTCTAGGTGGATCTATATTCACAATGCATTTTTAAAAGATTAATCTGCATTATTTCCTTTTTCTCCATAACTTTTTAAAGTTTAGATATCCAATAAAACAATAATTCAAGCCCTGATGGGTAGTTCTTGTTGATTTATAAAGTATAAATGGTTACCCTGAAAATTTAAAGAAAAGCTCTTGAAGAGTCCTTATTCTTTATAAACGTTCCTCTTATTACCTTTTCACTCTTTTTACAACTCCTAAACTCAACTGTATAAACCAAGAACACCAGTGTTCCAGCTTCTCTATACTTTTGTACTATCTCAGTCTCATCTTGAAATATTCTATATCCTCATCTCTGCACGTCATTTCCCCAGTTTCCTCAAACTTTCAGCTCAAATTCTATCTTTAGAAGGTTTATCCTGTTTTCCCCTGAATAATGCCTTCTTCATTCAGATTACCTGCATATGTACTTCAAACATTTTTATGTGTGTCTAGTTTTTTACAAATCTCCTCAATTAGAATTTAAGTAAGTTCCTTGAAACAGGGGTTATAGATGTCTCCACCAGTTATATTTTCATCACTTAGCCCAGTGCCTGGCTTATAATAATGACTGACAAACATTCTAGTCAATGAATCGTTCTACAATCATTTACACTAATAAATGCTTATAGAACATTTATTAAAAAAGACAACCTAGATTTTAATCCATGCCCTGCTATTAACTAATCTTAGGAAAGTCTTAATAGTCTCTCTGGGCCTCAGTTTTATCATTTGCAAAATTAAAGAATTCACTAGATGATCTCAAAGTGTTTTTGTTATTCTGATATTTATTGTAAATCTTCACCCCATCCTCCAACCTAATGAAATGAAATAGACTCATCCTAAGTAGCCTGCAAAACTCCTGAGTACAGCTAGAATCAAGGAAAAATGTAATTCAGGAATATTTAGCAAAAAGAAATAAAAAAATAATACAACATAGATAATGTTAATTTTTTTTTAAAGTCAAGGATTCATAGGAATCTGTCTTCATTTAAGTTTGATAAAATTGGAATTGAGCACACTCCAAGGAGCATATGTATAGTTGAACCAAATTATTCCTGGTAATTTAAGGGAAACCTAAATTCTCACACTGAAGGACTTTGGGATAATGAAGACATCTCTGTTCCTATGAGCACAATAAGGAGAGGGATCTTCTCCAAAAAGTGTTGAAAATGGAACAATATAATAAAAATATCAATTCTACACAAGTTAGTTTATTCAGTGCAATACAAATCAAACTACTAAAATGTTATAGAGCTTGAAAACATAACAACTCATTTGGAAGAGCAAAAGATCAAGAATATCAAGGGAATATTTTTTTTAAAGTAAACGAAGATGACATAACAACTCCAAATTTCAAACTATCTCACAAAACAATAATCATTAACACTCTGATTCTGGCTAAGAAATAAATGGTGAAAGAGCAGAGTAGACGAGGTACAAGACAAGTTAATAAATGACTATAGAATTTAGTATTAGATGAACACAAAGACCTTATCATTTGGAATAAAGACTCACTATTGACAAAAACTTCTGGGGAAACTGGAAGATAGTTTGGCAGAAATCAAATGAAGCTGAACTTTTACTCTGTTTATTAAGATAAAGTTAAAAGTTTGTGTGCAAATTAGAAGAGTAATAGCTTAACTGTTAAATCTAAGGAGAAGAGAAGAATATATGACCAAACAGTAGATATAAAGCATTACTAGATGTAGAATGAATAATTTTGATTAACATTTTCCCACAAATCATCCCAGTATCACTAAAGAAAGCAGATATCAATGATGGACAGAAACAACTACACCCAGAGAAGGAACACTGGGAATTGAATGTAAAATATTAGCACTACTATCTATCTACCCAGGTTACTTATACCTTCGAAATCCAATACTTAACATGCAACAAGAAAATTGGATTTACACACATATATTGTACCTAGGTTATACTGTAACACATGTAAAATGTATGGGATTGCCTGTCATCTAGGGGAGGGAATAGAGAGAGGGAGGGGAAAATTTGGAAAAATGAATACAAGGGATAATGTTATAAAAAATTACTCATGTATATATACTGTCAAAGAAAATTTATAATTATAAAATTAATAAACAAAAAAGAAAGCAGAAAGTTGGAAGAACATTTTTTTACAATGAGTATTTCTGATAAAGTCCTAATTTCTCAAATGTATAGAGAGCCAAGTAAAATTTATAAGAATACAAATTATCCCCAATTAATAACTGCTTAAAGCATATGAACAGGTAGTTTTTAGTTGAATAAATCAAAATTATCTGTAGTAACATGAAAAATATTGACTAGAAAAATGCAAAGTAAAACAACTCTGAGGCGCTACCTCTAGCCTTTCAGAATGGCTAATGTGACAGAAAAGGTAAATTATAAATGTTGGAGGGATGTGGCAATATTGGGACATTAATATTCTGTTAGTGGATTTTTGAATTGTTCAAACATTACTTATTCTAGAAAGAAGTTTGGAACTATGATGAAAGGGCTATAAAACTGTGCCTTTAATCCAGAAATATTGCTCATAAGTCTCCATCTGAAAAATGTAAAAAAGGAAAAAGTATGTATTTATACAAATATATATCTTAGCATATCTTTTTTTGTGGTGATGAAAATTGGTCATTGAGGAACTGCCTATTAATTGTTGAATGGCTGAACAAGTTGTGGTATATAATTATAAAGAAATATTATTGTTAATTATAAACAGGGTGATTTCAGAAAAACCTGAAAAGACTTATATGAACTGATGCAAAATGAAGTGAGTAGAACCAGCAGAACATTGTACCCAATAACATCAGAATTATATAATGGTCAATTGTGAATGACTTAGCTATTCTAAGCAATATCATGATCCAAGATAACTCAGAAGGATCTAAGTTGAAAATGCTATCTAAATCCAAAGAAACTACTGATGAAATCTGAATGTATGTTAAAGCTTATTATCTTTCACTTTCTTGTTGTGTGTGTGTGTGTGTATGTGTGTGTGTGTGTGTGTGTGTGTGTGTGTGTGTGTCTGTTTTCTTTTGGTCTGTCTTCTTTCACAACATGACAAATATGTAAATATGTTTACATGATAGCACATGTATAATGTATATAAAATCACTTAGCATCAGGGGTAGGGGGATATAATGAAGAAGGGAAAAAACTTGGAATAAAAAGATTTTTTTTAAATGAACATAAAAATTCTCTTTACAATTGGCAAATACAGAAAATTAAATATTTAAAACAAAAAATAATTAAGGGTAACAACTAAATTAAAAAAAAAAAAGAAGAAGATGATTTGATCACAATCCATGAAAAAACTACTTACTCAGGAAACTTTCAAAGGAGAGACAACTGGTCTACTCTTCTAGTAATTCAGAATTTAAAAAAAGAAATGTGGTTAGTATGGAATGCAGATTCATTGTGATAACCACTTGCCAGTCTAAGTAATAACTCATTTCTTTAATGATCTCATGCATTTTTACCACATATCAAATTCAAGGTCATTATTCTATATTTTGAAGATTGATCTTTTTTCTTTTTTTCAAAATTATAGCTAAATGTAGTCTTCTGCATTCCTTTGTCTCTTGCCCTTCTCTTTAGTATTTCCAAAACACTACTAGCAGCCTAAAATTGCATTAGCTAATTCTTGCAGTACTTTAGGATACACTTTATCTAGGTCTTATGACTTGAACTCATTGAGAGCAGTAAGAATTACCTACCTTCTTCTTAGTAATTTGAATTTTAACTCCTTGTTGATCACTTTTTTTTCTTATTCTTTTTAAGTCTGAGATCATCCTCCTTGATAGAGAAAACATAAGCAATATTAAGAGTCTATGATTTTCATATTATGTCCTTAATGTTTCTCTTTTTCCTTTTTTTCCTTTTTTCTAACATAAATAAAATTTTTGTTTGTTTTAATATTTACTTAATACCCCTCAAAGGACTATGGCATTTACTATGACATTTTATAAATAAGAAAACTGGGACCCAGTCAGAGAATGTGACTTTTCTAACAAAGTGTCATACCTCAAAGCAAAGTCCTCTGATTCCAAAGCTAGTAGTTAAAATTTCCAATGAAATACATATTCTTCTCTATCTCAGTATAGTTGTAAGTTTAAGAAGATATCTACCAGCCAGAAATTGTTATCTTCTCTTTGATGAAGGCTCCCAAACAGGTGTGGGAGTTGATAGATATAGATGGATTTATAAATAGAAAGAACATTATTATGCATCAAACATTGTTCTGAGAGGGAAGGATGCAAATATGAAAGCAAATAAACAAATTCAATGATCCCTACTCTCAGGGGGAACTTACTTTCTAATAAAGGAAAACAAAACATAACTGGAATCTAGAAAGTGGGCACCAAGGTAAATATGGGAAGTTAGAGAAGTAGAGCAGTCTGGAAAATAAAATAAGCTAAAAATGAAATCAAAATAGCATGATTGGGGTTCACTTTAAGATGTAATAATGTTGACTAGAGATTCATCAATCTGGAGAGCATCCCTTGTTGAGAAATCATGCTTAGATAGTCAAGGCAGCTCATGGGGAGATAAAGTAGTTTAGAGTGAATTGGAATTGGGAATTAAAAATAATATAAATTTTATCAAAAATAGGTGAGATAACATTGAATTCTCATTATTTTATCATATGCTTCAAGGTGGTCATAATGTTTAATAATGCATTTCATTTGATCCTCACAACAATCCTGGAAGGTATTTGCTTTCATTATCCTCTTTTAACACATGAGAAACTGAGGGAAAAAAGGTTTAACTGACTTGTTCAGAATTACCCAGTTACTGTCTGTGGACATATTTGAACCATGCTTAGTGCTGGATTAATTGTGCTATCTTGCTGAGAAGACGTGGTGGAAGAAGAAGAAGAAGATGGAGAAAGAAGAAGAAGATGGAGAAAGAAGAAGAAGAAGAAGAAGAAGAAGAAGAAGAAGAAGAAGAAGAAGAAGAAGAAGAAGAAGAAGAAGAAGAAGAAGAAGAAGAAGAAGAAGAAGGTGAAGAAGAAGGTGAAGAAGAAGAAGAAAAAGATGGAGAAAGAAGAAGAAGAAGAAGAAGAAGAAGAAGAAGAAGAAGAAGAAGAAGAAGAAGAAGAGAAGGAAAAGGAGGAGGAGGAGGAGGAGGAGGAGTAATAGTACTTGTGTTTCTACAACTGCTAATATAATGTCATTTCCTTCTTATGCCAAAAATTTGGGGAGAATTTGTTTAGTTTTCCTTCAGTCTGGCTTCCCCAGAATTTTTCCTTTGCATTGCCAAGTGTCTGTTCTACTAGCCAGGACTATTAATGGAAGCCCTAAGAGTCTTGCTCCACACCCATTTGTTCTTGGCAAATACTCCAATTTTGTGTTTCACATCTGAAAAGGAACTAGCAGTACTGGATGGTTGTTTGTACCAGCAAAATTAATTCCTCCAACAGGAGGTTGGCTTTCATCTGTTAGTACTCAAGAATCTGTATTGTTGACTAAGGACTGTCTCAACCTACAGGCAGATTAGGAGAAAACAAGTTCTGTTAGCAGAAGACACAAAACATAGAATGTCAGAACTGGGAAATACTTTAGAAATAGAGAACAAATAATGTTGGAGGTGAAATTGTCCTTAGTCATGGAACATAGAATTTTGAAGATCGAAGGGATATTAAATTTATAACATAAAGTCACAGCTATGGTTAAAAGGACCTTCAAAACATCTAAAAATAAAATATCAGAGGTTGAAGTTCATCAAGATGATTTAGTTCTTCATTTTACATGGGGAGAGAACTGAGTTCCTATAAGGGAAAGTAACGTTTTCATTGATTTAATGACAAAACCAAAGGGCAATATTATTAGTCCACTTATATCCAGATTCTATTCCCCACTTGATCGGCCTCCTAGCTTCTCCTTCTGATGTCCCAAAGATGGTTTCCTATGCACAGTCTCTCATATAGAATCTCTTGACTGATGGTAAATAAGCAATTTTCCAGAGGAAAAATGTATGCAAAGCATAATTTTAAATTTAATATGTAGTATTAACATTTTATTAATAGATAATCAAGAAAACAACAAATTCCTGAGTTGTAGTATTTTCCAAGAAGAGTTAACAATTAGCTCTCAGGAGGCAACATGAACTGGCTTCCACACAAGGTGGAACAATTGATAATGCCATTACATATTGTTATGAAGATGGGGAAAGAAGAACAAACCTGTTATTGATGTCTCAACTCACTCTAAATTTTCTACTCTATTTTTCTCTTACTCAAAGAAATGAATTATATTCAGTTAGTCAGTTGTTTCATAATCTCATGAGAGTTGAAATGCTAGAAAATCACTTGGTTTCAAGCTATTATTATTACAATGCTAACTTTTCCCCTATTGCTTTAGTAAACTTTGATATAGCAATAAAATGATTCTTAGAAAATGAATGTGTCATTAAGGGAAAAATCTATGTATCTAGATATTGATATACTTAGATTTCACATCTAGAATCAATAAAGTCCTTGAATAAGAAACATTCACAAAGGCAAAATTTAGTCTCTCTGGTCTCAGATTCTTCACAATTTAGATGAGGTGTTCAGATTTAAATCTCATAATCCTAAAACCTTATTCACCCTCATAACTAGTATAAGAATCATTCTACAGTATTATGTGTTTCTATAATACATCTTCCTGTCTTCCATGACATTGCCCTCTCATGGTTTGTTTTTGTAATTTTCTGGCTGTTTTATCAAAATCTTTCATATTTATAGTAAGACTAAGGACTCTGAAGACAAGATCATTGGGATAGATGATCAGCAGGATTTGGAAGTGCTGAACAGATCATTTTCAGTACATTGATGGAGACAAGAATCATATAGCAATATGATACAGGTGAATTAATGGAAAGTGAAGAATTGGTGCCATAAAGTGTAAATCATTCTTTGTAGAAGTTTAGCAGTGAATAAAAGAAGTCAAGCTATCAAGAGAAGATATTGGGGATAAGGAAAAACTTAAAATAGGGAAGACTCAGTATGTTTTTAAGCTTAAAGCTAGTAGAAATAAAACTATTTGATATGCATGAAAAAGGAAGTATGAGAGATGGAATAACGTCATAGAGATGGAAAGAAAACATATTCAAAGTAACAATGTTTATTATTATTGTTGTTGTTATTCATTTATATTATTATTCAAAGTAACAAAGGCTATCTTTGGCAAATTAAATTCATTTAAATGCAACAAACATTGATTGAAGATTTACTTTGTTCAAGATGTCATCCTGCTTTTTGAGAATGAAGAAAGAAAAATAAGTCAACCCTTAAAGATTGCGAAAGGAGTAGAATATATATGCAAATAAGTAAAATAAAAGATAAAAATTGAAAAGGGGAAGAAGAAATCTAAACATTTCAAAGGTATCTGAGGGACAGAAGTGCTTAAGTTTATAAACTTAAAATTTTAAAAGTATTTTAAATCTTAAGATAGTTTTGAGCTTTGCTAGCTTAAAAGTACACCAGGTATAAATGTCAATAGTTATTGTAATTGTATTGACCAAAAATAGGGAGGGAATTGTCCCACCATGTTAGCCACAGCTAGGATATGTGCCTAGTACAATATATTTAGAAAAGTTGAAATGGAACTCATAGGGTGTAGTTGAAAGAATTAGGTTGTTTAACTTGGAGAAGGGAATACTGAGATGCTGATCTTCAAATTCTTAGAGGCCTATTTCAAAGAAGAAGGGTTTGATTTATTTCATGTGGCTCTGGGAGGCAAAATTAGAATTAATAAATGAAGGTAAACTGTGAGAAGATATAATTTTATCACTACATAAAGAACTTCCTAGCAATTATAATTATTAAAAAAAGAATGGGTTCATTAGTGAGGTGAGAGTCTTAAAATGGAAGCTGGATGATAATTTGTCAAATGGGTTATCAAAGTAATTCCTGCTCAATTGGGGGCTAGACTAGATGTCGTTTAAGCCCTCTTTCAACACTGAGATTATATGATGCTATGAAAAATCGATTACATGGTTAGCACAATTTGATAGGATCCCATCAAATTCCCCCATATGGCTTTTTGCCTCTTAAAATAAGCCCAGCAACATGCTGGATCCAAATCCTCTAGAAACTGAACAAGACTCTAATCAGGAACACTCCATATTTTAAAAATTATGTCCTTTGACGGCTCCTCTGGCATGGAATTGGAAACCACTAACAAATTGCTGTGGTAAAACATCGTACAGACATTGTTTCTTGCAAAATATTGAAAATAACTATTGAATCATTACCCAGAAGTTAGGCAAATCTGTATTTACAGTAAGTATTGCCCCACAATTTGGACACTGTGTACTATATGGTATGTATTCACTACCCATAGTTCCAAATTCCTAAATGGTCAATTGGATAAAAAAAGTAAAAAATAAACCTAATGAATGAGATATTTTTTTCTTCCTTCTTCCCAACCAGCTGGAAATCTCTAGCCAGCAGAATATGTTTACTGCCAAAATCCCACTAAATACAGGATCCCAAAACATATGGATATTTGTGTAAAATCAAGCTTAATTCTGCCATTTTAAAGATGAGAAAATAAGACCTTCTGAGGTGATGTGAGTTGCTATGTTTATATATCATTTTGGGGACAGATCTAGTATTAGAACCTAGAACCATCATAAGCAGTCAGAGAGGATGCTATAGAAGGAAATTGTATTTAGGTATAGTTGGACTAGTAGTCCTTAACTGAGATCACATTCTAGATCAAAAATGTTATATGATTTTAGGTAAGTCATTTATCTTTTCTGGATCTGTTTTCAAGCACTAAGATTAAGAGACTTAGACTAGATTCCCTTTAGAGTTCCTTTTAGCTTTAAATTGACGAACTTCTGATTTTCTAAGGTTAAATGTAGATAATGGTACCTCAGTGCAAGTCCAAATTCTGACATCTATAACCTAAATGACCTTGGATAATTCATTTCTTCTTTACTTTCCTAATTTATAAATGAGGACATTAGGTCAAGGATTATTTGTCTGGAGTTGGTAAACCTGATTTTAAAAAAATAGTAATTTTATTTCCATATATTTCCTTTGCAACCCATACCTTTTATTTTATATATTTAGAGATTGTCCTAAGAAGAGGTACATACTTTTACCACACTTTCAAAGGAATCCATGGCCGAAATAGATTGAAAACACCTCAACTACAGGATCTCTAAAGTCCCTTCCAGCTTATTAAATATTATTTAATTTTTTGATACTTTTCAATTGTGAGATGTTATGATACTAGTGATATGGAGATAGTTCCCTTTCTTGTTTGTACAACTTTCATTATTAGGAAAGAATTCACTTCATTGAGCTGTAATTATCCTTCTTACAAATATTTTTCACTCCTGGTATTGTTGCCTATATCTCCTTGTAATTTGGTTAATTTTATCTTTATGAATTTAGATATTAAAGCATTTGGAACAGAAAACTTTAATTATATTAGGAGATTTTAATGTCCATCTCTTAATTATAAACAAATCAAACAAACAAAAAACAAACCAAAGAAAAATTTAAATTTGGATAAACTGTTGGGAAAAAACAACCCTCGAACTGAAATAACTCATAAATCTAAATAGGATTTCTAAAAAATATATTTCTCAGTACTACGTAGAATTTTTACCATGTATCAAGAGACAAAAATATTGCAAACATATGTAAAAAATTTTAAGGAAAAAATAGTAAAAATAGAGCAATAAAAGTAGGAACCAGTTCAGTAAACACATATACAAAAAGACTTAGACCCAAATATAAACTTAATAAGAAATTTTAAATAATTTTGAACCAAAGAATGAACCATAGAAATAATGATTAATTATGTTATTGTGTAATTTTTTCAGTAAAAGAATATACCAAAATTCTGAGACAAACTTAAAGTAGTCTTCAGGTGAAATGCTATATTTTTGTAACTATTAAGTAGAACAGAAGATAATTAATGAACTGAATATAAGTTTTTAAGATTTAGAAAATCAACTTAGAAACAAACCTAAAATAAGTCCAAATTGAAGAAAGAGATAAAAGTATAGGAACTTATCTTACATAATATGAGTGTGCAAGTAAAAGATTATATATAAACAAGGAGGAAGAGTTGGAAGGAGTGGGTATAAAATGAACTTCATTTTCATCTGAACCAATTGTAAGAAGGTAAAATACACACATATAGAGAAGCACATGCATAAAATGTAACAAATTTGGTGAAGAAATACATGGAACTCAAGAAATACATGAAAACAAGTAATAGGGAGGAATGAAGTTAGAATAATAGGGTACAGATTTATGCAGGGATTATACGTAGAAAAATGAAACCTAATCTAACAGAGTGGATCTTGAAAAGAAGTTTCAAAAGAGAAAAAAAAAAGAAAGAGTAAAGTCCTATGATTGTGGTCTGGTCATGGGGAAGAGAAAAGGTTCTGTAGATCATAAGTAGATTATGTCAAGCATCTGGATATTGGTACTGAATACACTTCTTTATTCCAATCTGCTTCTTTGCAAAAAGGAGGTAAGTGGGAAACAAAAGAGAAGTATACCAGATGGAGAAAAATAAGAAATTATAACAATGAATGTAGATGAGAGGAACTGACTCATAAAATGAAAGGGGATAATAGAATGGACTACAAATCATAATGCAGCACAATATTGTTCATAATAAATATACTTAAAATATAAAGACTTCCAAAGAATTAAAATAGGGTCTAGTGCAAATCTAATAAGCTTCAACTGAACTCAAAAAGAGAGTAGAAGCAATCACGATTTTATGCAAAGCAAAAATAAACTTGATTAAAGAGATAAATAAAAATACTGCATTATTCTGAGTTACTAAGAAATGAATTAAAATCAGTACTTGACACATAAACACAGAATGATATCTAGAAATTGAAAGGAGATGAATAAATGAAAGAATAAATAAAAAGCTAAATTACTTACTGAAAAAATATATAGTAAAACTAAATTAGCAAGGCTTTGAATATATCTTTTTGGGGTTGGACAAAAATAAAGAAGAGATATTAAAAATCTATATATGATAACTGTGGTGAGTGAATAGGAAAAGAATGAAGTATACAGTTACTTATTTGCTCTTTCTTTTCTTTCTTTCTTTCTTTTCTTTCTTTCTTTTTTTTTTTTTGAAGGCAATTAGGGTCAATCAGCTAGGAAGTGTTCATTGTCTAAGGAAAATTTGGACTCAGGTTCTTCTGACTCTCTAGTCAGTATTCTATCCATCTAATTGTCCCAAATTGTTTGTTTTCTTAACACTTGCATAGAATCTTCATAAAAATCAACAATGTACCAGTGAATAAGAATGTTATAAATAAATACAGAAAATAAATATTAAACATATTATTTACAGTCCACAATGCAATAAAATTATATTAAGTAAAGAGCTATTGATGAAACAATTAAAGATTAACTTAGACTAACTTTATCCTAATAATTGACTAGTCAGAAAATGAATTATAGAAACAATAGATAATTTTTTTAGCAAAATGACAATGAGAAAACATTGAAATTCATTAGATGCAGCCAAAACTGTTTTGAGTCAAATTTATATCTTAAAATCCTTCCATCAATAAAAGTGAAAAAGAACATTTGAGTTCATTGAGTGTACAAACAAAAGCTAGAAAATAAGCCATTTAAAATTCCTAAACTTTAGTATAAATACTAAAATGTAAAACCTAACAAAATTGATTGGAAAAAGAAATCATCCCAAATTAACAAAAGTAGATTTTTTTTTTAGCAAAAACAAGAAGGAATATATCAAGATATTCTTCATACTGATAGATGATGCATATAAAAAGTCACTAAATAAAAATTAATGAACAACAAGGAAAAAATCCTTTTGGAGAAGAGTTCATGAGTAGAGGATAGAGAACAGTACAGAAGATAAACTATTTTGATTGATTACATAAAATTAAGATGTTTTTCCACACACAAAATAATGCAATTAAAATTAGAAGGGAACATTTCCAGACACAGTCAACATGAGGATTTGTTTTGATAGAATGAATAAATTTGTTCAAAGTATTTCTTTTTTTTTTCTTCAGATGAAGAAGGGTAAATAAAAGTAAATAAATATTTGTTCATTGAAAAAAAAGTTAAAATTAAAGGAATAATTATCAGGTAAAAACAAAATACATAAATATGAAAAATATATGTATACATTATGCAAAATATATTATATGCAGCATATATACAAATACATACATAAGCATATATGTGTATATACATAAACTGATATATATATATATATATATATATATACACATACATTATGTAATAGGCACTTGTACATATATACATGAGTATATTATGTATATATATATATATGTATATATATATATATAACATATGAATAAGATGCTTAAATATATGTGAATGTGCACATATAAGCATAAAGAAAATTCAGATATTCAGATTCTTGATTTAAGGATCTTTGTACTGTTGGCTTTTTTTCCCCGCTAATCTTTTAGTTCTTTTAAAGATTCAATAGTTTCTCTAAATGCTTATACTCAAAAACTAATGTGTTATTGGTAGAGTTGTGAATAGATCCAACCATTCTGAAGAGCAATTTGAAACTATGACTAAAGGCCTATCAATTGAATTTGACCTTTAGGAATTTTAATGCTAAGTTACTAGATACATATATGTTTACCACTGATATTACTTCATTATGTATGGTATGCTTTAGCAAGCATACCGTATCATCTTGTTTTAGTAAGATGTAGTTCCATTCCTTAACTCTTTTAATTAGATCAGTTTTTGCTTTTGTTTAATCTGACATCAGGATCACTACCCATGCTTTCTTTTATTTCAGCTCAAGCATAATAGATTCTTCACAAACCTTTTACCTTTACTCTGTATGTATAACCCTCCTTTAAATGTGTTTCTTGTAAACATTATATTGTAGGATTCTGGCATTTAATCTAGTCTGCTATCTGCTTCTCTTTATGAGAGAGTTCATCCCATTCCCATTCACAGTTAAAATGGCTAACTCTGAATTTCCTCCCATCTTGTTTTCCACAAAATATACTTTTCTTTCACCCTCTCTCTCTTCCCCAGTATTTTGCTTCTGCCCACAACCTCCCTCAAACAGTCCTTACCTTTTACAATTCCTCCTCCTTTCATTTATCTTTTCCCTTCTACTTCTATTCTCTCTTCTATTATTCCCTTTTCCTTTTCCCTTTTCCCTCCTACTTCCCTATAGATTGAGACAAAACAATCTGTGAAGCTAAATATGTCTGATATTCGGTTTTTGAGCTAAATCTGATGAGTAAGATTCACACAATACTTACCCTCCTCCTTTTTTCCCCTCCTTTGGAATAGGTCTTTTTTGCTTCCTCTTGAGATATAATTTATCTTATTTTAACTCCACTTTGCTCTTCTTCCAGTACAAACTCCTTTCCATATCTAGTTACTTTTTTATGTCATCACAATAAAATCAAATTATATCTTTGCCCTCTAAGCATACGTATAACAGAGATATAGTTCTCTAGAGCTAAACATGTCATCTTCCCATATAGGGATGTAAATTTTTTAACTTTTAAAAGAAAGTTATTTTTTTCTTTTGTTTTTATCTTTTTATGTTTCTCTTGAATTTTGTATTTGAAGATCCAATTTTCTGTTCAGCTTTGATCTTTTCATCACAAATAAAATCACCTGCTTCATTAAATGTCAATCTTTTTTTCTTAAAATATAACACTTAATTTTTCTAGATAGTTAATTCTTGGCTGCAATCCACATTCCTTTGCCTTTTGGAATATCAGATTCCAAGCTCTTCAACCCTTTAAACTGGAAGCTACTAGGTCCTGGGTAATCCTTATTGTTACTCCATGATAGTTGAATTGTTTCTTTCTGATTGCTTGCAATATTTTCTCCTTAATCTGATAATTCTGAAATTAAGTTATGATATATTTTGGAGTTTTCATTTTGGAGTCTCTTTCAGGAGATGATCTGTGAATTCTTTCAATGGCTATTTTACTCTCTGATTTTTAGGACATCAGGGCACTTTTTCTTGATTATTTCCAGAAAGATTATGTCTAAGCTCTTTTTTTCATCATGGTTTTCATGTAGTTCTATAATTTTTAGATTGTGTCTAAATCTATTTTCCAGGTAAGTTGTTTTTCCAATTAAATATTTTATATTTTCTTCTATTTTTTCATTTTTCTTTTGTTTGATTGATTATTGATACCTCATTGAGTCATTTACTTCCATTTGTACAATTCTAATTTTTAGAGAATTATTTTCTTTAGTTAGTTTTTATATCTCCTTTTGCATTTGGCCATTTGAATTTTTAAATGAGGTGTTTTGTTCATTGGATTTTTTTTTCATTTCACAAACTGTTTTACAATGAATTGGTTTCTTTTTCAAATCTATTTTGTAAGGATTTATATGCTTTTCCCACTTTTCATCAAATCTATTTTGTAAGGAGTTAGATGAATTTTCCATTTCACTAAATCTATTTTTAAGGAGATTTCTTCAGATAATTTTCTGTGTCACCTTTTCCAAACTCTCCTTCAAAGTTCATATTTCCTTTCCCCATTTTTCTTATAACTCTTTTAAGATCCTTGTGAGATGGGTATCAACTCATATCACCTTTTTTTCAGTGTCCTCAAAGTTTGAGGTCTGTTTTCTCTCTCCATAAAAACTATCTGTGGTCAGAATTACTTTTGCTTTTTTGCTCATTTATTAAATGTTGAGATCTGCTCTTAGGGCAAAGATGAGATTGTCCCAAGCTTTCTCTCTCAATAAAAGTGTCTTTATGCTGCCCTGGGACAGTATTGCTGACTTTCTTCTAGTGCTAAATGGGCCTTGCTAAATCCCACATTATTCTGGTGTTCAGAGGTTTACTATTTGCCTATTATATTATATTTGGATGTCTCACAGCTAATCTGCTGATCCACTGGCTACTGAACCAGGAAAGAGTAGCCAATGCTATTGTATTTTGGTTAAGAGTCTCTTGTAGATTCCCTAGCTCATGGATGCCACAAGAGTCTGGGTTCCTGCACTGAGCCTGTGCTCGGTTACCATCCCTCCTCTTACTATGCCTGATTGAAACAAACTTTTCTGAAGTCCTTCCAAGATATCTTCTGCTGGAAATTTGTTAGACTCCAAATATTTGTGGGTTCTGTCACTCCAAAACCAGTTCAGAGACTTGATCTGTTGTTGATCTGAGGGACACCAGGAAGAGCTTGGCTCCACTTATCTATGATTTTTAATATATTTTTTTGCAATAAAAAATTACAAGCACCAAGATTTCAGAAAAACTGGAAAGACTTGTATGATTCAATTCAAAGTGAAGTCAGCATACACACATCTCAAATCTGGTAATATGACAGGAAAAGATAATGATGAATGTTGAATGGGATGTGGGAAAACTAGGATGCTAATACATATTTGGTGGAATTGTGAATTGATCAAACCATTCTGGAGAGCAAAATGCATTCCAAAGAGATCATACAAAGGGGAAAGGATGTACTTGTGCAAAAATGTTTACAGCAGCCGTATTTATATTGACAAGGAACTGGAAACTGAGTGGATGCCCATCTGCTGAAGAATGGTTGAATAAGTTATAGTATATGAATGTTATGAAGGATCATTGTTTTATAAGAAATGATCAATAAGATGTTTTCAGAAAGGCTTGGAGATACTTACATGAACTGATGATAAGTAAAGTGAGTAGGTTCAAGAGAATATTGTACATAGCAAGAAGAAGCAACAGCAATAAAAAAAAATATGACTAATTCTGATGGCTCTTTTCAGTATTGATGTGACTCAGGCCAGTTCTAATGGACTTATGATGCAGAGCCATTTGTAATCCAGAGAGAGAATTATGAGAAATGAGTGTGGATCACAACATAGTATTGTCACTTTTGTTGTTGTTGTTTGCTTGATTTTTGTTTTCTTTCTCATTTTTTCTTTTTTTTTTATCTGATTTTTCTTGAGCAGCATGATAATTGTGGATATATATATATATACATATATATATGTATGTATATATGAAATGCATATTTAACATATTTTGAATTATTTACTGTCTTATGGAGGGGTGTGGGGAAAGGAGGGAGAAAAAATGGAACACAAGTGTAAAGGACTAGAACTGAGAAGATGTATATAACCTAGATGCAAGGTAATCTAGCACTTGAGGCTAATCACCAATTGTACAATTCTCTATCAACATGTTTGGAGGATGACCCTATTTAACTATTCTGTGCTAGCTTGATCAGTGGGTGTGGACAAAGAAGGGGAAGTGAGATCAGTGGGTGGAGTAGGAGGAGGAGATTCATTCTTTTGGTGGTGGAGAGAGAGGAAGGAGGTATGGAGACTGCTAGATTTAATCCCCTAACTGAACCCACAAGACCAAGAACATAGACTTTTGCTTGTCATGACTCTGGTTGATTCTAAGATATCCAGAGTCACAACACACAAGTTTTTGCAAGGGTGAATAATTAGCTGTAAGAACTTTAATGTAACTATAGAAGGCAAATAGTGAAACTTTGAACTCTAATGTAACACAGAACTTGGCCTTGCCCACTCACCACAGGAAGGAAGCCAGCAGCACCAGCTCTAGGGCAGTGTGAAGCCAAGGTATCCTGCTGGGAGAAGCAATCTCCCTTTTATCCTAAAAGTATACCTCAACCTTAAAAATAAGCAAAAAATGAAAAAAAGCTCTCATCATAGATAGTTTTTTATGGAGACAAAGAAGAGAAGACCTCAAATCCTGAGGACACTAAAGGCAAAACATTTGCAGATGAAGTCTCAAAGAATGATGTAAATTGGTCTCTATCTTACAAGGCTCTCTTGGAAGAATTCAAAAAGGAAGTAAAAAGAGAGTTAGGAGAAATAGGAAAGGAAATGAGAGTTCTACAAAAGAAAACACAGAAGTTGTCTAAAGAAAATAATTTCTTAAAAGTTAGTTTTGGGAGGCGGCGGAGCCAAGATGGTTGAGAAGATACATGCAAACTTCTAAGCTCTCTTTTACCCTCAATACCAACTAATTCAGCCTCAAAAATAACGAAGATTAGAAACACAACAACTTACCAGCTGAAGAGAATCTGGAATTTCATCAGAAAAGTTCTGTAAAAAAGGGAGGGGGAAAAGGACCAGCACAGATGGAGATAGATGGGCTGGGGAGGCCTCTGGGGTTAGAAAAGCTACTGAGATAGAGGATTCTGGCATAGACTGATACCTCTACTCTGCTTGCAAAAGAGCAGGCCAGCAGAGAAATCAAGCCACTTAAAAACAAAACAAAACAAACAAACAAAAAAAACCTCCAGAAACTTCCTATAGCTACCACAAACCAGAAGTGAGATAGCATAAATCATGGCATGCCTTCTGCTGTCCAGGGCTTTTCCTTGGGGCAATTAAGAACCTGCAAGGCAGTGGAGGTGACACAGCCAAGGGCAGCCTCTAATCTCACAATGAGAGGCTCAGCCTGAGGCAGTGGAACTTCCACAGCAGCAAAACCCCCTCAAAAGTGACTGTGCTTTGCAGGGCAGAGATACTTCCGATCAGTGCGCCAGGGCTATTTGCCAGTCAGCTGCTAATATACAAGGCCCCATGGGGGGGGGGGGGGCTTTGGCCTGGGGCTTTCACTGTTCAGCCTCTAGTCTTAGGGCAGTCATTAGGCTACAAAGCAGGGTCCTTCACTGGGCACATATGCAGCTTGGCTGTGAATCACTTCTGGTTGGGGGGAGGTAACTCTCTCCTAGAGCACCCTCATACCTTTTCCCATTCATAAGACAGGTGCCTTCCATATCTCTGTTCTGTAGAGGAAGCTGGGAACCCCTTACTCAGAAAGCAGACTTCACAGGTTATTAAAAATGAGGAAGAAATTGAAGAGAATGATTGACAACTTCTTATAGAAAAAGAGCAGATCTCTAACAATGAGGAGGCTAACAGAAGACAGTTTCCAGATAATACCCTGAAGGGGAATGTTACCTAGCCCCCATCACATAACTCTCTCCTAGAAGGGACTATTAAGACCTGAAAAGAGAGTTAGAAGATAAATGGGCAAAGGAAAGAGAAGCTATGCTAGATAGTAACAACGTCCTGAAATTTGAATTGGAAAAGATAAAGAATTCACAGGGAAACAAAATCTTTGAATTGGAAAAGGTTAAAAAATCACAGGAAAATAAGATTTCTGAATTGGAAAAGATAAGGAATTCTCAAGAAAGTAGGACATGTTAGAAATAATTCAGAATTTTAGCAAAGTTGCAGGATACAAAATAAATCCACGTAAATCCTCAGCATTTTTATACATTACCAACACAATCCAACAGCAAGAGATGCAAAGAGAAATTCCATTCAAAATAACGGTCGATAGTATAAAATATTTGGGAATATATCTACCAAAGGAGAGTCAGGAATTATATGAGCAAAATTACAAAACACTTGCCACAAAAATAAAGTCAGATTTAAATAATTGGAAAGACATTCAGTGCTCTTGGATAGGCCGAGCAAATATAATTAAGATGACAATACTCCCTAAACTAATTTATTTATTTAGTGCTATACCAATCAGACTTCCAAGAAACTATTTTAATAACCTAGAAAAAATAACAACAGAATTTATATGGAACAACAAAAGGTCGAGAATTTCAAGGGAAGTAATGAAAAAAAATTAAGTGAAGGTGGTCTATCTGTACCTGATCTAGAACTGTATTATAAAGCAACAGTCACCAAAACCATTTGGTATTGGCTAAGAAACAGACTAATTGATCAGTGGCATAGGTTAGGTTCACAGGGCAAGATAGTGAATAAAAATAGCAATCTAGTGTTTGACAAACCCAAAGATCCCAACTTTTGGGATAAGAATTCATTATTTGACAAAAACTGCTGGGAAAACTGGAAATTAGTATGGCAGAAACTAGGCATGGACCCACATTTAACACCACATACTAAGATAAGATCAAAATGGGTCCAAGATTTAGGCATAAAGAACAAAATCATAAATAAATTGGAGGAACATGGGATGGTTTACCTCTCAGACTTGTGGAGGAGGAAGGAGTTTTGTGTCCAAGGGAGAACTAGAGACCATTATTGATTACAAAATAGAAAATTTTGATTACACCAAATTAAAAAGTTTCTGCACAAACAAAACTAATGCAAACAAGATTAGAAGGGAAGTAACAAATTGGGAAAACATTTTTACAGTTAAAGGTTCTGATAAAGGCCTCATCTCCAAAATATACAGAGAATTGACTTTAATTTATAAGAAATCAAGCCATTCTCCAATTGATAAATGGTCAAAGGATATGAACAGACAATTTTCAGATGATGAAATTAAAACTATTTCCACTCATATGAAAGAGTGTTCCAAATCACTATTGATCAGAGAATTGCAAATTAAGACAACTCTGAGATATCATTATACACCTGTCAGATTGGCTAAGCTGATAGGAACAAATAATGATGAATGTTGGAGGGGCTGTGGGAAAAGTGGGACACTGATGCATTGTTGGTGGAGTTGTGAAAGAATCCAAGCATTCTGGAGAGCAATCTGGAATTATGCCCAAAAAGTTATCAAAATGTGCATACCCTTTGACCCAGCCATACTACTATTTGGCTTTTATCCCAAGGAAATACTAAAGAAGGGAAAGGGACCTGTATGTGCCAAAATGTTTGTGGCAGCCCTTTTCATAGTGGCTAGAAGCTGGAAGAGGAATGGATGTCCATCAATTGGAGAATGGTTGGGTAAATTATGGTATATGAATGTTATGGAATATTATTGTTCTGTAAGAAATGACCAACAGGAGAAATACAGAGAGGCTTGGAGAGACTTACATCAACTGATGCTAAGTGAAACGAGCACAACCAGAAGATCATTATACACTTCAACAATGATACTGTATGAGGATGTATTCTGATGGAAGTGGATATCTTCAACATAGAGAAGAGAGAATCCAATTCCAATTGATTAATGATGGACAGAATCAGCTACATCCAGAAAAGGAACACTGGGAAATGAGTGTAAACTGTTATTTCTGCCTTCTGAATCCAATTCTTCCTGTGCAACAAGAAATTTGGTTCTACACACATATATTGTATCTAGAATATATTGTAATATATTTAACATGTATAAGACTGCCTGCCATCTGAGGGAGGGGGTTGGGGGAGGAAGGGAAAAAATCTGAACAGAAGTAAGTGCAAGGGATAATGTTATAAAAAAAAATTACCCATGCATATGTACTGTCAAAAAAAAAGTTATAATTATAAAATAAAATAAAAATTAAATTTAAAAAAAAGCTAAGTAACTGGGAAAAAAAAAGAAAGTAGGATATGTGAATTGGAAAAAGAAAATAACTCACTAAAAATAAATTAGTGAAATGTAAAAAAAATTCCACAGAGCAAAATAATTCATTTAAAAACTCAATTGGACATATACAAAAAGAACTAAAAAATGTGAATAAAGAAAATAACTCATTAAAAATCAGGACTGAACAAATAGAAATGAATGATTCATTGAGACACCAAGGATCAGTCAAACAAAATCAAAAAAATGAAAAGCTGGAGAACAATGTCAAATATTTACTGGGAAAATTTATAGAGCTAGAAAATAGATCTGGGAGAGATAATCTGAGGATCATTGGACTTCCCGAAAATTATGATGAAAAAAGAGCCTAGATTCTATTTTACAGGAAATCATCAAAGAGAACTGTCCAGAGACAATAGAAACAGAAGGGAATATAGTCATTGAAAGAATTCATCCAACACCTTCTGAAAAAGACCCCCCCCAAAAAAAAAAAACTCAATGGATAAGCTGCAGAACTATCTAAGTAAAAAATATTGCAAACAGAAAGGAAAAAAAAACAATTCAAATATTGAGGTGCCACAATAAGGGTCACTCAGGACTTGGCTGCATCCACATTAAAGGATCGAAGGACCTGGAATCTGATATTCCAAAAGGCAAAAGAATTTGGAATGCAGCCAAGAATAAACTACCCAGCTAAGTTTAGCATGTTTTTCCATGGAAGAAGATGGACATTTAATGAAACAGAGGAATTCCATTTGTTTCTAAGAAAAAACCAGACTTAAACAAAACATTTGATCTCCATCCACAAGACTCAAGAGAAGGAGAAAAAGGTAAAAGGAACTCTTGAGAACTGTATTTCTGTTGTGGATATACAGAAAGTCCAAATAGATAATTTGATTTTACTGATATAACATAAAAAGGGGAAGTAGAAAGGGAAAGGGGATAGTATCAGAAAATGGGTAAAGGGGAGATAAAAAGAGGTAAAATACATCCCAGGAAGAGTCAAAGAAAATTTACCACATCTGAGGGAATTTAGAGAGGGAGAGGAACATTGTGTGAATCTTACTCTCATCAGAGTAGGCTCAAAGAGTTAATAATTGACATATTTGTTTTTTAGAGAATTCTCTCTCACCTCATTATAAGGGGGGAGAGGAAAAGGGAAAAGGAAAAGAGTAATAAAGGAAGGGTACAAGAAGGGGAAGGGATTTAAAAGGAAGAGGAAGGGATTCTAAAAAGGGAGAGCTGCGTGACACAAGTGGGGCCCATAAGTTTAATACTGGGGAAGGGGTTCAGGGGGGATAAGGGGGAGAAAAGCATGATCTGGGGATAATATGATGCTAGGAAATACAGAATTGGTAATTTTAACTGTAAATGTGAATGGGGTGAACTCTCCCATTAAGCAGAGGCAGATAGCAGACTGGATCAAAAGTCAGAACCCTTCAATATATTGCTTACACGAAACACATTTAAAGCAGGGAGATACTTACAGAATAAAGGTAAAAGTGTGGAGCAGAATCTATTATGCTTCAAGTGAAGTCAAAAAAATGGATGGCCATCCTTATCTCAGATCAAGCAAAAGCAGAAATTGATCTAATTAAAAGAGATAAGGAAGGAAATTATATCCTATATCCTACTAAAGGGTAACATAGACAATGAAGTCATATCAATATGAAACAAATATGCACCAAGTGGCATAGCATCTAACTTCCTAAAGGAGAAGGTAAGAGAGTTGTAAGAAGAAATAGACAGCAAAACTATAATAGGGAGAGATCTCAACCTTGCACTCTCAGAACTAGATAAATTAAACCACAAAACAAATAAGAAAGAAATCAAGGAGGTAAATAGAACATTAGAAAAATTAGGTATGACAGATCTTTGGAGAAAACTGAATGGTGATAGAAAGGAGTGTACTTTCTTCTCAGCAGTTCATGGAACCTTTACAAAAATTGACCATGTATTAGGACATAAAGCAGAAATAGTAAATACTTTCTTCTCAGATCACAATGCAATAAAAACTACCTTCAACAAGAAGTTATGGGTAAATAGATCAAAAATTAATTGAAAACTAAATAATCTCATCTTAAAGAAAGATTGGGTGAAACAGCAAATTATAGAAACAATTAATAATTTCACCCAAGATAATGACAACAATGAGACATCATACCAAATTTTGTGGGATGCAACTAAAGCAGTAATCGGGGAAATTTTATATCTTTAGAGACTTACTTGAATAAAATAGAGAAAGAGAAGATCAATGAATTTGGCTTGCAACTTAAAAAGCTAGGAAAAGAACAAATTAAAACGCCCCAACTAAATACTAAACTTGAAATTCTAAAATTAAAAGGAGAAATAAATAATATTGAAAGTAAAAAAACTATTGAATTAATAAATAAAACTGAGTTGGTTTTATGAAAAAGCCAATAAAATAGATAAATCTTTGGTAAATCTGATCAGAAAAAGGAAAGAGGAAAATCAACTTGTTAGTCTTAAAAAAGAAAAGGGAGATCTTTCCACCAATGAAGAGGAAATTAGAGCAATAATAATGAGTTACTTTCCCAACTTTATGCAAAAAAGAAATAGAACAAGCTATTAATCAACTCCCCAAGAAAAAATCACCAGCCCAAAAAACTATTTTAATGACCTAGAAAAAATAAAAAAAATTCATATGGAAGAACAAAAGATCGAGAATTTCAAGGGAAGTAATGAAAAAAAAATCAAATGAAGGTGGCCTAGCTGTACCTGATCTAGAACTATATTATAAAGTAGCAGTCACCAAAATCATTTGGTATTGGTTAAGAAATAGACTAGTTGATCAGTGGAACAGGTTAGGTTCACAGGACAAAATAGGATATAACTATAGTAATCTAGTGTTTGACAAACCCAAAAATCCCAACTTTTGGGATAAGAATTCATTATTTGAAAAACATAGTTGGGAAAATTGGAAATTAGTATGGCAGAAATTAGATATGGACCTATATTTAACACCATATACGAAGATAAGATCAAGATGGGTCCATGATTTAGGCATAAAGAATGAGATCACAAATAAATTAGAGGAACATAGGATAGTTTACCTCTCAGACTTGTGAAGGAGAAAGGAATTTATGATCAAAGGAGAACTAGAGATCATTATTGATCACAAAATGGAGAATTTTGATTACATCAAATTGAAAAGCTTTTGTACAAACAAAACTAATGCAAGGAAGATTAGAAGGGAAGTAACAAATTGGGAAAATATCTTTACAATTAAAGGTTCTGATAAAGGCCTCATTTCCAAAATATATAGAGCACTGACTCTAATTTATAAGAAATCAAACCATTCTTCCGTTGATAATGGTCAAAGGATATGAACAGACAATTTTCAGATGATGAAATTGAAATTATTTCTGGTCATATGAAAGTGTGTTCCAAATCACTATTGATTAGAGAAATGCAAATTAATACAACTCTGAGATATCTTTACACACCTGTCAAACTGGCTAAGATGACAGGAACAAATAATGACGAATGTTGGAGGGAATGTGGAAAAACTGGTACACTGATGCATTGTTGGAATTGTGAAAGAATCCAACCATTATGGAGAACAATCTGGAATTGTGTGCAAAAAGTTATCAAACTATGCATACCCTTTGTTCCAGCAGTGCTTATATCCCAAGGAAATACTAAAGAAGGGAGAGGGACCTATATGTGCCAAAATGTTAGTGGCTAGAAACTGGAAAATGAATGGATGCCATCAATTGGAGAATGGTTGGGTAAATTATGGTATATGAATGTTATGGGATATTATTTTTTCTGAAAGAAATGACCAACAGGAGGAATACAGAGAGGCTTAGAGAGACTTACATCAACTGATGCTGAGTGAAAAGAGTAGAACCAGAAGATCATTATACACTTCAACAATGATACTGTATGAGGATGTATTCTGATGGAAGTGGATATCTTAAACATAGAGAAGAGCTAACCCAATTCCCATTGATCAATGATGGACTGAATCAGCTACATCCACAAAAGGAACATTGGGAAATGAGTGTAAACTGTTAGGATTTTTTGTTTTTCTCCCCAGATTATTTTTACCTTCCGAATCCAATTCTTCCTTTGCAACAACAACAACAACAAAATTCGATTCTGCACATATATATTGTACCTAGGATATACTATAACATGTATGTATGGGAATGCCTTACATCTAGGGGAGGAGGTGGAGGGAAGTAGGGGAAAAAATTGGAACAGAAGGGAGTACAACAGATAATGTTGTAAAAATTACCTATGCATATGTACTGTCAAAAAATGTTATAAAATTAATAAAAAAAAAAGAAAAGAAAAGAAAAAAAAGAAAAAATCCCCAGGACCATATGGATTTATATGTGAATTCTACCAAACATTTAAAGAATAGTTAGCCCCAATGTTATATAAAGTATTTGAAAAAATAGGGGATGAAAGAGTCCTCCCAAACTCCTTTTATGACACAGACGTGGTACTGATACCTAAATCAAATGGGTTAAAAATGGAGAAAGAAAACTGTAGAACAATCTCCTTAATGAATATTGATGCTAAAATCTTAAATAAGATATTAGCAAAAAGACTTCAGAAAATCATACTGAGACTAATACACTATGATCAAATAGGATTTATACCAGGAATGCAGGGGTGGTTTAATATAATTTAATTAGGAAAACTATTCTTATAATTGACCATATTAATAATCAAATTAACAAAAAACATATGATCATCTCAATAGATGCAGAAAAATCATTTGATAAAATACAACATCCATTCCTACTAAAAACGCTTGAGAGTATAGGAATAAATGGACTATTCCTTAAAATAGTCAGTAGCATATATTTAAAACTGTCAGTAAGACAGTAAAACTTTCATATGTGGTGAGGATAAAGTGGAACCTTTCCCAGTAAAATCAGGAGTGAAACAAAAGTTGCCCACTCTCACCATTACTATTCAATATTGTATTAGAAATGCTAGCCTCAGCAATAAGAGTAGAGAAAGAGATTAAAGGAATAAGAATAGGAAATGAGTAAATCAAACTATCACTCTTTGCAGATGATATGATGATATGCTTAGAGAACCCCAGAGATTCTAATAAAAAGTTATTAGAAATAATTCACAACTTTAGCTAAGTTGCTGGATACAAAACAAATCCACATAAATCCTCAGCATTTTTATACAACACCAACAAAATGCAAAAGCAAGAGATGCAACGAGAAATTCCATTCAAAACAGATGTCAAGAGTATAAAATATTTGGGAATCCATCTACCAAAGAAAAATCAGGAATTATATGAGCAAAATTACAAAACAGTTGCCACAAAAATAAAGTCAGATTTAAATAATTGGAAAGGTATTCAGTGCTCTTGGATAGCCCAAGCAAATATAATAAAGATGACAATACTTCCTAAACTAATCTACTTATTTAGTGCTATACCAATCAGACTCCAAAGAAACTATTTTAATGACCTAGAAAAATAACAATAAAATTCATATGGAAGAATAAAAGGTCGAGAATTTCAAGGGAATTAAAGAAAAAAAAATCTGATGAAGGTGGTCTAGCTATATTTGATCTAAAGCTGTATCATAAAGCAGCAGTCACCAAAACCATTTGGTATTGGTTAAGAAATAGACTAGTTGATCAGTGGAACAGGTTAGGTTCACAGGACAAAATAGGGTACAACTATAGCAATCTAGTGTTTGACAAACCCAAAAATCCCAACTTTTGGGATAAGAATTCATTATTTGAAAAACATAGTTGGGAAAATTGGAAATTAGTATGGCAGAAATTAGATATGGACCTATATTTAACACCATATACGAAGATAAGATCAAGATGGGTCCATGATTTAGGCATAAAGAATGAGATCACAAATAAATTAGAGGAACATAGGATAGTTTACCTCTCAGACTTGTGAAGGAGAAAGGAATTTATGATCAAAGGAGAACTAGAGATCATTATTGATCACAAAATGGAGAATTTTGATTACATCAAATTGAAAAGCTTTTGTACAAACAAAACTAATGCAAGGAAGATTAGAAGGGAAGTAACAAATTGGGAAAATATCTTTACAATTAAAGGTTCTGATAAAGGCCTCATTTCCAAAATATATAGAGCACTGACTCTAATTTATAAGAAATCAAACCATTCTTCCGTTGATAATGGTCAAAGGATATGAACAGACAATTTTCAGATGATGAAATTGAAATTACTTTTGGTCATATGAAAGTGTGTTCCAAATCACTATTGATTAGAGAAATGCAAATTAAGACAACTCTGAGATATCTTTACACACCTGTCAAACTGGCTAAGATGACAGGAAAAAATAATGATGAATGTTGGAGGGGATGTGGGAAAACTGGGACATTGATGCATTGTTGGTGGAGTTGTGAAAGAATCAAGCCATTCTGGAGAGCAATTTGTTATCAAACTGTGCATACCCTTTGATCCATTAGTGCTACTACTGGGCTAACATCGCAAAGAAATACTAAAGAAGGCAAAGGGATCTGTATGTGCCAGAATGTTTGTGGCAACCCTTTTTATAGTGGCTAGAAACTGGAAAATGAATGGATGTCCATCAATTGGAGAATGGTTGGGTAAATTATGGTATATGAATGTTATGGAATATTATTTTTCTTAAAGAAATGACCAGCAGGATGAATACAGAGAGGCTTGGAGAGACTTACATGAGCTGATGCTGAGTGAAATGAGCAGAACTAGGAGATCACTATACACTTCAACAATGATACTGTATGAAGATATATTCTGATTGAAGTGGATATCTTCAAGATAAAGAAAATCTAATTCATTTCCAGTTGATCAATGATGGACAGAAACAGCTACACCCAGAGAAGGAACACTGGGAATTGAGTGTAAAATGTCTGCACTATTGTCTTTCTACCCAGGTTACTTATACCTTCGGAATCCAATTCTTATCGTGCAATAAGAAATTTGCTTTTACATGCATATATTATATTCAGGTTATACTGTAATACATTTAATATGTATGGGATTGCCTGTCATGTAGGGGAGGAGAGTAGAGGGAGGGAGGGGAAAATTTGGAAAAATGAATACATATGTACTGTCAAAAAATTATAATTATAAAATAATAATAATAATAGTAATAATAATAATAATAAGTTAGTTTTGGCAACTATGCCCAAAGGTTTAACAAGCTGTGCATACCCTTTGATCCAGCAGTGTTTCTGCTGGGTCTGTATCCTAATGAGATCATAAAAAAGGGAAAAGGACCTATGTATGCAAAAATGTTTGCAGCAGAACTTTTTGTAATGTAAAGAAACTTGAAAAGGAGTGAATTCCTATCAGTTCGAGAATGGCTTGAATAAATTATGATATGTGAATCTTATGGAATATTAATGTTCTTTAAGAAACAATTAGTGGGATGATTGGAAAATGAAGTCAACTTTTTCAAAAGCCAAATTTCTGAAATGGAAAAAAATCCAATGAACAAAAAGAATTTGTTTAAAAATTCAAGTGGTCAAAATGAAAAGGATATAAAAAAGCTAACTGAAGCCAATATTTAAAAATTAGAATTAAACAAATGGAAGTAAATGACTCAATGAGACATCAAGAATCTTTCAGACAAAACCAAAAACTGAAAAAAGAAGAAAATATAAAATGCCTCATCAGAAAAAAAATTGACTTGGAATATAAATTGAGGAGTGACAATCTAAGAAATATTGCTCTACCTGAAAACCATTATTAAAAAAGTGTTTAGACATCATCTTTCAGGAAATCATTAAGGAAAAGTCCCCTGATGTCCTAAAACCAGAGGGCAAACTACCCATTGAAAGAATTTACTAATCACCTGCTGAAAGAAACCTCAAATTAAAAAATCTAAGGAATATCATGGCTAAATTCAGAATTATCAGAAAAAGGAGAAAATATAAGCAGCAAGAAAGATACAATTTAAATATTGAGTAGCCACAAACAGCATTACACAAGGCCTAAACACTTCCCTTTAAAGGATTGAAGGGCCTGGAATATGATATTTGGAAGGGCAAAGGAACTTGGATTGCAGCCAAGAATCAACTATCCCACAAAATTTAAGTTCCTTTCAGAGGAAAAGATGGATATTCAATGAAATAAGGGATTTTAATATATTTTGATGAAAAGACCAAAGCTGAACAGAACATTTGATCTTCAAATATAGAATTCAAGAGAAGCATAAAAAAGAAAAAAAAAAAGAAAGAAAGGTTAAAAACAAAACAAAACAATGTTTTTTAAAAAGGAAAAAATTGCATCCCTACATGGGAAGATGATATGTTTGTAACCCTTGAGAACTATACCTCTGTTAGAGGTATACTTAAAGTATGTAGGTATAATTTGACTTTATTGTGATGATAAAAAAAAGAAACTAAGGGTGAAAAGGGGATTGTACTGGAAGAAGTGGTAAGGAGAGGTAAAATGGGATAAATTACATCACATGAAGAACCAAAAGAGACCTATTAGAAATGAGGCAAGTAAAGGAGGGAAATTAGCATTGTATAAATTTCAATTTCATCAGATTTGTTTCAAAGATAGAATGGCAGTCATTTAATTTGACAGAGAAACTTATCTTACCCTATAGAAAAGAAGATGAAATGGGAAAAGAAAGGGCATACTAATAAAGGAAATAATAGAAGTAGAAGGGAAGGGCAGATTGAAGGAGGTAGTGTTCAGAAACAAAACACTGGGGAGGAGGGAAAGAGGGAAAGGAAAGACAAAATATAACTTGGGGAAAATAAAATGGCAGAAATACAGAGGGTAGTGATCCTGATCTCAGATCAAGCAAAAGCAAAACTAGTTCTAATTAAAAGAGATAATGAAGGAAACTACATCTTGCTAAAGGATACCACATGTAATAAAGTAATATCGATATTAATCATATATGCACCTATTGATATAGGATCCAGGTTCTTAAAGGAGAAGTTAAGGGAAATGCATGAAGAAATAGACATCAAAACTATATTTATGGGGGATCTCAAACTTGCTCTATCAGAATTAGATAAATCGAACTATAAAATAAATAAGAAAGAAAATGAGGAGGTAAATAAAATTTTAGAAAAGTTAGATTATAGAGATAGATAGACCTTTGGAGAAAATTGAATGGGGATAGAAAGGAATATTTTTTTTTCTCAACAGTAAATGGACCCTAAATAAAAAGGTAACATATATTAATACATAAAACCCTCAAAAGCAAATGTAGAAAGACAGAAATAATAAATGCATCTTTTTCAGATCATGATACAATAAAAATTACATGTAATAAAGGATAGGGAAAATAGACAAAATATTAATTGGAAACTAAATAATCTGATCTTAAGGAATGAGTGAAAAGATAAATCATAGAAACAGTCAATAATTTCATCCAAGAGAATGAAAATGATAAGACAATATACCAAAATTTATGGAATGCAACCAAAGCAGTTCATAGGGGAAGTTTTATATCTATGGATGCTTACTTGCATAAAATAAAGAGAATATCAATGAATTCACATACAACTAAAAAACTTAGAAAAAGAACAAATTTTAAAAACCCAATTAAATGACAAATTTGAAATTCTGAAAATGAGACTAATAAAATTGAACATAAGAAAACTATAGAACTAAAAACCAAAGCTAAAAAAGTTAGTTTTATTAAAAACCAATACAATAGATGAATATTTAATTAATTGGATTAGAAAAAAAAGAATGCCGAAAATCAAATTATTATCAAAAATTAAAAGGGCGAATTTTCCATCAATGAAGAGGAAATTAGAGCAATAATTGGGAGCTATTTTGCCTAACTCTATGCCACTAAATCTGATAATATAAGTGAAATGGATGGATACTTATAAAAATAAAGATTTTCCAGATAAGTGAACATAGCATGTGTTGATTTACATTTATTTAGTCTCCATAGTTCTCTCTGTATTTGGATGGTGTTTAATATCCAAAATTTATTAGTATTGCCTTGGATCATTGAAACACTAAGATAAATCAAATCCATCATAGTTGATCATTGCACAATTTTGCTGTTGCTGTGCACAGTGTTTTCCTGGTTCTGCTTGTTTCACTCAATATTACTTCATGTAAATTTTTCTAGGCCTTTCTAAAATCAGCCCATTCATCATTTTTTAATACAACAGTAATATTCTATTTTTCCATACATATTCAGCCATTGCCCATTTGATGGGCATCTATTCTTTTTCCAATTTTTTGCCATTATAAAAGGAGCTGCTACAAACATTTTTACACATATGGATCCTTTTCTCTCTTTTTTGATTTCTGTGGGATACAGGCCCAGAAGTGACATTGCTGGCTCAGAAGATATGCATAGTTTGATAGCTCTTTGGGCATAGTTCCTAATTGCTCTCCAGAATGATTGGATCATTTCACAACTTCACTAACAATGCATTAGTGTCCCAGTTTTCTTACATCTCCTCCAAAATGTTATCATTGCTTTTTCCTGCAATCTTAGCCAATCTGAGATGTATGAGATGGTATCTTAGAGTTGTCTTAGCTTGCATTTCTCCTATCAATAGTAATTTAGAGCATTTTTATATAACTATAGGTAATTTTAATTTCTTTGAAAATTGTTCATATAAATTGATCATTTATCAATTGGGCAATGACTTGTATTTTTATAAATTTGACACAATTTTTTATTTTGAAAATACAAATTTTATCAGAAATACTAGCTATAAATTTTCCCCCCCAGCTTTGTACTTCCCTTTTAATCTTGTTTGTATCAGTTTTGTTTGTGCAAAACCTTTTTAATTTAATGTAACTGCAATTGTCCATTTTACATTTTATAATATTCTCTAGTTCTTTGGTCATAAATTCGTCCCTCTTCAAATATCTGATAGGAAAACTATTCCTTTCTCTCAATTCACTTATGGTATCACCCTTTATGCCTAAATACTGTAGCCATTTTGAACTTGTTTTGTTATGCGGCATGAGTTGTAGGTCTATGTAGAATTTCTAATATATTATTTTCCAGTTTCCCCAGAAATTTTTGTGAAATAGTGAGTTCTTATCCGAGAAACTGAAGTTTGGAGGTTTATCAAGTAGATTAGTATGATCATTAATTATTGTATCATGTATATCTAACCTATTTCATTGATCCATCCATTCTATTGTTAGTCAGTATCATATGGTTTTGGTTTTGATAACTGCTGCTTTATAATAGTTTTAGGTCTGGTACTGCTAGGCCATTGTCCTTTACTTTTTTTTTTTTTTTTTTTTTAAATTAATGCCTTGATAAGCCTGACCTTTTTTTTTTTCTTACAGATGAATTTTGTTATTTTTTTTTATAATTCTATATATTCTATAGTTCTATAAAATAAATTTTGGGAGTTTGATTACTATAGAACTGAATATGTAGACTAATTTAGGTAGAATTGTCATTTTATAATATTAACTTAGCCTACCTATGAGCAATTGAGATTTTTCCAATTGTTTAGCTCTGACTCTATATATGCGAAAAAAGATTATGTAACTTTGTTCATATAATTCCTGGGTTTGTTTAGTAGGTAGATACCCAAATATTTTATTTTGTCTACAGATATTTTAAATGAAATTTCCATCTCTTGCTGTTGTACTTCATTAGTAAAATATAGAAATGCTCATGATTTGTGTAGGTTTATTTTATGTACTTTGTTAAAGTTGTTAATTATTTCAAGTAGGTTTTTGAATGATTGGCTAGGATTCTCTAAGTACACCATCATATCATTTACAAAGAGTGATAGTTTTATCTCCTCATTGTTTATTCTAATTCCTGCTCATTTTCCTAGCCTTTTACTAGGATATTACCTCTTTGCTAAAGTAGTGCTGTTTTTCCAGGGTGAAGTGTGCATTGTCCCAAGCTTCAGGAATTTTGTGCAGCTGTTTTTCAGAGATCCTTCTAGGGACCATTAGCACCCTTTTTTGCCCTGAGGCCATTAGGAGTGCCCCACCCCACTATAGTTGTAAAATCTCCTGATCTAAAGCAACAGAATCCTGCTTTGCTAATGCAGGGGTGAGGCTGAGGCCAGAACTGCATTGGCAGAACTGCAGCTGCATGACCTATCCTGGGACTCTCACAACACTCTCACCCTAATGCAACAGACCCTCTGCATTGACATTCTAAGTTCTCCCTCTTGTCCCTGGGCTAAGAGGTCCAGAAGCCTCCGGCACAGCTGCTGATTCAGGGGTCTCACCTTGCTGATGCTGACGCTAGGGCTATTCAGGCACTGCCCACACCAGGATCACACACAGAACTCCCAAATTGGTGTCACAGATGTTTTCTGCTGACCTTGTAGGTTGACTTTAGCTGGAAAATGTTCTCCATTTGGGGGGGGGGTGTTCTCATGCTTTAAAATTTGTTTAGAGTCATTTAAATAAATTTGGAGTGGTTTGGGGAAGAGGTTGGGCAAATTCCTGCTTTTATTCTATCATCTTGGCTTTGCTCCTCTAGCTCCTTTAATTAATTTTCTTTTTTTACCGTTAGAGCCAACATTTCTGGTACAATATTACTAATAGTAATGATAACAGGAATCCTTGTTTCACCTCTGATCTTACTGGGAATGCATCTAGCTTTTCCTCTTGCAAATAATGCTTACTGATAGTTTTAGATAGATACTGCTTATTATTTTAAGGAAAACTCCATTTATCCCTATGCTCTCAAGTGTTTGTAATTGGAATGATTGTTGTTTTTCTGCATCTATTGATATTATCATTTGGTTTATGTTCAT
The DNA here is from genome assembly GCF_048593235.1 of Sminthopsis crassicaudata. Lineage (NCBI taxonomy): Eukaryota > Metazoa > Chordata > Mammalia > Dasyuromorphia > Dasyuridae > Sminthopsis > Sminthopsis crassicaudata. The sequence goes on from NC_133618.1 coordinate 374,337,537, forward strand.
TTTGTTATTGCTATAGTCAATTATGGCAATAGTTTTCTTGGTACAGAACCAGCTCTGCATTGCTAATATAAATCCCATTTGGTCATAGTGTATTATTTTGTCAATAGGTTGTTTGCAATCTCTTTGCCAATATTTGTTTTTAATTTTTGCATCAATATTCATTAGGAAAATTGGTCTGTAATTTTCTTTCTCTGTTTTGGCTCATCCTGGTTTAATATCAGTACCATATTTGTGTTATAGAAGGAATTTGGCAGGATTCCTTCTTTGCCTATTTTAAAAAACAGTTTACGTAATATTGGAATTACTGGTTCTTTAAATGCTTGGTAGAAATCACATGCCAATCTCTGGAGATTTTTTTTTTTTTTTAGGGAGTACATTGATGGCTTGTTCGATTTCTTTTTCTAAAATAAGGCTATTTAAGTAATTTATTTCCTCTTCTTTTGATCTGGGTAATTTATATTTTTGCAATCATATTTATCTGTTTCAATTAGATTGTCAGATTTGTTGGCATATAGTTGGGCAAAATACCTCCTAAATATTGTTTTAATTTCTTCTTCATTGGTAGTAAGTTCTTCCTTTCCATCTTTGATGCTGGTAATTTTGGGGGGGGGTTCTTTCCTTTTTCAAATCAAATTAACCAGAGGTTTTTCTTTTTGTTGTTCTTTTTTCATAACATCAACTCATAGTTTTATTAATTAGTTCAAGAGTTGTTTTTTTTTTTTTTTGGTTTAATTTTTATTAATATCTCCTTTGAGTTTTAGAATTTTGAATTTGGTGTTTAATTGGGAATTTTTGATTTGTTTCTTTTCCAACTTTTTTAGGGCATACCCAATTCATTGATATCTTCTTTCTCTATTTTATTCATGTAACTAATTAAAGATAAAAAATATATATTTCCCTTAAGAACTGCTTTGGCTGAATCCCACAGGTGTTTGACACATCATTCTTTCGAATTAGATTTTAATTTCCAATTAGTTTTAAGTTAATCTTTCCCTAGATTTTATTGAATATATTTTTATTGCATTATGATCTTAAAATGAAGCTTTTTTTTTTGTTTCTGCCTTTTTGCATTTGATTGTGAGGTTTTTAATGTCCTAATACATGATTAATTTTTGTGTAGGTGTCATGTACTTCTGAGAAAAAGGTATATTCCTTTTTATCATTATTCACTTTTCTCCAGGGGTTTCTTCTATTTTGTTTCTTTTTTTTGTTAGATTTGTTTAATTTTGAGGGGGGAAGGTCAAGGTCTGCCACTAATCTAGTGTCTCTGTGTTTCCTGTAATTGGCTTACCTTCTCTAAGGATTCAAATGCTATACCACTTGGTTCATTTAATATCAACTTCCTTGTTTATGGTACTCTTTAACAAGAAAGAGTTTCCTTCCTTATCTCTTTTAATTAGATTTATTTTCATTTTTGCTTTAGCTGAAATTAGAAGTTTGTATCCCTGTTTTTTGAGGGGTTTTTTGTTTGTTTTTTGTTTTTGTTTTTGTTTCTTTTTTTGCTTTAGCTGAAGCACAATAAATTCTGCTCTAGGCTTTTACCCTTTCTCTATGTATCTCTCTGTTTCATACATGCTTTTTATAAACAACTATTGTAGTATTCTGGTTTTTAATACCATCAGTTATCCACTTCTGTTTTATGGGAAAGTTCATCCCATTCACATGTTATGACTACCGGCTGTGCATTTCTCTCTATCCTGTTTTCTCCCCTGTATATACTTTCGTTTTCTCTTTCCACCCTTTCCCTTCTTAGTAATGTTTTGCTTCTGAGCCATCCTTCTCTCAAACTGCCGCCTCCTTTCTAGCTCGCCTCCTCTCTTCTCTTAATCTCTTTCTGCTAGTGTTTCTGCCCTCCTTTCTCTCCAAACTCTCCCTTTTCTTTCCTCTTTCTACTGCTACTTCTTATTGGGTAAGAATTTCTACACCTGAGTGAATATATTATTCCCTCTTTCAGCCCAAACTGATGAGATTAGGCTTCAGATGTCATCACCCTCCTTTTTTTCCTTTTATTGTAATAGGTCTTTTGTGCCTCTTCATGTGATCTAATTTATCCCATTTTACCTCCCTTTTCTTCTTCTCCCAGTAGAATCCTTTCTCTACCCCTTAATATCTCTTTCTTTGATTTCACCATAGTAGAGTCAATTTATATCCCCATTCTCTGTCCATGTATGCCCCCTCCAAATGCCCCAATAAAAGACACAATACTCAAGAGTTACAAGAATAGCTTTCCCATTTCAAGATATAAACAGTTTAACTTTAAAATAATGTTTTTTGCTTTTTTTTCCTTTCTTTTTTGTTTACCTTTCCATGCTTCTCTGAGTCCTGTTTTTGGAGATCACATTTTCTGTTTAGTTCTGGTATTTTCAATAACAATTATTAAAAGTTCCTTACTTTCTTAAAGATCTCTGAAAGACGATGTTCACTCTTGCTGTGTAGTTGATTCTTGATTATAATCCCAGGTACTTTGCCTTCCAGAATATGGTATTCTAATGGACTTCCGGCCAAGATGGCAGCGTGGAGGCAGACAGCTGCTTGAGCTCCTCATTTTTTCTCAGAACTTACTTCATGACAAGCCTCAGACATAATGCTTGACCCATAAAGAAATCCACAAATAATCACCAAAAGAAGACATCCTTGAAAGTCGCCAGAAAAGGTCTGTGTTTGCTCAGGGGAGGGTCAATCAAACTGGGCGCAGACTGAGGGCAGGCAAGCCAGAGCCAGACAGGCAGCTCACACAGCCCAGACTGGAGGGGGAGGGGTACGATCTCTGCCCTTTCTGGGAAAATAATTTTTCCCTAGTGTGGATACTCCATCTTGGCAGCAAGCCAGGAGCATCACAGAGGTGTAAACACCAGAGGTAAAGCTTAAAACCCCAGAAAGCCAGTGTCTCTCAGAACCCGGCCATCCCCAACCCCAACCTGGACTTAGTGCGTTCTCAGAGCCTCAGAGCCCAGACTCAATACAGTCATTGCTTTTCTGTTAGTGGCTCTCTGCTGCCCTACCCCCAGTCTGTAGAGGAAGCCCATTAATACCATCCAGCCCCATCCCCCACAAAACAGACCAATTGTTTCTCTTGTCAGTTTGTTTTCTTCAATTCCTGCTCTGAAAAAATGAACAAAAAATTCAAAAGGGCTCTAACCATTGACAGCTTCTGTGTGGAGAGGGAGCAGACTGCGAATTCTGAGGAGACTAGGAACAGACTGTCCCCAGATGTATCCCCTAAGAGGGATATGAGCTGCTCCTCAATACAAAAGAATCTCATAGAGGAAATCAAAAAGGCTCTCACAAGAGAGCTGGAAGAGAAATGGGAAAAGAAAAGGGAAGCTTGGCAAGAGAGCCTGGAGAAGTCATCCCATGTAAAGACAGAGTGGATAAAGAAATCAAATCATTGAGAAACAAGATTAGTGAGCTGGAAAAGGTAAACAACTCCAAGGAAAACAGGATTAGTGAGCTGGAAAAATAAAACAGCTCCCTAAAAAATAAAATGGATAAAATAGAAAAAAATTCCATAGAAGATAAAAACTCAATTGGACAATTACAAAGAGATATAAAAAAAGTGAGTGAAGAAAATACATCATTGAAAATTAGACTGGAACAAGTAGAAATGAATGACTAAAGGAGAAACCAAGAGGTAGTCAAGCTAAACCAGAGAAATGAAACAATTGAAAAGAATGTCAAGTACCTTACTAGAAAGACAACAGACCTGAAAAACAGAGCCAGGAGAGACAATTTGAGGATAATCGGAATCCCTGAAAAATGTGAGGAAAAAAAGAGCTTGGACACCATTTTTGAGGAAATTATCAAAGAGAACTGCCCAGACGTTCTGGAAACAGAGGGTAAAATAGACATTGAAAAAAATTCATCGATCACCTACTGAAAGGGACCCTAAAATCAAAACACCAAGAAATATAGTGGCCGAGTTCAAGAACCATCAGACAAAGGAAAAGATATTGGAAGCTGCTAGAAAAAAGCAATTCAGATATGGAGGATCCACAATAAGGATAACCCGGGATGTAGCAGTGTCCACATTAAAAGAACGAAGGGCCTGGAACATGATATTCCGAAAGGCTAAGGAACTTGGTATGCGGCCAGGAATAACTTACCCAGCAAGAATGAGCATCGTTTTTCAGGGAAGAAGATAGACATTTAATGAAATAAATGAATTCCATCTATTTTTGATGAAAAAACCAGACCTACATAAAAGGTTTGATCTTCAAATACCGAACTCAAGAGATTTCTAAAAGGGTAAAAAGCAATCTTGAGAACTATACTTCTGCCAAAAATATATGTAAAGAACATATGTACAATTTGTCTTAAAAACTAGAGATGGAAAGGAAATTATATCATAAAAAAGTGTAAAGTGGTGGTACTACATCTCATGAAGAGGCAAAGGTAACCTATTATATCTGAGAGAAAGAAAGGAGGGAGATGAACATAGTGTGTATCAATAGACATATTTGATTTATGGTGAAACTTCTTCCACTTCATTGAAAAGTGAAAGGGAAGGAATAAGCGAAGGGGAAGGGAATACAGAAATTTCGAAAAAAAGGGGTAAAATAAGGGGAGGAACTTTAAGGTAGGGGAGGGATCTTAAAAAGGGAGGGCTGTGAAAAGCAAGTGGTATTCACCAGTTTAATACTGGGTAGGGGGGTAAGAGGGAAGGAAAGGGGAAACGCATAAGCAGGGGTTAATAGGATGGCAAGCAATATAGAATTAGTCCTTCTAACCATAAATGTGAATGGGGCAAACTGCCTCATAAAAAGGAAGCAGTTAGCAGACTGGATTAAAAGTCAGAATCCTACTATATGTTGTTTACAGGAAACACACCTGAAACAGGGTGAGACATTCAAACTAAAAGTAAAAGGGTGGAACAGAATCTATTATGCTTCAGGCAAAACCAAAAAGGCAGGAGTAGCCATCCTCATCTCAGATCAAGGAAAAACAAAAACTAATCTAATTAAAAGAAATAGGGAAGGGCATTATATCCTGCTAAAGGGCAGCATCAATAATGAAGCAGTATCAATATTAAACATATATGCACCAAGTGGTGCAGCATCTAAATTCTTAAAAGAGAAATTAAGAGAGCTGCAAGAGGAAATAGATAGCAAAACTATAATAGTGGGAAATCTCAACCTTGCACTCTCAGAATTAGATAAATCAAACCAAAAAATAAATAAGAAAGAAGTCAAAGAAGTAAATAGAATACTAGAAAAGTTTGATATGATAGATCTCTGGAGAAAGCTAAATGGAGACAGAAAGGAATATACTTTCTTCTCAGCAGTTCATGGAACCTATACAAAAATTGATCATATACTAGAGCATAAAAACCTCAAAATCAAATGCAGTAAGGCAGAAATAGTAAATGCATCCTTTTCAGATGACAAGCAATTAAAATTACATTTAATAAAAAGCCAGGGGAAAATAGACCAAAAAATAATTGGAAAGTAGATAATCTTATACTAAAGAATGATTGGGTAAAACAGCAAATCATGGACATAATTAATAACTTCACCCAAGAAAATGACAATAATGAGACATCATACCAAAATGTGTGGGATATGGCCAAAACAGTAATAAGGGGAAGTTTTATACCTCTACAGGCCTACTTGCATAAAAGAGAGAAAGAGAGGGCCAACGAATTGGGCTTACAACTAAAATTGCTAGAAAAAGAACAAATTCAAAACCCCCAGACAAACACAAAACTTGAAATTCAATAAATAAAAGGTCAGATTAATAAAATTGAAAGTAAAAAAAAAAACTATTGAATTAATTAATAAAACTAAGAGTTGGTTCTATGAAAAAAACCAACAAAATAGACAAACCCTTAGTAAACCTGATTAAAAAAAGGAAAGAGAAAAAGCAAATTGTTAGTCTTGAAAATGAAAAGGGTGAACTCACCACTAATGAAGAGGAAATTAGAACAATAGTTAGGAGCTACTTTGCTCAACTTTATGCCGATAAATTCGATAACTAAAATGAAATGGAAGAATACCTTCAAAAATATAGCTTGCCCAGATTAACAGAGGAAGAAGTAAGTAGTCTAAATAGTCCCATCTCAGAAAAAGAAATAGACCAAGCTATTAACCAACTTCCTAAGAAAAAGTCCCCAGGACCAGATGGATTTACAGGTGAATGCTACCAAACATTTAAACAACAACTAACTCCAATGCTATATAAACTATTTGAAAAAATAGGGATTGAAGGAGTCCTACCAAATTCCTTCTATGACATAGACATTGTACTGATACCCAAACCAGGTAGATCAAATACTGAGAATGAAAACTATAGACCAATTTCCTTAATGAATATTGACGTTAAAATCTTAAATAAGATATTAGCAAATAGACTTCAGAAAATCATCCCCAGGATAATACACTATGACCAAGTGGGATTTATACCAGGAATGCAGGGCTGGTTTAATATTAGGAAAATTATTAGTATAATTGACCATATTAATAATCAAATTAATAAAAACCATATGATCATCTCAATAGATGCAGAAAAAGCATTTGATAAAATCCAACATCCATTCCTACTAAAAACGCTTGAGAGTATAGGAATAAATGGACTATCCCTTAAAATACTAAATAGCATATATTTAAAACCTTCAGTAAACATCATATGTAATGGTGATAAACTAGAACCTTTCCCTGTAAGATCAGGAGTGAAACAAGGTTGCCCACTATCACCATTGCTATTCAATATAGTACTAGAAACTCTAGCCTCGGCAATAAGAACTGAGAAAGAGATTCAAGGAATTAGAGTAGGAAATGAGGAAATCAAATTATCACTTTTCGCAGATGACATGATGGTATACTTAGAGAACCCCAAAGACTCTGCTAAAAAGCTATTAGAAATAATTCAGAATTTTAGCAAAGTTGCAGGATACAAAATAAATCCACATAAATCCTCAGCATTTTTATACATTACCAACACAATCCAACAACAAGAGATACAAAGAGAAATTCCATTCAAAATAACGGTCGATAGTATAAAATATTTGGGAATATATCTACCAAAGGAAAGTCAGGAATTATATGAGCAAAATTACAAAACACTTGCCACAAAAATAAAGTCAGATTTAAATAATTGGAAAGACACTCAGTTCTCTTGGATAGGGCGAGCAAATATAATAAAGATGACAATACTCCCCAAATTAATCTATTTATTTAGTGCTATACCAATCAGACTCCCAAGAAACTATTTTAATGACCTATGACCTAAAAAAATAACAACAAAATTCATATGGAAGAATAAAAGGTCGAGAATTGCAAGGGAACTAATGAAAAAAAAGTCAGAGGAAGGTGGTCTAAGTGTACCTGATTTAAAGCTATATTATAAAGCAACAGTCACCAAAACCATTTGGTATTAGCTAAGAAATAGACTAGTTGATCAGTGGCATAGGTTAGGTTCACAGGGCAAGATAGTGAATAAAAATAGCAATCTAGTGTTTGACAAACCCAAAGATCCCAACTTTTGGGATAAGAATTCATTATTTGACAATAACTGCTGGGAAAACTGGAAATTAGTATGGCAGAAACTAGGCATGGACCCACATTTAACACCACATACTAAGATAAGATCAAAATGGGTCCAAGATCAGGTATAAAGAACGAAATCATAAACAAATTGGAGGAACATGGGATGGTTTACCTCTCAGACTTGTGGAGGAGGAAGGAGTTTGTGTCCAAGGGAGAACCAGAGACTATTATTGATCACAAAATAGAAAATTTTGATTACATCAAATTAAAAAGTTTATGCACAAACAAAACTAATGCAGACAAGATTAGAAGGGAAGTAACAAATTGGGAAAACATTTTTACAGTTAAAGGTTCTGATAAAGGGCTCATCTCCAAAATATACAGAGAATTGACTTTAATTTATAAGAAATCAAGTCATTCTCCAATTGATAAATGGTCAAAGGACATGAACAGACAATTTTCAGATGATGAAATTAAAACTATTTCCACTCATATGAAAGAGTGTTCCAAATCACTATTGATCAGAGAATTGCAAATTAAGACAACTCTGAGGTATCATTACACACCTGTCAGATTGGCTAAGATGACAGGAACAAATAACGATGAATGTTGGAGGGGCTGTGGGAAAACTGGACACTGATGCATTGTTGGTGGAGTTGTGAAAGACTCCAAACATTCTGGAGAGCAATCTGGAATTATGCCCCAAACGTTATCAAAATGTGCATACCCTTTGACCCAGCCATACTACTACTGGGCTTATATCCCAAGGAAATACTAAAGAAGGGAAAGGGACCTGTATGTGCCAAAATGTTTGTGGCAGCCCTTTTCATAGTGGCTAGAAGCTGGAAGAGGAATGGATGTCCATCAATTGGAGAATGGTTGGGTAAATTATGGTATATGAATGTTATGGAATATTATTGTTCTGTAAGAAATGACCAACAGGAGAAATACAGAGAGGCTTGGAGAGACTTACATCAACTGATGCTAAGTGAAACGAGCAGAACCAGAAGATCATTATACACTTCAACAATGATACTGTATGAGAATGTATTCTGATAGAAGTGGATATCTTCACCCTAGAGAAGAGCTAATCCAATTCCAATTGATCAATGATGGACAGAATCAGCTACATCCAGAAAAGTAACACTGGGAAATGAGTGTAAACTATTATTTTTACCTTCTGAATCCAATTCTTCCTGTGCAACAAAAAATTCGGTTCTACACACATATATTGTATCTATAATATACTGTAATATATTTAACATGTATAAGACTGCCTGCCATCTGGGGGAGGGGTTGGGGGAGGAAGGGAAAAAATCTGAACTGAAGTAAGTGCAAGGGATAATGTTGTAAAAAATTACCCATGCATATGTACTGTCAAAAAAAAGTTATAATTATAAAATAAAATAAAAATTAAATTAAAAAAAATATGGTATTCTAGGCTTCCAATCCTTTATTGCAGAAGATCTTGACTGCAGATCTTCAAATACGTGATTTTTTTTTTTCTTTTTTTTCTGGAAGCTTTCAGTATTTTTCCTTGAGATTATAGTTCTTAAGTTTTGCAGCAATGTTTCTTGGAGTTTTTCTTGAGGTGATTGATGGATTCTTTCAATGACTATTTTGCTCTCTGAATTTAGTATATCAGTGTGGTTTTCCTTGATGATCACTTGAATAATGCTATCTCGGCTTTTTTTTGTGTGTGTGCATATTTTTGCCCTTCAAGTAGACCAATAATTTTTAAAGTATCTCTTCTAGATCTGTTTTCCAAGTTTGCTGTTTTTCCAATGAAATTTAATATTTCTTCCATTTTTTCAGTGTTTTTAGTTTGTTTGACTGAATCTTGATATCTCAGAGTCATTGCCCCTTCTCATTTTTAATGTATGATTTTCTTCAGTTAGCTTTTGTATCTCTTTTTCTGTTTGTTATATTCTATTTTTGAAGATAGCATTTTCTTTATTGGATTTTTCTTTTCTTTTCTTCTTCTTCTTCTTTTGCATTTGGCCAACTGTATTTTTTAAGGAATTGTTTTCTTCAGCCAATTTTTGTCCTTTTTCCAATCTGTTGATTCTCTCTTGCTTACTTCTCATTTCTTTTCCAATTTTTCTTCCACCTCTCTTATTTGCTTTTTAAAATTCTTTATGAGAACTTCCAAGAATCCTCTTTTGGTTCAAGACCAATTCATATCATTCCTTGATATTTCTCATGTGGGCATTTTGTCCTCTTCTGAATTGGTATTTTGGTATTCCCTGTCACCATAGCAGTTATGGTTAAGGTTATTTTCTATTTCTTGCTTATTTTATTTGTTTCTTTTTTCTTATTTTGTGACTTTTGAGGTCAAGTTCTGTTTCTGGGGTGGGGAACACTGTCCCAAGCTTTTGTGCTTCTCTGTATCTTGGCTTTGATCACAGGGACCCTTTGTGTTTGGAGTCTTGTTTACAGCAGGGAGTAGCCAAACTTGCTCTCTCTAGGCAATAGCCTAGTTTAACAAGCTGCCAACTTGCCTTCTGCACTAGGACTGGAGAATGCCTTGCTGTTCTGCTCCACTACTTGAGCCAAGACCGAGAGTTTCAGTTGCTGATCTCTTCTGATTAAGACCCTCTCACTAGCTTTCCTGGGCACTGCCTGAACTGGGCTGAAGCCCCTTTTCATCCCAATGAGACTGATCTTTATTGAAGTCCTTCAAATCTATCTTATGTTGGAGAGTGATTTCATCCCATAAGACTCTTTTCAGAGATGTGATTTCATGTAGCTTTTGATGGAAAGTAGAAAAGCTCTAGCAGCTTCCTAGCTTCACTCCACCTTGCTTCACTTTTGTTTCACTTTATCTTTGTCCTAGGAAGTTTTCATCTTCCTCTCTTTTTTGCTTGTAAGCAAACAATGGCTAGCAATGATACCTGGGACATACTTTTCCACAGGTCACCTCAAGTAACTAATCTTTGGGTAACATCTTGTTCTGGTCCAAATGGCCTCTTCTGGCATCTTGGCTTATACCTGATTCTCCCTTATTGTCCAGAAGGGTAAGGTTTTTTTTTTGAGAACCTCTACCTTTGGTCAAAAGATTTTAGGAGAAATCCTGTTTTCCAGAGCTAAGGCCCAAGAAGCAAGCTATGCCCTGAATTTGGCATAACAATAATACTGGTTCTTTCCTAATTCTGTTCACTTAATATCAGTTCATTTATGTATTTTTAGGTTTTTTTGAAATCTACCTGCTCATCTTTTCTCATGAAAAGATGTAGATCAAGAATATTTCATTATATTCATGTTACAACTGATTTAGCTATTCCCTAATTGATGGGTTTCCCCTCGATTTCCAATTCTTTGCTACCATAAAAATTTTCTATAAATACTTTTGTACATGTGGATCCTTTTTACTTTTTTATTATGGGGGGGAATAAAGACCTATTAGTGATTTTTGCTAGATCATAGCCATCTTCTTAGCCTTTTGAGTATAATTCCAAATTGCTTTCCAGAATTATTCCCAGCTCTACCAACAGTTCATTAATGTCTCAACCCATTAGTGTTCACTTTTTCCCATATTTTCTCCAACATTTATTATTTTCCTTTTCTGTCATATTAGCCAATATGTTAGTGTGAGGTGATATCTCAGAATTGTTTTAATTCACATTTCTCTAATCTTAGAGAGTTAAAAACTTAACTCTTTATTTTAAAAATGAGACCTTTATCAGAAACACTGCTTGTAAAAATTGCTTCCCAGCTTTCTGCTTTTCTTCTACTCTTGGTTGTGGTTAATGTAATCAAATTACCCTTTTGACATTTCATAATGTTCTCTATCGCCTGATTTTTCCCTTCTGCATAGATCTTACAGGTAAATTATTCTTTGTTCTCCTAATTTGCTTATGGTTTCACACTTTCACATACCCATTTCAACATTATCTTGATATAGCCTGTGAGATTTTAGAACTGAAAAGATGGGGGTGGGGTGGAATTGGAACATGGTAGGAAAAGTCACATGAAGATAAATTAGGACTGCAGTTTGGTGTGAGATGAAGAAATCCTCTCCCTTAAATTGGACATTCTTGGAAGAACCAGCCAATAAAAAGGTAAGGCCTCAGGAGAAGAGAGCAATGTCTATATGAGAAGTAGTCCAGACATGGTGTAAGCTTCTAGAATGAGCAGGTTTTGGTGTCATGGTAGAGAAATTTTTGTGAAGATGAATCAGCACTGAAATCTGGAGAGGGATGAGCATTGTCTTTATCTCATCTAGTCTGCCCTTGGCTCTGGATGCAGATGCAATGATACTAGCCACTGCTGCCCCAGGGATACCATAAGAATATAAATAAAAAGTCTAAATCTTTCAGTTCTTGACCTCACTTCCAAGCAATTCTTTCTCAGAGGAGTCTTTCTGTCTCTTTTCTTCCATCAAAAACTCATTTTGTTTGGGTTCTAGGCTAGCTATTTTGCTATAAGCCCAAAGGGTTTGACCACATCCCTTATCAAATTAGAGTTCTGTTTTCACCTAGTTGAAATATTTTTAGTTGAATCAGAGAGGTAGCCAGATCTTGTTCTCAGATACATCTAGTACTGATTGCTCTCACATGACAAAGATAATTACTTTTAAATGGAATTAAGTGAGTAATGGATTCTCAACCCTTACATAAATATGTCATCTCCCCTTATTAAGCTATTTGCAGGCAGAAAATATTTCCATTTTGTATTTCTCTCTCTAATGTTTGGAGCATAAGTGTATAGATTGGTTAGTTTTCAGTTTTTTCTTACCACAAATAGTATTACTATGAATATTGTGCTTTATACTAGACCTTGGATTCTGATTGATTACTAGTAGGATCATTGAGTCAAAAAGTATGGACTATATGGCCTCTTTTCTTGCATAATTCCAAATTTAAACCTAGAAAAGTAGGTTAACTTCCCAGATCACAAGAACACACCAGTGTGTGCCTATCTTTCCCACAGTTCTTCCAACATTATTCCCATATTTTTTTCTGCTAATTTTCAAATAATGAGGAAAAGCTTCAGAATTATTTTATCTCTTACTATTAAAGATTAGTGATTTCCTGAAATCGTTTATAAATTGTATATCTTTTGAAAACTTCATATTTTTGACCCTTTGCTTAATGGGAAATTTAAGAAATGTTTATCAATTGAATTAAAGTTATTTATGCTTGTTATGTGCTCCACTTAGGCTGTGATCTTCATTAGAGAAAGGATCACATGCTCTGAATAAAGAAGTATATGTCTATTGAAGAAGTAAATGTCTATTGAATTGAATTAAATCAAACTTTATTAGTGGTTTCCATAGGCTTGATTTTTTTTTTCTTTTCACCTCTCTTCCTATTAGGAAATTGCTGTTCACACAGAACTGATGCAAGCAGAGACAGATTATTGCACAATGAAAAGTTTATGGACAACTTTCTTTTAACTCTTAATACATAATAGTAATAATTGTTTCAAAGTCATGTACATTTTTAAGCCTATGTTAGATTTATAATTAAGATAATCTGTTTTTACACTCCAAATTCTTCCATGACCTATATTTCTAGTCTTAGTAATATGATCTTAAGTCAATAGCTTTACTGGTGTCTGATGAAATATATTTAAAATGGACTGAGTTCATAGTAATTATCCCCTTAGAAGTATGATTATAAAGTTATACCATGCCCTCTAGAGAGAGAGAAAGAACAAATAGACTAAAAATGGGCTTTGGGTTAGTATGTCACCATGTGCTATGATATGTTATATTCTCTTGTATAGTGCCAAAAGATACCCCAAATCCTCATGCCACAAACAAAGGCACCAAAGGAAATATAAGAACAAGGTCAATCATAAAGTCACTAAACCTAGCTTCTGCTCAGAAATCTCCAATGACGCCCTAGTAATTTATCTACTGTGTGACATTAAGCAGATCTCTTGAGCTCTGTGGACCTCATTTTCCTCATTTTACAGATGAGGAGGTTGGAATAGGTAATCTCTAATGTCCTTTCCAGTTCAAATATCTGTTCTGATTGTAAAGTCCTTTTCATTGCTACACATGTTGAATTTTTTTTTTCTTTTACCAATTTCCAACCACTATTCCTAGTTCTGCCTTCTGGAAAACAAAGGTTAATTTGGTACAAAAGCAATTTGAGGGAATATTATCTATTTAATCCCTCTAATGTTGAGGTCAACTGTGGCTAATAGTTTTTCATCATTCCCTCCTTAAACATGGAGTTCATGCTAGGGGAGAAAATTGAGTTCATATGGGCAGAAAGGATAATAGAATAAGAAGAGTATAAGATTTAGAGTCAAAACACCACCTTGACACCATATCTGTCACTGATTCACTGTATGATCTTGATTAAGTTATTTCCCTTCTCAGGATCTCAGTTTCCTTAATTGTTAATTGATAGATTTTGACTTTATGACTTCTAAGGTCCCTTCCCATACTAAATTCTATGAGCCTATGAAAAGTGAATGAGTTAAATAACAAGCTAGTTTCATAGGAGGAAAATGAATTATCAGATGAGATTCTTCAAGAAAACAAAACCCCGGGATAGATACCTTTTCTGTATTTGTGAAGGAAATAAGGAAAAGATGAATGAGTAATGAAGAGCTGATTTAAAAATCTGTAGTTCAAGTTGGCCAGTGTCCCTCCTGGAATTGACTATCAAAACAAGTATGTGGCAGCTGGGAAGGAAGGAAGAAAGGAGAAGATTCTTTAAAGATAAACATGATCTACCTAGTACAGATAATGGAGACTGTAATTGATTTACCCTTTCCCATACCTCATGGAAAAGCATATTTTTAAAGGAAAGAATTACTGCAGCAAACTTTCAAGGAAAATGGAATAAGACCATGTGACACTGGGATATATTTTTCAATATCAATTATTTGACCTTGGTCAAATTTTCCAGATCTCTCTCTCTCTCTCTCTCTCTCTCTCTCTCTCTCTCTCTCTCTCTCTCTCTCTCTCTCTCTCTCTCTCTCTCTCTCTCTCCCTCTCTCCCTCTGTCTCTCTTTTTCTCTTTTTCTCTTTCATACACACACATACACACGCATACAGAGACAGACTCATATTAATGCGCATACACACACATACAGAAACAGACTCATATTAATACACACACACACACACACACACACACATGCAGAACTGAAGAGGCCAAAAAAGGTATTTTATTTGCTTCACTGAATAAAGATTTCTGCAAATAAAGTCAAATGTTTTTCTAAAAGTATTTGGCTACCTTACCATCTGAACCAGGGAGAGCTGTTCTCACAGCAGCTAAAAATTAATATCATTTGGCATTGTTGTTATTTGGCAACCTTTGCTGATGGGGAAGAACCAATAGGGACTGAAAACAAATTTGGAAATCATGCAACACCTGAATGCTAGAGGCTTTGAGAAAGAGAAAGTTAACAATATTAGTGACCTTGAGTCCATAAAGATTGATGCCTTCATGTGGATACAAATCAGTGGAAGCCCATGAGTGTCATGAGATCCATTGTCCAATAAATTCCATAGAAGATAATAAAGGATACTGAATGACAACAGAGAGCTTTCCAGTAATTTCAATTTCCTATATGAGAGAAAACTGACTAAAATTAAGTGGCTAAAAGAGAGCAGCAAAGATTGGAAAAAGCCTTGAGTGCAAAATATTTCCTTAACTTCTTACATTTTAACCTAGTCTGAATTCTTGTTTAACACAAGACTTTACAGCTTAAAGCCTGAGCCTAACTTTATCAAAACACCTTTCTTGGAACTTGTTGAGGATTTCTCACACTAACTGTAGTTCTATCTCTAACATCACTCTCATCTTAGATCCTAAGGCTCCTCCCAGCTGCTATTGTTTTTTATATTCTAAGGGTCTATCTTATTTTGGCATGCAATTTTGCAAACCTGTATTTTACCCCTATTGTCCTCTAATGTTTCACTGTGGTTTGGAGATGATCACAAGGTGGTTAAGTCAAGGATATTCTAAACTTTTATTCTAAGTTCTGGGACAGGCTGCCAAGCAGGAACAAGTTCAAATATCTTATGGTGCAATGTATGTCTGTTGTTCAAGAATAAGCTAATTAAGTTTGCAAAAGCCTATTCCTGAGAAAGCGGAAGCTTTGTGAAATTTCAAATGTTCAAGTAAAGAAAGGTTGCAATGTGAGTTAGTGTAGAAAGGAAAAAGACTGCTGAGACTGCCTATTTTTACCACATTTGACACATGAAGAAACCAAAGTTCAGTGTTCTAAATACAAACACACAAAGAGCTAAGATCTCTAAAATCATTCTAGGCTTGTGCATAATGCTTCAGTGGCTAAACTGTGCTTATGAAAGGAGGGTAAGCAAGGGAACTTGGTAAAAATTTTCTTTCTCTTTTTTTAAAATTTCAAGACATTTTACTTTATAATTTCATTTTAAAAATCTTTACATATACTTTTATTTGTTTATTGGATTTACTTAATATTTTATTTTTATTTAGTTATATGCAAAATAATTGTCAACATTTCTCTTTAAAACTGTAGTTCCAAATTCTCTCCCCCTCCTCTTTTCCCCTGCCATTAAGAAGGCAAGCAATTTGGTGTAGGTCATATATTTGCAATCATATGAAACAATTCCATGTTTGTCATGTTGTAAAAGAAAACATAGACCAAAAAAAAAAAACCCTTAAGAAAAATAAAGAATATAATAAAGTATGCTTCAATCTGTACTTAGAAACCACTAGTTCTTTCTTGGGAGATAACATTTTTCATCATAAATCCTATTGCTGAAAATAGCTATCATTCATAGCTGATCATCTTACATTGTTGCTATTACTTTGTAGACAATACATTTCACTTTGTATCAGCTTAAGGAAGTCTTGCCAGGTTTTTTTTCTGAGAGTATCCTATTCATCCTTTCTTATACCACAATAATATTCCATCATACCATATTCCACAATTTGTCTAGTTATTCCACAACTTATGGGTATCCTCTCAGTTTCCAATTCTTTTTCCCCAGAAAAGAGCTCATATAAATATTTTCGTACATATATGTTCTTTTTCTTTTTGTTTGTTTTTTATCTGTGGGGATACAGACCTGTGAGTGGTATTGCTATCTCAAAGGGTATGCATGGTTTTATAGCCCTTTGAGTATGGTTCCAAATTGTTCTACATGACAGTTGAATCATTTCACAACTCCATCAAATGTGCATTAATGTCTCATTTTCTCACATACCTTCCAATATTTGTCATTTTCCTTTTCTGTCCTACTAGCCAACTTAATAGTTATCACAGAATTGTTTTAATTTGCATTTCTCCAAATTGTTAGTGCGTTTTTTCATATTACTATAGAAAACCTGGATTACTTCATTTAAAAACTGTTCATATCTTTTGATTATTTATCAATGGGGGGATGTCTCTTTTGTTTTTATTATTTTGATTCAGTTTTCTATGTTAAGAAATAAGTCCTTTATCAGAGAAATTTGCTTCAATTTTTTTCCACAATTATGATTGCTAACTATATTTCCTTCCCTACTTTTTCCTAATTGATTCTATTCTCTCTCTTCTTTCACCTGATTCCTTCTCAAAATTGTTTTTCTTCTGACCATTCCCTCCCCTAATCTGCCTTCTCTTCTTTCACCCTCCCCTCATTTCCTACCCTTCCTAATTTGCTGTAGGATAAGTTAGGTGTAACTTATACTCAATTGGGTGTGTATGCTATCCTTCTTGAGCCACTTCTGATGAGAGTTCACTCTTTCTCCTCACCTATCCCCTCTTCCCATCCACTGCAAAAATTTCCTCTTGCCTTTTTTATGAGAGGAAATTTACTTCATTTTTACCTCTCATTTTCTCTTTCTACCAGTGTATTCCACTTTCACCCCTTAATTTCATTTTTAGATACCATTTCTTCATAATCAGCTCACACTTATATCCTCTGTCTATATATATTCCATCTAACTGCCCTAATAAAGTTCTCATGATATACAAGTATCATCTTCCCATATAGAAATATAAATCATTTAAACTTATTAAGTTCCTTATGATTTCTCTTTCATATTTACCTTTTTATCTTTATCTAGAGTCATGTTTGGAAGTCAAATTCTCTATTCTGCTTTGGTCTTTTTTATCAAGAATGCTTGAAAGTTCTCCATTTCATTGAATATTTATTTTTCACATGAAGGTTTATACTCAGTTTTACTGGATATTCAATTCTTGTCTGTAATTCTTAAAATTATCTAAGCAACAAAGCCCTGCTCCAAGTGCTAGCAAAGAGACAACTGTAATCTATTTCTGACCTGTTATTCAACCCTTCATCATATGTGGGCTGCTGCTAATGATTCAGTGGCTCTCAAGGTCAGCTCCTGCTTTCTTCAGGCCATTTATGTATTAGTATTGCTTGTGCTGAATAGGGCTTCACCCTCACCCAGATGTAATAGAGTACCAGACCTTTCCTACTGACTTTCTAAGTTGTTTTTGCTTGCAAAATTCTATGGCATTATTTAACGGTGCTCAGTGGGTTTGGGGGGAGAACTCAAGTGAAGTGCTTCCTTTTTCTTACATCCTGGTTCCACTCTCTGGCAAAAATTCTTTATGATTATCATTCATTCCAGGGGCCTAGAGATCTCATAGGGCACCCTCTATGTTCTCTTAGATTGTTTGAAGTATTATTATGCCACACTCTCTACTACTTGATTGAGATGAACTAAGTTACTAAGTCAGTTGTAATATTCTTCTTAAAATATAATGTTCTCCCGGAAGGGAGTAGATTTCTTGGGGGACTTCTGGAGGCAGCCTTTTTTTCACTTCAATAATCACAAGTGCTTCCAGGGATTGAGGTCCAAATCTTTTATTGTCTCTTTCCAAGTTTGTCTCCTTCCTTGGGCCCAGTTAGCTTTCTTTCTTTTTTTAAAAATTAATTAATTAATTAATTTATTATTATTTTAAAAATTTTTTTATAATTATAACATTTTCTTTGACAGTACATATGCATAGATAATTTTTTTACAACATTATCCCTTATACTCCCTTCTGTTCCAAATTTTTCCCCTCCTTCCCTCCACCCCCTCCCCTAGATGGCAGGCATTCCCATACATATTAAATATCTTATATTATATCCTAGGTACAATATATATGTGCAGAACCGAATTTGTTGTTGTTGTTGTTGTTGTTGCAAAGGAAGGATTGTATTCGGAAGGTAAAAATAATCTGGGAAGAAAAATAAAACAAAACAATAAAAAAAAAATGCTCACAATTTACACTCATTTCCCAGTGTTCCTTTTCTGGATGTAGCTGATTCTGTCCGTCATTGATCAATTGGAATTGTATTAGCTCTTCTCTATGTTGAAGATATCCACTTCCATCAGAATACATCCTCATACAGTATCATTGTTGAAGTGTATAATGATCCCCTGAAGGGTATAATGATCCCCAAGTTCTGCTCGTTTCACTCAGCATCAGTTGATGTAAGTCTCTCCAAGGCTCTCTGTATTCCTCCTTTTGGTCATTTCTTACAGAACAATAATATTCCATAACATTCATATACCATAATTTATCCAACCATTCTCCAATTGATGGACATCCATTCATTTTCCAGTTTCTAGTCAATATGAAAAGAGCTGCCACAAACATTTTAGCACATACAGGTCCCTTTCCCTTCTTTAGTATTTCCTTGCGATATAAGCCCAGGAGTAGTACTGCTGGGTCAAAGGGTATGCACATTTTGATAACTTTTTGGGCATAATTCCAGATTGCTCTCCAGAATGTTTGGAGTCTTTCACAACTCCACCAACAATGCATCAGTGCCCCAGTTTTCCCACAGCCCCTCCAACATTCATCGTTATTTATTCCTGTCATTTTAGCCAATCTGACAGGTGTGTAATGATATCTCAGAGTTGTCTTAATTTGCATTTCTCTGAACAATAGTGATTTGGAACACTTTCATATGACCAGAAACCATTTCAATTTCATCATCTGAAAATTGTGTGTTCATGTCCTTTGACCATTTATCAATTGGAGAATGGCTTGATTTCTTATAAATTAAAGTCAATTCTCTGTATATTTTGGAGATGAGGCCTTTATCAGAACCTTTAACTGTAAAAAACGTTTTCCCAATTTGTTACTTCCCTTCTAATCTTGTTTGCATTAGTTTTGTTTGAGCAGAAGCTTTTTAAATTGGGGTAATCAAAATTTTCCATTTTGTGATCAATAATGGTCTCTAGTTCTCCCTTGGACACAAACATCTTACTCCTCCACAAGTCTGAGAGGTAAACCATCCCATGTTCCTCCAATTTATTTATGATTTCATTCTTTATACCTGATCTTGGACCCATTTTGATCTTATCTTAGTATGTGGTGTTAAATGTGGGTCGATGCCTAGTTTCTGCCATACTAATTTCCAGTTTTCCCAGCAGTTTTTGTCAAATAATGAATTCTTATCCCAAAAGTTGGGATCTTTGGGTTTGTCAAACACTAGATTGCTATTCTTATTCACTATCTTGCCCTGTAAACCTAACCTATGCCACTGATCAATTAGTCTATTTCTTAGCCAATACCAAATGGTTTTGGTGAGTGTTGCTTTATAATATAGTTCTACATCAGGTACAGCTAGATCACCGTCATTTAATTTTATTTTTCATTGCTTCCCTTGAAATTCTTGACATTTTGTTGTTCCATATGAATTCTGTTGTTATTTTTTCTAGGTCATTAAAATAGTTTCTTGGGAATCTGATTGGTATAGCACTAAATAAATAGATTAGTTTAGGGAGTATTGTCATCTTAATTATATTCACTTGGCCTATCCAAGAGCACTTAAAGTCTTTCCAATTATTTAAATCTGACTTTATTTTTGTGGAAAGTGTTTCATAATTTTGCTGATATAATTCCTGACTTTCCTTTGGTAGATATATTCCCAAATATTTTATACTATCTACAGTTATTTTGAACGGAATTTCTCTTTGTATCTCTTGCTGTTGGATTGTGTTGGTAATGTATAAAAATGCTGAAGATTTATGTGGATTTATTTTGTATCCTGCCAATTTGATAAAATTGTGAATTATTTCTAATAGCTTTTTAGCAGAGTCTTTGGGGTTCTCTAAGTATACCATCATGTCATCTGCAAAGAGTGATAGTTCGATTTCCTCATTTCCTACTCTAATTCCTTGAATCTCTTTCTCGGCTCTTATTGCTGAGGCTAGTGTTTCTAGTACTATATTGAATAGTAATGGTGATAGTGAACAACCTTGTTTCACTCCTGACCTTACAGGGAAAGGTTCTAGTTTATCGCCATTACATATGATGTTTACTGAAGGTTTTAAATATATGCTATTTATTATTTTAAGGGATAGTCCATTTATTCCTATACTCTCAAGCATTTTTAGTAAGAATGGATGTTGGATTTTATCAAATGCTTTTTCTGCATCTATTGAGATGATCATATGGTTTTTATCAATTTGATTATTAATATAGTAAATCATACTAATAGTTTTCCTAATATTAAACCAGCCCTGCATTCCTGGTATAAATCCCACTTGGTCATAGTGTATTATCCTGGGGATGATTTTCTGAAGTCTATTTGCTAATATCTTATTTAAGATTTTAGCATCAATATTCATAAAGGAAATTGGTCTATAGTTTTCTTTCTCAGTTTTTGATCTACCTGGTGTAGTTATCAGTACCATGTCTGTGTCATAGAAGAAATTTGGTAGGATTCCTTCAATCTCTATTTTTTCAAATAGTTTATATAGCATTGGAGTTAGTTGTTGTTTAAATGTTTGGTAGAATTCACCTGTAAATCCATCTGGTCCTGGGGACTTTTTTTTAGGAAGTTGGTTAATAGCTTGGTCTATTTCTTTTTCTGAGATGGGACTATTTAGACTACTTACTTCTTCCTCTGTTAATCTGGGCAAGCTATATTTTTTGAAGGTATTCTTCCATTTCATTTTAGTTATCAAATTTATCGGCATAAACTTGAGCAAAGTAGCTCCTAACTATTGTTCTAATTTCCTCTTCATTAGTGATGAGTTCACCCTTTTCATTTTCAAGACTAACAATTTGCTTTTTCTCTTTCCTTTTTATAATCAGGTTTACTAAGGGTTTGTCTATTTTGTTGGTTTTTTCATAAAACCAACTCTTAGTTTTATTAATTAATTCAATAGTTTTTTTTTTACTTTCAATTTTATTAATCTGACCTTTTATTTTTTGAATTTCAAGTTTTGTGTTTGTCTGGGGGTTTTTAATTTGTTCCTTTTCTAGCAATTTTAGTTGTAAGCCCAATTCGTTGGCCCTCTCTTTCTCTCTTTTATGCAAGTAGGCCTGTAGAGATATAAAACTTCCCCTTATTACTGCTTTGGCCATATCCCACACATTTTGGTATGATGTCTCATTATTGTCATTTTCTTGGGTGAAGTTATTAATTATGTCTATGATTTGCTGTTTTACCCAATCATTCTTTAGTATAAGATTATCTACTTTCCAATTATTTTTTGGTCTATTTTCCCCTGGCTTTTTATTAAATGTAATTTTAATTGCTTGTGGTCTAAAAAGGATGCATTGACTATTTCTGCCTTACTGCATTTGATTTTGAGGTTTTTATGCCCTAGTATATGATCAATTTTTGTATAGGTTCCATGAACTGCTGAGAAGAAAGTATACTCCTTTCTGTCTCCATTTAGCTTTCTCCAGAGATCTATCATATCAAACTTATCTAGTATTCTATTTACCTCTTTGACTTCTTTCTTATTTATTTTTTGATTTGATTTATCTAATTCTGAGAGTGCAAGGTTGAGATCTCCCACTATTATAGTTTTGCTGCCTATTTCTTCTTGCAGCTCTCTTAATTTCTCTTTTAAGAATTTAGATGCTGCACCACTTGGTGCATATATGTTTAATATTGATACTGCTTCATTATTGATGCTACCCTTTAGCAGGATATAATACCATTCTTATCTCTTTTAATTAGATCAATTTTTGCTTTATCTTGATCTGAGATGAGAATGGCTATCCCTGCTTTTTTGGCTTCACCTGAAGCATAGTAGATTCTGCTCCACCATTTTACTTTTAGTTTGAATGTCTCACCCTGTTTCAGGTGTGTTTCCTGTAAACAACATATAGTTGGGTTCAGACTTTTAATCCAGTCTGCTAACTGCTTCCTCTTTATGAGGGTGTTTATCCCATTCACATTTATGGTTAGAATGACTTCTTCTATATTGCTTGCCATCCTGTTAACCCCTGCTTATGCTTTTCTCCTTTCCTTCCCTCTAACCCCCTACCCAGTATTACACTTGTGAACACCACTTGCTTTTCACAGCCCTCCCTTTTTAGGATCCCTCCCCCACCTTAAAGTTCCTCCCCTTATTTTACCCCTTTTCCTCACAATTACTGTATTCCCTTCCCCTTAGCTTACTCCTTCCTTCTCACTTTTCAATGAAGTGAAAGAAGTTTCACCATAAATCAAATATGTTTATTGATACACACTATGTTTATCTCCCTCCTTTCTTTCTCTCAGATATAATAGGTTACCTTTGCCTCTTCATGAGATGTAGTACCACCACATTATACTTTTTTATGATATAATTTTCTTTCCACCTCTAATTTCTAGGACAAATTATACATATGTTCTTTACATATTTTTTTGGCAGAAGTATAGTTCTCAAGATTTCTTTTTACCTTTTTAGAAATCTCTTGAGTTCTGTATTTGAAGATCAAACATTTTATGTAGGTCTGGTTTTTTCATCAAGAATAGATGGAATTGGGACTTCCGGCCAACATGGCAGCATGGAGGCAGACAGCTGCTTGAGCTCCTCGTTTTCTCTCAGAACTTACTTCATGACAATTCTCAGACTTAATGCTTGACCCAGAAAGAAATCCACAAATAATCACCAAGAGAAGACATCTTTGAAAGTTGCCAGAAAAGGTCTGTGTTTGCTTGGGGGAGGGTCAATCAGACCGGGCGCAGACTAAGGGCAGGCAAGCCAGAGCGAGACAGACAGCTCACACAGCTCAGACTGGAGGGGGAGGGGTACGATCTCTGCCATTTCTGCGAAAATAATTTTTCCCCAGTGTGGATACTCCATCTTGGCAGCAAGCCAGGAGCATCACAGAGGTGTAAACACCAGAGGTGAAGATTAAAACCCTGGAAAGCCAGCATCTCTCAGAACCCGGCCACCCCCAACCCCCACCTGGACTGACTCAGCATGTTCTCAGAGCCTCAGAGCGAAGACTCAGTAAAGTTATCACTGTCCTGTTAGTGCCTCTCTGCTCCCCTACCCCCAGTTTGTAGAGGAAGCCCATTAATACCATCCAGCCACATCCCCCCCAAAACAGACCATTTGTTTCTCTTGTCAATTTGTTTTCTTCAATTCCTACTCTGACAAAATGAACAAAAAATTCAAAAGGGCTCTAACCATTGACAGTTTCTGTATGGAGAGGGAGCAGACTTCAAACACTGAGGAGACTAGGAACAGACTGAGCCCAGATGTATCCCCTAAGGGGGATATGAGCTGCTCCTCAATACAAAAGAATCTCATAGAGGAAATCAAAAAGGCTCTCACAAGAGAGCTGGAAGAGAAATAGGAAAAGGAAAGGGAAGCTTGGCAAGAGAGCCTGGAGAAGTCATCCCATGCATTTAAAAACAGAGTGGATAAAGAAATCAAATCATTGAGAAACAAGATTAGTGAGCTGGAAAAAGTAAACAACTCCAAGGAAAACAGGATTAGTGAGCTGGAAAAAGAAAATAGCTCTCTAAAAAATAAAATGGATAAAATGGAAAACAATTCCATAGAAGATAAAAACTCAATTGGACAATTACAAAGAGTTATAAAAAAAGTGAGTGAAGAAAATACATCATTGAAAATTAGACTTGAACAAGTAGAAATGAATAACTCAAGGAGAAAACAAGAGCTAGTCAAGGAAAACCAGAGAAATGAAACAATTGAAAAGAATGTCAAGTACCTTACTAGAAAGACAACAGACCTGAAAAACAGAGCCAGGAGAGACAATTTGAGAATAATCGGACTCCCTGAAAAATGTGAGGAAAAAAAAGAGCCTGGACACCATTTTTGAGGAAATTATCAAAGAGAACTGCCCAGATGTTCTGGAAACAGAGGGTAAAATGGACATTGAAAAAATTCATCGATCACCTACTGAAAGGGACCCTAAAATCAAAATGCCAAGAAATATAGTGGCCCAGTTCAAAAACCATCAGACAAAGGAAAAGATATTGGAAGCTGCTAGAAAAAAGCAATTCAGATATGGAGGATCCACAATAAGGATAACCCAGGATGTACCAGCGTCCACATTAAAAGAACGAAGGGCTTGGAACATGATATTCCGAAAGGCTAAAGAACTTGGTATGCGGCCAAAAATAACTTACCCAGCAAGAATGAGCATCGATTTTCAGGGAAGAAGATGGACATTTAACGAAATAAATGAATTCCATTTATTTTTGATGAAAAAAATCAGACCTACATAAAATGTTTGATTTCCAAATACAGAACTCAAGAGATTTCTAAAAGGGTAAAAAGAAATCTTGAGAACTATACTTCTACCAAAAAAAATTGTAAAGAACATATGTACAATTTGTCTTAAAAACTAGACATGGAAAGGAAATTATATCATAAAAAAGTGTAAAGTGGTGGTACTACATCTCATGAAGAGGCAAAGGTAACCTATTATATCTGAGAGAAAGAAAGGAGGGAGATGAACATAGTGTGTATCAATAGACATATTTGATTTATGGTGAAACTTCTTCCACTTCATTGAAAAGTGAAAGGGAAGGAGTAAGCTAAGGGGAAGGGAATACAGAAATTTCGAAGAAAAGGGGTAAAACAAGGGGAGGAACTTTAAGGTGGGGGAGGGATACTAAAAAGGGAGGGCTGTGAAAAGCAAGTGGTATTCACCAGTTTAATACTGGGTAGGGGGGTAAGAGGGAAGGAAAGGGGAAACGCATAAGCAGGGGTTAATAGGATGGCAAGCAATATAGAATTAGTCCTTCTAACCATAAATGTGAATGGGGCAAACTGCCTCATAAAAAGGAAGCAGTTAGCAGACTGGATTAAAAGTCAGAATCCTACTATATGTTGTTTACAGGAAACACACCTGAAACAGGGTGAGACATTCAAACTAAAAGTAAAAGGGTGGAGCAGAATCTATTATGCTTCAGGCAAAACCAAAAAAGCAGGAGTAGCCATCCTCATCTCAGATCAAGAAAATACAAAAATTGATCTAATTAAAAGAGATAAGGAAGGGCATAATGTCCTGCTAAAGTGCAGCATCAATAATGAAGCAGTATCAATATTAAACATATATGCACCAAGTGGTGCAGCATCTAAATTCTTAAAAGAGAAATTAAGAGAGCTACAAGAGGAAATAGACAGCAAAATTATAATAGTGGGAGATCTCAACCTTGCACTCTCAGAATTAGATAAATCAAACCACAAAATAAATAAGAAAGAAGTCAAAGAGGTAAATAGAATACTAGATAAGTTTTATATGATAGATCTCTGGAGAAAGCTAAATGGAGACAGAAAGGAATATACTTTCTTCTCAGCAGTTCATGGAACCTATACAAAAATTGATCATATACTAGAGCATAAAAACCTCAAAATCAAATGCAGTAAGGCAGAAATAGTAAATGCATCCTTTTCAGACCACAATGCAATTAAAATTACATTTAATAAAAAGCCAAGGGAAAATAGACCAAAAAATAATTGGAAAGTAGGTAATCTTATACTAAAGAATGATTGGGTAAAACAGCAAATCATAGACATAATTAATAACTTCACCCAAGAAAATGACAATAATGAGACATCATACCAAAATGTGTGGGATATGGCCAAAGCAGTAATAAGGGGAAGTTTTATATCTCTACAGGCCTACTTGCATAAAAGAGAGAAAGAGAGGGCCAACGAATTGGGCTTACAACTAAAATTGCTAGAAAAGGAACAAATTAAAAACCCCCAGACAAACACAAAACTTGAAATTCAAAAAATAAAAGGTCAGATTAATAAAATTGAAAGTAAAAAAAAAAAAAAACTATTGAATTAATTAATAAAACTAAGAGTTGGTTCTATGAAAAAACCAACAAAATAGACAAACCCTTAGTAAACCTGATTAAAAAAAGGAAAGAGAAAAAGCAAATTGTTAGTCTTGAAAATGAAAAGGGTGAACTCACCACTAATGAAGAGGAATTTAGAACAATAGTTAGGAGCTACTTTGCTCAAGTTTATGCCGATAAATTCGATAACTAAAATGAAATGGAAGAATACCTTCAAAAAATATAGCTTGCCCAGATTAACAGAGGAAGAAGTAAATAGTCTAAATAGTCCCATCTCAGAAAAAGAAATAGACCAAGCTATTAACCAACTTCCTAAGAAAAAGTCCCCAGGACCAGATGGATTTACAGATGAATTCTAGCAAACATTTAAACAACAACTAACTCCAAGGCAATATAAAATATTTGAAAAAATAGGAATTGAAGGAGTCCTACCAAATTCCTTCTATGACATAGACATTGTACTGATACCCAAACCAGGTAGATCAAATACTGAGAATGAAAACTATAGACCAATTTCCTTAATGAATATTGATGTTAAAATCTTAAATAAGATATTAGCAAATAGACTTCAGAAAATCATCCCCAGGATAATACACTATGACCAAGTGGCATTTATACCAGGAATGCAGGGCTGGTTTAATATTAGGAAAATTATTAGTATAATTGACCATATTAATAATCAAATAGATAAAAAACATATGATCATCTCAATAGATGCAGAAAAAGCATTTGATAAAATCCAACATCCATTCCTACTAAAAATGCTTGAGAGTATAGGAATAAATGGACTATCCCTTAAAATAATAAGGAGCATATAATCAAAACCTTCATTAAGCATCATATGTAATGGCGATAAACTAGAACCTTTCCCTATAAGATCAGGAGTGAAACAAGGTTGCCCACTATCACCATTGCTATTCAATATAGTACTGGAAATTCTAGCCTCGGCAATAAGAGTCGAGAAAGAGATTCAAGGAATTAGAGTAGGAAATGAGGAAATCAAATTATCACTTTTCACAGATGACATGATGGTATTCTTAGAGAACCCCAAAGACTCTGCTAAAAAGCTATTAGAAATATTTCAGAATTTTAGCAAAGTTGCAGGATACAAAATAAATCCACATAAATCCTCAGGATTTTTACACATTACTAACACAATCCAACAGCAAGAGATAGAAAGAGAAATTCCATTTAAAATAATGGTCAATAGTATAAAATATTTGGGAATATATCTACCAAAGGAGAGTCAGGAATTATATGAGCAAAATTACAAAACACTTGCCACAAAAATAACGTCACATTTAAATAATTGGAAAGACATTCAGTGCTCTTGGATAGGCCAAGTGAATATAATTAAGATGACAATACTCCCTAATCTAATCTATTTATTTAGTGCTATACCAATCAGACTTCCAAGAAACTATTTTAATAACCTAGAAAAAATAACAGAATTCATATGGAACAACAAAAGGTCGAGAATTTCAAGGGAAGTAATGAAAAAAAAATTAAGTGAAGGTGGTCTATCTGTACCTGATCTAGAACTGTATTATAAAGCAACAGTCACCAAAACCATTTGGTATTGGCTAAGAAATAGACTAGTTGATCAGTGGCATAGGTTAGGTTCACAGGGTAAGATAGTGAATAAAAATAGCAATCTAGTGTTTGACAAACCCAAAGAATTCATTATTTGACAAAAACTGCTGGGAAAACTGGAAATTAGTATGGCAGAAACTAGGCATGGACCCACATTTAACACCACATACTAAGATAAGATCAAAATGGGTCCAAGATCAGGTATAAAGAACGAAATCATAAACAAATTGGTGGAACATGGGATGGTTTACCTTTCAGACTTGTGGAGGAGGAAGGAGTTTGTGTCCAAGGGAGAACCAGAGACTATTATTGATCACAAAATAGAAAATTTTGATTACATCAAATTAAAAAGTTTATGCACAAACAAAACTAATGCAAACAAGATTAGAAGGGAAGTAACAAATTGGGAAAACATTTTTACAGTTAAAGGTTCTGATAAAGGGCTCATCTCCAAAATATACAGAGAATTGACTTTAATTTATAAGAAATCAAGTCATTCTCCAATTGATAAATGGTCAAAGGACATGAACAGACAATTTTCAGATGATGAAATTAAAACTATTTCCACTTATATGAAAGAGTGTTCCAAATCACTATTGATCAGAGAATTGCAAATTAAGACAACTCTGAGGTATCATTACATACCTGTTAGATTGGCTAAGCTGATAGGAATAAATAATGATGAATGTTGGAGGGGCTGTGGGAAAACTGGGACACTGATGCATTGTTGGTGGAGTTGTGAAAGAATCCAACCATTCTGGAGAGCAATCTGGAATTATGCCCCAAAAGTTATCAAAATGTGCATATCCTTTGACCCAGCCATACTACTACTAGGCTTATATCCCAAGGAAATACTAAAGAAGGAAAAGGGACCTGTATGTGCCAAAATGTTTGTGGCAGCCCTTTTCATAGTGGCTAGAAGCTGGAAGAGGAATGGATGTCCATCAATTGGAGAATGGTTGGGTAAATTATGGTATATGAATGTTATGGAATATTATTGTTCTGTAAGAAATGACCAACAGGAGAAATACAGAGAGGCTTGGAGAGACTTACATCAACTGATGCTAAGTGAAACGAGCAGAACCAGAAGATCATTATACACTTCAACAATGATAGTGTATGAGGATGTATTCTGATGGAAGTGGATATCTTCACCCTAGAGAAGAGCTAATCCAATTCCAATTGATCAATGATGGACAGAATCAGCTACATCCAGAAAAGGAACACTGGGAAATGAGTGTAAACTATTATTTTTACCTTCTGAATCCAATTCTTCCTGTGCAACAAAAAATTCGGTTCTACACACATATATTGTATCTATAATATACTGTAATATATTTAACATATATGGCAGAAACTAAGCATGGACCCACATGCCCCCCCCCATCTGGGGGAGAGGGTTGGGGGAGGAAGGGAAAAAATCTGAACAGAAGTAAGTGCAAGGGATAATGTTGTAAAAAATTACCCATGCATATGTACTGTCAAAAAAAAGTTATAATTATAAAATAAAATAAAAATTAAAAAAAAAAGAATAGATAGAATTCATTTATTTTGTTAAATGTCCATCTTCTTCCCTTGAAAACAATGCTCCTTTTTTGCTGGATAAGTTATTCTTGGCTGCATACCAAGTTCCTTAGCCTTTTGGAATATCATGTTCCACTCCCTTTGTTCTTTTAATGTGGACGCTGCTAGATCCTGGGTTATCCTTATTGTGGCTCCTCGATATCTGAATTGCTTTTTTCTAGAAGCTTCCAGTATTTTGTCCTTTGTCTGATGGTCCTTGAACTTGGCCACTATATTTCTGCGCGTTTTGATTTTAGGGTCTCATTCAGTAGGTGATTGATGAATTTTTTCAATGTCTATTTTACCCTCTGTTTCCACAACGTCTGGGCAGTTCTCTTTGATAATTTCCACGAAAATAGTGTCCAGGCTCTTTTTTTCCTCACATTTTTCAGGGAGTCTGATTATTCTCAAATTGTCTCTCCTGGCTCTGTTTTTCAGGTCTGTTGTCTTTCTAATAAGGTACTTGACTTTCCTTTCTATTGTTTCATTTCTCTGGTTTTGCTTGACTACTTCTTGGTTTCTCCTTGAGTCATTCATTTCTACTTGTTTGAGTCTAATTTTCAATGATGTATTTTCTTCACTCACTTTTTTTTTATCTTTTTGTAATTGTGCAATTGTGTTTTTAAGTGAGTTCTTTTCTTCTGTGGAATTTTTTCCCATTTTATCCATTTTATTTTTTAGAGAGCTGTTTTCTTTTTCCAACTCACTAATTTTGTTTCTCAATTATTTGTTTTCTTTATCCACTCTGTCTTTAAATGTGTGGAATGACTTCTTCAGACTCTCTTGCTAAGCTTCCCTTTCCTTTTCCCATTTCTCATCTAGTTCTCTTGTAAGAGCCTTTTTGATTTCTTCTATGAGATTCTTTTGAATTGAAGAGCAGCTCATATCCCCCTTAGGGGATTCCTCTGGGGACAGTCTATTTTTAGTCTCCTCAGTATTTGAAGTCTGCTCTCTCTCCATATAGAAACTGTTAGTGGTTAGAGCCCTTTTGAATTTTTTGTTCATTTTGTCAGAGTAGAATCGAAGAAAACAAATTGACAAGAGAAACAATTGGTCTGTTTTGGGGGGGGATGGGGCTGGATGGTGTTAATGGGCTTCCCCCACAGAGGGGGAGGGCAGCATCAAGCCACTAACAGGTATGGCTGAGCTGAGTCTGAGCTCTGAGGCTCTTAGAATGCTCTGAGTCACTTGGGGTGGGGGTGGGGGTGGCCGGGTTCTGAGAGATGCTAGCTTTCCAGGGTTTTATTCTTCTCCTCTGGTGTTTACAACCTCTCTGCTTCTAGTGGTCTGCTGCCAAGATGGAATATCCACACTGGGGTAAAAGTCTTTTTGCAGAAACGGCAGAGATCGTACCCCTCCCCTTCATGTCTGAGCTGTGTGAGCTGTCTGTCTTGCCATGGCTGCCTGCCCTCAGTCTGTGCCCAGTCTGTTTGACCCTCCCCCGAGCAAACACAGACCATCTCTGGCGAATTTCAAGGATGTTGTCTGTTGGTGATTATTTGTGGGTTTCTTTTCCGGTCATGTATTAACTCTGAGGCTTGTCCTGAAGTAAGTCCTGAGAGAAAACACCGAGCTCAAACAGCTGTCTGCCTCCATGCCGCCATCTTGGCCAGAAGTTCCCAGTTAGCTTTCTTAGAGGCCTATATCTCTCCTTGGTTCTGAGAGCTCCTGCCTCTAGTCCTTTGCTTCTGCCAGCTTCTGCCTCTAGCTCCCTCTAAATGAGCTTGTAGTGGGCTTCTCTCTGGCCCTGAGACCTCCTCCTTATATACCCCATGCTGAGTATAAACCAATCACTATATCACTAGGAAACTATTATTTGTTGTAGGATTGAATCAATGCTAAACTAGATTTAACCATTGTCTCCTCAATTCCACTTAGTACCTTGTTTAAAATTATGGCTCATAACATCTTTTTATAGGATCAGATCAATCATACTGAACTATGCTAAATTAGATAATTATTGTCTCTATCAATTCCAGTGGCTTAGCACCTTGGAGGAAGCCTAATAGTCAGTAACTTTTGAACATTTGATTATATCTTCTGACCCCTTCTATCCATTCTAAGAACTTCCATTCTTTCTGTAATCAGCTCAGGTGCAATCTCCTCTGTGAAATTTTCCCATTAAAAATGGTCTCTCCATCTTTAAATTTTCTTACAGCATGTTATCAAAAATTCTTCTTTGGCCCATTACATTTTGTCTTAAATCATTTCTTTTAGTATATGTAGTTGCTTCTCAATATCCACTTATCATTATTATGTATGAAAAGATTAATTATGTCATTTTTTCATTTCTTGTTTTTTTTTTAATCCCTAATACTTAACATTAAGCAATATGGTTATTTATATTTTTATTTATTAATTTATGTAATGAATTAATACAGATTAACCAATGTTTGCTGCTTGAATTTACTGGAGCATTTCTTTCACCCTGCTGAGGTAGAAACATGGAAAACATACGGCTTTCTCACTGGATAAAGTTCTAGTTGTTTATTTTAATATTCAAGACTCCATTCTTAATTTCAAAAAAATAATGAAGAGCAAAGGGCTGTAGATTGGAATCAGGAGATAGGCATAGGAGGTAGCTTTGCCACTTTTTACTTATATGACTGAGCTAGTTATTATCTTTTCCTGTCATTTTAGCTAATCTGATAGGTGTGTAGTGGTATCTCGGAGTTGTCTTAATTTGCATTTCTTTGCTAAATAGTGATTTGGAACCTTTCATATGAGTAGAAATAGTACAGTACTCAGTTTGTGACCTCCTGGCTGTTGAGACTGAACACACTTGGATCATTCTCCCTCTCTCTCTCTCTCTCTCTCTCCCTCCCTCCCTCCCTCTCTCTGAAGGTTTTGTGCAATTTAGTCCCAGCAAGTACGGAAAAGTGGCAGGAAAAGAATGATACCTAGCTTTGGGGATTATTTATTTTAACTCTGACTTAAGAGATCCATACCCTTTAATGAAGGTGAAATATATATATATATATATATATATGCTAAATGTTGAAATGAATGTAAAGTGTGAGGCACACCAAAGCATGGGGGTCTGGGAGAAGGAGAGAGAGCAATTTGAATTGGGAAATTTGTTTTTAATATTAATTTTTAAGGAATCTGTAGTGTGCTGTTGTCTCCAGAAGCTGCTGGATCGCTCTCTGGGAAGAGATCTGATGTGTCTACTCAAATCTCTCAGACAGATTCTTCTTCCTGTAACGAACCGTTGTCTCCAGGCAGTTGCTGTTAACTCTTGTCCATAGAAGTGACTTACCTTCCTGCAGAGAGCCGACTTCCCTTCCTGCAGAGAGCCGACTTCCCTTCCTGCAGAGAGCTGCGTCAAGCCACATGTAGTTCAGAGTCTTCTCCTCTTTGACTTTTGTCCTTCTCCAGTCCAATCTGCTCTCCAGGCCCAATGTTGTGTCTTTTATCCTCCCAGAGAATGGGCGTGGGATAATGCAAGGGCTTCTGGGAAGAACCACTTCAGCCAATGAGCTTGCTCCTTCTATCAAGTCAACCTGAGTTCTCACCTTGTAATTGTCCAGAAAACCTGAATTCTCACCTTGTCACTGTCCAGACAACCTGAGTTCTCACCTAGTAATCCTAACATCTCCCCCTTTCTTTTGATTTAGAACATAGGACAGTCATGACCTTGAAACATAAATCCATCAATATGGGAAGTATTGCACATAATTACATAAATTACATAAGCACATAGTAACATAGTAACATAACACATGCTAGAAGTATATAACAAATAACATAATCAAATAATCATAAATTGAAAATTTATAAATGTCCTTAAGTCCATTGTCCATTAGTCTCATCTTGTGTGAGGAAGTCCAATGATTCCTGCTGGTTTTTAAAGTTCTTTAACAGTCTTCTTATTAGCCATGCTCTTTTGGTGTAAGATGTTTCTTAGATCTTCTCCTTTATTTTGAGGTCTTTCTCTTTTTCTGTCTCTCTCTGATGGACAAGGCGAATATGACTCGTTGGCACCCATCTGATTTCTTCTCCTGCTGAAGAAATACAAGCAAACCCTCTCTCCCAGGCAGTTAACCTATCTAATTTCCTTCTATTTACCACTTTCTAAATCTCTTCACATCATCTGGCAATTACATTGGAGTTGTTTGCACTGGACACAGCCCTGTTGGTTTAAAAGGCCTGTATTCTCCCCAAGTGTAATCCATTTTTGCTATCTGATTGCCTTTCAGCTGACTTATCAGGTAATCCCTTTCTGCCATATGATTGCTGTTCTGCTGGTTGATCAAATCAGAGTCCTCACCTTCTAAAGGCTCTTTGGGTGTAACATCAGCTGCCATCATGCCCCAAGTCTTTTTTGCCTGGGGCCCTGGACCTGGGCCCCTCATCCCATTTCCCTGAATTATTCTACACTCTGATGCCCAATGGAGTCCTCTGTTGCATTTTGGACATGGGGTTTTAGGTCTTCTTTCACCCTGTCTTCTCACTGTATCTCCATACCTACACTGAGCTCTTAGATGTCCAATTTTTCCATATTGAAAACATCGCCGAGTTTCTCTAGAAGGCCCTTGCCAGGAGGGACCCTGTCTTTCCACGTTCATCATTGTCCGGGTGTAAAAAGCATTTGTTTCCACTGTAGCACAGCGTCTTATGGTCTCCTCTAAAGGAGCATCTTTGTCTAATCCCCATATAATTCTTTTGCAAATCTCATTGGCATTTTCCTTAGCCAGATGTCTGTAGCTGAATTTTCTCCAATAGTTCTTTTGACAGCAGTTTGCAAACGTCCCACAAATTCTGCAAAAGGTTCATTGGGACCTTGCTGTATTTTAGTGAAAGCCTCTCCGCGATCTTTCTGTCCAGGGAGGACACCCCAAGCTTTTATTGCAGCCTTAGCAATTTGTTCATATATTGTCATGGTATAATTAATCTGTTCTGAATTCTCTCCATACTGACCTTCACCAGCTAAGTGCTCAAAAGTGAATTGTGTGTTAACTCCTATTTCCAAATTGCATCTGACTTGAATTTTACATAATTCATGAAATTCCGCAAGCCATAATAAATTTTCTCCAGGTTCCAGGCATATCCTTGCTATGGATTTCCAATCATTTGGGGTTAGGACTTCATAAGACAAACCATCTAGTAACATTTTAACATAAGCTGATGTAGCCCCATAAAGGGTACAACCTTTTTTCAAATCCTTAATTTTATTCAAATCTAAAGGTGCATATCTTCTCCTTTTTTTTACCTACAGAGTCAATATTTTCAATCACAGGATATGCATGTATAAAATCACTTATATCCTGTCCTTCTCTCTTATCTTTAACCAATGCTTTTTCTAATCTTGTCATAGGCTGCTTCACAGGAGATTCTGTTTGTGTTTCTGCCTCTTCCCCTCCTTCTTCCTCCACCTCTGAAGGTGGGGTTGATGTGGGCCTGTAAATAATCTGTTCTCTAGGCAGAGTTGAAGCTTCTTCAAGAGAATCATACCATAATTCCTCATTTAAATCTTCTTGCTCTAGGGCAAGATCTTGATCTTTCCTTTTTTCCTCACACTTCCTCCTCTGTTCATTTTTAAAACTTTTCCTTCTCCTACAACTTGCTTGATAGTTTAAGGCTAATTGAACTATGTTGTAGATATAAAATACTTCTGCAGAAATTGAACGAGGCCCATTTTTTGCATGAAAT
This sequence comes from Sminthopsis crassicaudata, assembly GCF_048593235.1. Taxonomy (NCBI): domain Eukaryota; kingdom Metazoa; phylum Chordata; class Mammalia; order Dasyuromorphia; family Dasyuridae; genus Sminthopsis; species Sminthopsis crassicaudata. The sequence continues at coordinate 374,372,802 of NC_133618.1, forward strand.
TCTTTCATTTCAAATCCCACTAGCTTCCACTTATCTACATCTATCTTTTCTTCCTCTAAGAACCAAGGGGATGTGCATCTCAATGCAGCCAAGAGTTTAGCAATCTGTACCCAGGTTACAAGTAAACTCTGCTCCTCAATTATCTTGATTATACTCTCTATAGTACCACTCCTGAATGGGGGTGGAGCTGAGGTTGCTTCTGGGGCTGGGGTTGAGTCGGCTGAGGTCCAGGGATTGAATATAGCTAACATCTGCCCCATTTCAGCTATAAGAGATTCCTGGTTTAGCCCTTAACAAGTTAAGTTCCTTATTTATCTATTAGCACGCTCACTTAATCTTTAACAAAGTTTCTTCGTTACTCACGGTTCTGGGTCAGAGAGACTGAGATCTGGATGGGAGGCTTTTCCACTGGAATCAGGACCGTGTCTGGGCACCAAATTGCGAAGGTCTGGTCTAGCTCCTCTTGTCAGGATAAGCAAAAGTCCTTGTCCCACGTGTGGACGCCAATTGTAGTGTGCTGTTGTCTCCAGAAGCTGCTGGATCGCTCTCTGGGAAGAGATCTGATGTGTCTACTCAAATCTCTCAGACAGATTCTTCTTCCTGTAACGAACCGTTGTCTCCAGGCAGTTGCTGTTAACTCTTGTCCAGAGAAGTGACTTCCCTTCCTGCAGAGAGCCGACTTCCCTTCCTGCAGAGAGCTGCGTCAAGCCACATGTAGTGCAGAGTCTTCTCCTCTTTGACTCTTGTCCTTCTCCAGTCCAATCTGCTCTCCAGGCCCAATGTTGTGTCTTTTATCCTCCCAGAGAATGGGCGTGGGATAATGCAAGGGCTTCTGGGAAGAACCACTTCAGCCAATGAGCTTGCTCCTTCTATCAAGTCAACCTGAGTTCTCACCTTGTAATTGTCCAGAAAACCTGAATTCTCACCTTGTCACTGTCCAGACAACCTGAGTTCTCACCTAGTAATCCTAACAGGAATCAATGAGTTAATAAAAATAAACATCATTAGAGGTTATTAAATTAACAGAAAATGGATATTTCCACCTATGGTTTCCTGGGAATTTCTTAAACAATTCTTTTCACCTGCACTTGTCAGTCTGAGTTCTACCTTGTGATGTCAGGAGAAGGCAGAGGTATCTTGACTGTTCTCATTTTTCTCATTAAATTGACTTTGGCCACATACCTAAAAGAAGCCAGGGAAAGCAAGGATTATGGAAGGAACTCTAGATCTGGAATTAGATAATCTTGAGTTCAAACCTAGTCTTGTCACTCTGAGTTCTTTTTTGTGATTCATTCGTTCAGTAGAGTCAAATTCTTTGTGATCCTCATGGACCATAGCATGATAGGCCCTTCTTTTCTAGCTTTTACAGTCTGTCCAAGTTCAAGTTCATTTTCTTCATGAAGGTATTTATCCCTCTATTTTTCTGCCATCCCCTTTTCATTTTGTCTTCAATCTTTCCCAACATCAGAGTCTTTTCAAATGAGTTGTTTGGCCAAAGTATTTAAGCTTCAGTTTTTGATCTTCAAGTGAATAGCCTGGAATTTCTTCAATTGTTGACTTTTAATCTCCTTGCTGTACAAGAGACTCTCAAAAGTTTTCTCCAGTGTCACAGTTTGAAAGTGCTGATTTTGTGGTGGTCAGCTTACCTTATGGTTCAAGTCCCACAACTGTAATGTCCAGGCTAACTTTCTCGAGGATCTCTCTGGAGTCTGGAGTCTGGAGTCTGAGATCAAGCTTGATCTCACTCACATCACTATAGTACAATGACCATGTGCCAACTGTAGAACCATTACATCACCATACTAAGTACTAAGTGAACTAGAGAACCATCATCTTATCAATCACACTGAATTAATACCCTGTTGTAAATATCTTTCCTTCATGTATACTTTTCTCAGAGTTCCCCAATATCTTTGGTCCTCTGCACACAATTATATAATGCTACTAGAAAAACCATAGATTTGACCATATAGACCTCTGTCAGTGAGGTGATATTTCTGCTTTTTAGTATGCAGGATGGATTTTCCATAGCTTTCCTTCCAAGAAGCAAATGTCTTTTAATTCCATGACTGCAGTCACCATCTGCATTGATCTTAGAGCCCAAGAAAATAAAATCTAACATTGCTTCCATTTCTTCTCCCTCTATTTGCCAGGAAATGATGAGACTAAATGCCGAAATTTTGGGATTTTGTTATTGTTGTTAAGATTCAAGTCAGCTTTTGCACTCTCCTCCACCCCCATCAAGAGGTTTCTTAATTCTTCCTCAGTTTCTGCCTTCAAAGGGGTATCATCTGCATATCTGTCATTGTTGATATTTCTCTGAGCAACCCCAATTCCAGTTTTTGATTTATCCATCTTGGCATGTCACATGAGATACTCTGTATGTAAGTTAAATACATAAGTTGACAATATATAGCCTTGGCATTTTTCTTTTCCAATCTTAAATCAATCAGTTGTTTCATGTTTGGTTCTAACTGTTGGTTCTTGGCTAGCATACAAATTCCTTAAGATTTAAGTAAGATGATGTGGTTCTCCATCTCTGTGAGGATTTTCCACATCTTGTTAGGCAAATCATTCTAAATGCTCTTGTCTTCAGTTTCCTGATATGCCAAAATGAAGAAGTTGGATTAGATTTACTACTAACATTTCTTTCAACTCTACGTCTACGATTCTATCTGAGTATCTTTGATGAACATGGCATAGTATAATTTAAAAGAGAGGCAGAATGGCTTTGTGGAGAGAGGGCTGGACATTTGGTCAGGAAGAATTACATTAAATATCCTCTAAAAGTTAAGATTTCTCACTGAATGCAGAGCCATCTTCAGTTATCCTGATCTATATCTTGATACTGGACTTAGATGGTTCCAGTAGCCCTTCCTCATTTAAATCAGTTCACTTGCATATGGCATCATTTCCCTGATGTCATGGTCCTCTTCAAGAATGAAGGACAAACAGCAGCAGCAATAATAACATCTGACTCATATTGATTATATGCAAAACTTTTAATCTCTTTATGCCCCAGATAACTCTCCTGAGTCAAAATGAAAAAGTAGTTACTCAAGGTTAATGTGGAAATATCTTTTACATGACTCTACAAATATAATTATTATTTTATTTTTTGCCTTCTTGATGGGTGAAGTAGGGGAAAAGAAGGAACAAAGAAGTTAAGAAAAAATTTAGAACTGAAAAATTAAAATTTAAAAATGCATAATAAAAAGAAAGGAGCAATTAAGTGGTGCTTTGGGTAGAGCACTAACTCCAGAGTCAGGAAGTTCTAAGTTCAAATTTGGCTGCAGATACTCATTAGCTACACGACACTGGGCAATTCCCTTCACCAGATTGTCTACCCCTTCTCCTCCCCAAAAAACAAGTTGCTGATTTGCATCTATGTTGAAATCAGGTCTGGAAAAAAATAATTTATATGTGAAATCCTGAATTCATTTTTATATGTGAACTTTTCTTCCTGAAATCATGGGACAGTATTGCCTTGTTTAGAATCTAAGCTTATGCCTTTATTAAAGAGAAAGTTGAAGGGCAATTCAGTAGAAAGTACTGAACATGGAGTGCAGTGCATCTAATTTATTTCTCTACTTGGCCTCTTCCTAAACATGTCACTATGGGTAAGATTTTAAGCTTTGATTCTCTCCTCTGTATAATAGACATAGTAATATGTACAAATAGAGGGATTATAGTACCATTCCTCCATCTCTTTTGCTGGATCATCATTCAAGTCATGGACATCAATCACATGTATACATCCAGGGTTCTGGTTTGGTCTTTTCTCTTTTTCCCTTTATACTGTGTTGCTTAGTACTCTCAGCAACTAGCATAGATTCAATTGTCATCTCTGTGTTGATAAGTCTCACATATATTTATCCAATATATTTATCCAGCCCTCACCTCCATTTAAACACCTAATATCCCATCTCCAATTGTTTACTGAATATCTCAAGTTTAATATTCTCTGGACATTTTTTACTCAAATGTCCAAAACTGAACATTACCTTCCACCCCCCAAAAAAAACCCATCCTTCTTTCTAATTTTCCTATTATTTTTGAGGAGTCATCATTTTTCTCAGTTGCTCAGGCTTATAAGTTAGATGTCTTCCCCAATTCCTCATTCTTTCACACTCCATATACAATTAGTTGTGAAGTCCTGTCAGATCTACTTTTATGATATTTGTCATATATGTCCATTTCTCTGTTCTGATGTTACCACCATTCTGTTGATGGTATAACTTAGTATTTGGATTATTACAATAGGGTAATCTCCCCATCTCAAGACTTTCCTTACTGTCCTCTGTCTTCCACTTACCTGTCAAAATAATGTTTCTAAAATATAGATTATGTTATTGCCCTACTCAAAAAATATAGTATTTCTCCATTTCCACCAGGGTTAAATGTAAACTCATTTGTTTGCTTTTAAAGCTTTTCATAACTTAGCCTCTCTAACTTTTCTCTTTTCAATGTGCCCTTGGCCTCTTTGTTGTTTCTTATAAAACATTTTATATCAAAACTAGGCATTTCCACTGTCTTTATCCCATGCTTGGAATTCTCTCCTTTATGTTGATCTTCTGGTTTCTCTGACTTCCTTCAAATTCTAGCTTAAATTCTACCTTCTTCAATAAGTTTTTCCTGAGTCCTCTTAATAATGGTGACTTTCCTCTGTTGATTATCTCTAATTTCTTATCTATATAACTTGTTTGGACATGGTTACATGATATCTCCATTAGTTTATGAGCTCCTTGACATCAGAGATTATTTTTTTATCTTTCTTGGCATCCTCAGAATGCATAATATAACTTGTAGTTTTAGCTTGTGATATAATAGGGAAAAACCCACTTTGAACCAACTCTTGAGAAAGTCACTTAGCTTTTCAAAACTGTTTCCTCATCTGCAAATTGCCTTTCATCTCTCTAAAATATATATTATCTACATGCATATTTATTTATATTTTACATCTTCCCCCATTAGAATGTATGATCTCTTGAGAGCTGCTTTTGTATCTTCAGCATTTAGTACAATACAATACAATACAATACAATAGGAAAACCAAGAAAGTCACCAGACTACTTAGGAAGTGAGAGCACTACTTAGGAAATAGAGCAGTTCAAAGCTTCCTTGGTCTATAGTAAGGTTGGGCCCATGAATGCATATCCAGCCTGAACAAGATAAGGGAAAATTTAGTGACAAGAAAACCAAGCCAAACTGTAAAGGGCTGAAACTCTAAGCAGATGCACTTGGACAACCTAGCACTTAAGGGTAATTACCAATTGGACAATACTCTATTGACATGCTTGGAGGATGACCCTACTCAACTACTCTGTGCTGGCTCGATCTGTGGGTGTGGACAGAGAAGGGGGAGAGAGATCAAAGGATGGAACAGGACAAGCAGGATCATTCTTTGGTGGTGGAGAGAGAGAGAAAGGAGGTGTGTAGATTCTTATATCTAATCCCCTGACGGGTGACCCCAAAAGACTAAGAAAAAAGACTTTTGCTTATGCTAACTCTGGCTGATTCTAAGATATTCAGTGTCACAACATTTGGTGCCCAATGTGTGGGCCAAGCACCCTACTTTCACTGAAGAAGTCCTCTGGTGACTAGGAAATTAGGGGAGTATTTTCATAGACAAACAGGGAACTTACTTTGTTAAGGGCTAAACTAGTAACCTTTTCTAGCTGAAATGGAGAAGATGTTAGGAAAAGATTTAACCATAAAGAGAGTTGTCAGAACTCCTTTATCAGTCCACTTAGCAGAATGAATTGTATGCAATCATTTTAGCTTTTACTTATTATCCAGGAGATATAAATATAATATCTGATTCGGCCTATTCAGTAAGTATGGTACAAAGAATTGCCACCCAAATAAAATTGGTAGCCTCCAATATATATCAGCTCTTTAAGGAACTTCAGGAGCAAGTGAGAAAACATCCAGGTAAAATTTATATCTTGCATGTCCACTCTCATAGTGGACTTCCAGGTCTTATTTTTGATGGTAATTCAAAGGCAGATAGTCTTCTAACTATGTTATCCAATACTATTTTATTTCAAGAAGCCCAAGAGTCTCATTCTAAATATCATCAGGCTGCCCTAACTTTACATTTACAATTTGGAATAATAAGAGAAGAAGCTAGGAGCATAGCAAAAGCCTGTACAGCTTGCCTTCTTTTCCATGCTCCTACACTCCCTCCAGGGAAGAACCCTCATGGTTTGAGACCTAATGAAATTTGGCAAATGGATGTGACCCATTATAAATCTTTTGGTCATCTGTCTTTTATCCACTTTGTGGTAGACACCTTTTCAGGATACACTTTTGCAACACCAACAGCAAAAGAGACAGCCTGAGTGGTTACTGAATTCCTTATAGAAGTATTTGCAGTTATGGGTGTGCCATAAGCAATAAAAGCAGACAATAAACCTGCATATACTTCTAAACATATTGCACACTTTTGTGCACAGTATAATATTTTATATAACACTGGCATACCCTTTAATCCTCAAGGTCAGTCAATAGTAGAGAGGAGAAATAGAGACTTCAAGACAATCCTCCAAAAACAAAAGAAAGGGGGAGCCACAGGTAATCCTAGAGAACTAAATCTAGCCCTTTATACTATTAACTTCTTAATTTTTGACAAAGATGCACTGGCTCTGTCAGACAGGTTTTATAACCCACTGGAAGGGCAGTGTCCAGTGCGAGCAGCTCCACTGTCTTTAGATAATCGCTAATTCATGTGGAGAGAACCAGAAAGTGGTGAATGGAAGGGACCAGATAGGTTAACTGTTTGGGGGAAAGGGTTTGCTTGTATCTCTACAGATGGAAAAGGAATCAGATGGGTGCCAACGAGCCATATTGGCCTTGTCCATCTGAGAGAGATGGAGAAGACCCTTGAAACAAAGGAGAAGACTCAAGAAACATCAGGTGGTTCCATTGCTGACTGTGCCAACCACTGAAAGAGCCTGGAAGTTATGGCGTTTCACTCATAGACATCAAAAATTTGGATTTCAAAACCCTCAGGAATCATTGGATTCTCTGAGATGTAAAACTGTTGCAGAACTTCAAAACCTGTAGGAATCATTGGATTCCCTGACATGTGAAGCAATGTACAATAGTTTTGTACTATTTCTTGGCTGCTGAAGAAGGTGTATTTGTGACTGATGTTTACATATCCTTCTTCTAGGACTTCTGGAAATCTTTTACAAGACCAGGTTGATTTATATTGTTTGTTATATCAATATTTGCATGCACAATTCATGTTTGTTACACTACATTGAGCCTGCACTGACTGTGGGGAGAGTCACCACTAACAGCCTGTGCATTATTGTTATGTGTTGTGTAATACCTCCCATGATGATGGGTTTGTGCATACCTGTTTCTAATAAGTCCCTTCAGCCCAGAAACCCGCTAGCAATCCCCACTTCTTTTTGGTGCTTTTCATCTCCCTTCCTAAGAAGTCAGGGGGGGCATGATCACCTCCTTTTCAGTGTTTTCACCTCCATTCCTGAGAAGTCAGGGAGGGTGTGATCACCTCCTTTTTGGGGTTCTCACCTCCCTGAGAAGTCAGGGATGGCATAACCACCTGTGTTCTAAAACAAAAGAAAGTGGGAGATGTAAAGGGCTGAAACTCTGAGCAGGTGCACTTGGACAACCTAGCACTTAAGGCTAATTACCAATTGGGCAATACTCTATTAGCATATGCTTGGAGGATGACCCTACTCAAGTACTCTGTGCTGGCTCAATATGTGGGTATGGACAGAGAAGGGGGAGAGAGATCAGAGGGTGGAGTAGGACAAGTAGGATCATTCTTTGGCTGTGGAAAGAGACTTGCATGCTATAGTAATCGTTATCATTCTTTTCTTATTTTGGACTCATGGGAAAAAGGAAATTATTGACACTATGGAAATTACCCTCTCTCCCTCACTGAAACCTCCTGCTACTTTTAAAAAGCACTAGAAAATCAGGGCTATGCAATTTGCTGGCATATTTCCTTCCTGAAGTTTAATTGATTGGACAATACTCAATGTCAATCTCTAGGATCCAATTTTTGTCTAAAATATTGTTAGCAAGAATTTGTGAAGATTTTGACAAGCCTTAAATTTCCCATAACATAGTTTTCAAATTTTCTAGTTTGGGGGCCCTTAATTTTCTCATCTGTAAAATGAAAGAATTGCAATAGGGCAATTCTATTGTCCCTTCTAGTTCTAATCTGTAATCTCATCATCCTCTTCTTATAAAGAAAAACATTAGGAATCAGAGAACAAAAACTGAGAAGACAAAAAGAGAAGAGAATTCATGAAAAGAACAGAACAAAGAAATTGTTCTTAGAAAATGTTGGGGAAAAAACCCTAACAAAACTCTGATCCTTTTCTTCTTCATAGGCTCAGGAAACTGCAAAAACTGTAAGATGTGGTGAATGACTCAGTCTCTTTTACTTAATCTTGTCCCCTTCTTTATTACAAAAGAAAGAGCGCTCTTTGGAGAAGTCACTGGAGAGTGAAAATAATATTTTAAAAATCAATAAAGCTTTTTAACAGTAAAATAAAAGCTTGAAAACCAAATGATTTTAATTATAGGCTTAAGAAATACACACACACACACACACACACACACACACACACACATTTCTTAACAAAAATCTATCCATACAGCTCAAGTTGCACATATATATATAGCTCTATGTAGCATGTATGCATGCTATATACAGAGGGCAGGAGTTCAGGGATGAATAGAGAGGTATTAGCATGGATCAGTTCCACAAAAATATTACACAATTTTTTAATGTTGCTTTCTTACATGTCTATTAAAATGTAATTAAATATCTATTTCTCTAAGACTTGTCATCAATAGAAATTCACAAATGGATAATCTTTGATTTAGGAATCATAAAATGGCATCCCAGTACTGGAAGGAAAGCATGCGGCAGCCTGGGCAAAGGGCAATGAACTTGAAAAGACAAAAGAAAAATGTCTAAAAATCAGAACTGTTTGGGACCTTGACTATCTTCTGGCTTAAGCCTTTAATTTCATAGTGCATGAATCATTGCTCAGTGAGGAGGAGACTCAGGCTTACGAGTCTAAAACTCTTAAGCACCAAATGATGAATGGGAAAACAGTAATCTTTGTAGCTACTAACAGTCTGGACCAGATGCCCAAATTGTAACAGATATTTATTTAGTTGAATTTACTATAATTGAATAGATTAAAATTTAATGAAATTACAAAAAGAGACCAAAGAGACAGTATCAGACATTCTCACCATCAGACATTCTCTTATTTCCTAGCAGTTAGAATAAATACAGTGATTTGCTTTAGTCTTCTAATGATCCCAAGATCCTCTCATCAGAATATTTTATGTGTTGTATAAATGCCTTTTGTCTTTATGTCATTCTAAATTGGCTATTCAGGTGACAAAGAAAAACAACCTAAAAGCTACAAGAGACAAAGGGTACAATATTTGGTCTTGAGTCTCCCAAATTCATGATATATTCTCTGGGACTATTTTTTCCAGTTTCTTATAGTTTAATTTCTTTCATATGATCTTTTCAATTACATTATTATAATTATTGTGTGTGTTGTCTTGGTTCAGTTTATTTTGCTCTGTATCAGTTCAAATTTATCTATATCATTTTGATGTTCCGCCATATCCATAATTTCTTGCTATATAATATTTCTTTACATTCATGTACCATACTTTTCTTCAGCCATCTAAAATTAAATTTTTTTCTTCAGTTCTTTGATAGCACAAAGGGTATTGCTATGATTATTTGGAAATATATATTTAACTTTTGCACCTGTCTTTCATTTCCTAAATAGAGGCTATAGGTAAAGACAGTTTTGGAATTTTTCTTGTGTAATTTCAAATTGATGTTCAGGATGGTAGAAACAGTCTCAGGCTTCCCATCTTCATCAGTTCTCATCTCACAATACTTCCAAAATGGACAATAATCACTTTCTATCACATTTGCTATTCTGAGTTACATGATTTAATGTATATTTCTTTTGCTATTATTTATTTGTAGCACATGTTCATGTGATCATGCTAGTTTGCAATTCTTATTTTGAAAGGTATTCATATCCTTTGACAACTTAGCTACTAGGGAATGAGTTCATGATTTGTATAATACATATATTAAAAAGACATGAACTCAAACACTAACATATCAGTTCCCTATGTGGTTTATATCTTAGACTTCTATTGATTATTTTGTTGATTGTATCTGATGCAATTATTATTTCTATTCTAACATTTCTTTTATGGGTCTACTTCCTTGATTTTATTTATGCAAAAGCTTTTAAATTGTATTTTGTTAAAGTTGTCTTTTACTCTATTGTGACTTTATCTATCCCCTATTAAAAATTGTTACCCTACTAACAAACTTTGCATACTCTTTGATCCAGCAATGTTTCTATTGGGTCTGTATCCCAAAGAGATCATAAAAAGAGAAATGGACTGACATGTGCAAAAAATGCTCATAGCAACTCTTTTAATAGTGGTAAGGAATTTGGCACTGGGTGGAAGTCCATCAGTTGGGGAATGACTGAATAAGTTATGGCATATTAATGTTATGGAATATTATTCTTCTATAAAAAATGCTCAGCAAGATGATTTGAGAAAGGCCTAAGGAGACTTTAAATTTTTTTTTTTAATTTTCAATAGTATTTTGTTTTTCCAAATACTCCTAAGGAGTATTCCAACATACATTTTTAAAGACTTTGTGTTCCAAATTTTTCTTCTCCCCTTCCTTCCCTCCCTCTTCCCTGGGACAACTAATCTTATATAGGTTAAATTGATGTAATTCTTTTAAACACATTTCCATATTTGTCGTATTGTACAAAAAATTCAAACAAAAAAAGGAAAAAAATCATGAGAAATAAAAACAAACAAGCAACAACAAAAAAGGATAACACTATGTTTTGATCCATGTTCAGTTTCCATCTCTCTCTCTCTCTCTGGATCCAGATGGCATTTTCTATGTCAAATCTCTTGAAATTGCCTTGAATCACCACATTGTCAAGGAGAACCAAGTCCATAACATTGGTCATTATATAATATTGTTGTTACTTTGCACAATGTTCTCTTGATTCTGCGCATTTCACTGAGCATCATTCTAGCCTCTCTTTCTAAATAGTTTTTCCTTCTTGGACTTTTTTCCTAGTAAATTTATTATTTTAAATACACCTTGGTTTATGAATCATGAATTGGGAGAAAAAATTCAAAGCAAAAGGGAAAAACAATGGGAGAGATTAAAAATCAGATAAAAAGAAGTGAACATGGCATGTATTGATTTACACTCAGTCTCATTAGTTCTTTTACTGAATGCAGATGGCATTTTTTTATTCAAAGTCTATTGAGATTGCTTTGGATCACTGAACCACTGAGAAGAACCAAGTCTTTCATAGATGATCATTGCACATTCTTGCTGTTATTATGCACAATGTATTCTTATTTTTGCTTGTTCTACTCAGCATCAGTTTGTGTAAAATTGTCCAGACCTTGCTAAAATCACCTTATCCATCATTTTTAATGGAATTAGTATTCCATTACATTCATAAACCACAATTTATTTAGCCATTCTCCAGTTGTTAGGAAATTTTTCAACTCTTTGCTACCACAAAAAGAGCTGCTATAAACATTTTTGTACACGTAGGTCCTTTCCCCTTCTTTATAATGTACTTGTAATACAGACCTAGTAATAGCACTGCTGAGTCAAAGGTATGCCCAGTTTTATAGACCTTTGAGCATAGTTCCAAATTGCTTTCAAGAATGGTTGGATCTGTTTACAACTCCATCAACAATTCATTTATCTCCAACATTTATCATTATCTTTTTCTGTCATCTTGGCCAATCTGAAAGGTGTGAGGTAGTACCTTATAGTTGTTTTAATTTGAATTTCTCTAATCTACAGTGATTTAGAACATTTTTTCATATAACTATAGATGACTTTAATTTAGTCATCTGAGAATTGTCTGTTCATATCATTTGATCATTTATCAATTGGGAAATAATTTATATTCTTATAAAGTTGACACAGTTCTTTATATACAGGATTGGAGAGACTTACATGAACTGATGCAAAGTGAAGTGAGTAGAACCAGGATAACGTTGTACACAGCAACAAAACTGTGATGATCAACTCTGATGGCTGATTTTGACAATTATATTATTCAGGCCATTTCCAATAGACCTGATGGAGAGAGCCATCTGCATCCAGAAAGAGGACTGTGGGGGATGAATATTGATCACAACATAGTATTTCCCCCTTTTTTGTTGCATGCTTATTTTTTTTTTATTCTTTCTCATTTTTTCCTTTTTGCTCTGATTTTTCTTGTGCAGCATGATAAATGTGGAAGTGCATATATAGGAAAATTGCACATTTAACATCTATTGGATTACTTGCTTCTAAGGGAGGAAAGGAAGGAAATTAAGGAGAAAACTTTGGAACACGAGGTTTTGCAAGGGAGAAAGCTAAATATTTGCATGTATTTTGAAAATAAAAATCTATTATTAAAAATGATTCTTCCCCCTAGACATGGTTGTTTGATAAACCTGATGCTATTTTCTTCTAATTTTTCTTTTAATGTATGGTATTTTATATTAAAAGCAGGCATCAATTTTTGGATCTTGGAATGTGTGTTATAACATGCTGTTTTAATGCTTATGTTTCACATACTAGTGATGAAATCCATGCAAAATTGCTTAATATTTCAGTGCTCTAGACAAGTTTGTTAGACTCTAAAGAGAGGGTAATTTTTTGCTTTGGAAATGAGAGTTCTTATATTATTGAAATTATAGTCTCCTGTCCATCCTTATTCTTTATCTTTTTTTAATCCATTGTTATCCTTTGAAAACAAATTTGATTAAGATGACCCCAGCACCCAAAATGCAATTTTGCCAAAACTAATAAACATGGAAACTAGGGATTAACAACTCTTTAACTAGCACAATTAAGCTTAATTTTCCTGCTCTCTGTCCCTTGTCTATCAGTTCTTCTTAGGGAATTGAAAAAATATTCTCACTTTCTTGGCCTTTTAGATCACAGTGCAGTCTTCTATTGCTATGATATTGTCTTTGTATCTGAAACTCTGTCTTTCTCTGTCTGTTTGTCTGTCTCACACACATACACATTGTTTGTCTGTATCCCTATCTCTATTTTGTTCTATGCCTCTTTTATTACTCTCTTTGGTTCTCTTTATCTCTATTTGAGTCTTTCTAATATATCTTTTATGAGAGTATATATACACACACATATATGTACATATGTATATATACACACACATACATACATATATAGTATATAACATTGTGTGTGTGTATGTGTTTTTTTTTTTTGTTTTTTTTTGGTGTGTGTGTATGTATCTTGAGGGATTCTGGGTCTTCAACTGAAAAATGGATTATTTCTCCCCTCCAACTGCCTACTTTAGGCACATAGGTGAAAAACAGAGATGGGCCCTAATGGCAACTGTTCTCCTTTCCCTCCCTTGTGAATAGCATTAAAGTTTGTTAAAGCTAACTCTGTGCAGTACATACTCTTCCTCTGAACTCCCCTGTACTACACACACACACACACACACACACGTGTGTATATATATATGATTATAATTGTCAAATTGATGTTTTCCCCCTCTAAATATAGATAAACATATATCTATGTTTGAACTTAGTTCATTTTAAAGTTATCATTTATTCTTTTTTATTGAAGTTTTTTAATTTGCAAAACATATGCAAGGATAATTTTTTTCAACAATGACCACTGAAAAATCTTGTGTCCCAATTTTCCCATCTTTTCCTCACCCCTTCCCCTAGATGGTATGTTAAACATGGTAAAAAATATATGTTAAATCCAAACTCTGTGTGTGTATGTATATATATATATATATATATATATATATATATATATATATATATATATATATATATATATATATATATATATATATATATATATATATATATATATATATATATATATATGTATATGTATATGTGTGTGTGTGTGTGTGTGTGTGTGTGTGTGTGTGTGTGTGTGTGTGTACAATTATCTTGCTACACGAGAAAAATCAGGTCAAAAAATGAGAAAGAAAAAAAATCAAGGAAATCACAAAAAAAAGAGTGAAATGTTATGTTGTAATCCACCTTCAGTTCTCACAGTCCTCTTTTTGGGTGTAGATGGCTCTCATCATCACAAGATCATTGGAACAATCTTGAATCATTTCATTGTTGAAAAGAGCCATATCCATCAGAATTGATAATTAATCTTGTTGCTGTGTACAATGATCTCCTGGTTCTACTCATTTCCCTTAGCATCAATTCACATAAATTTCTCCAGGCTTCTCTCAAATCATTCTGCTGATCATTTCTTATGGAACAATAATATCCTATAACAGTCACATACCATAACCTATTCAGCCACTCTCCAACTGATGGGCTTCCATTCAGCTTCCACTTTCCTTCCACAACAAAAAGGGCTGCCACAGACATCCTTGCACATGTGAGTCTCTTTTCCATCTTTAAGATATCCTTAGGATAAAAGCCCAGAAGAAACATTGCTAGCTCAAAGTGTATGCACAGCTTTACAACCCCTCGGGAATAGTTCCAAATTGCTCTCCAGAATGATTGGATCCATTCACAATTCTACCAACAATGTACTAGTGTCCCAGGTTTCCCACATCCCCTTCAATACTCATCATTATCTTTTTCTGCCATCTTAGCCAATATGAGAGGTATGTAGTGATATCTCAGAGTTGTCCCAACTGCATTTCTGTGATCAATAGTTATTCAGAACACCTTTTCAAATGACTAAAAATGGTTTCAATTTCTTCATCGGAAAATTGTCTGTTCATATCCTTTGACCACTTATCAATTGGAGAATGGCTTAAAGTTTTATAAATTTGAGTCAATTCTCTATAAATTAGGAATGAGGCCTTTATTAGAACTTTTGAAAGTAAAAACATTTTCCCAATTTACTGTTTCCCTTCTAGTCTTGTCTACATTAGCTTTATTCATATAAAACCTTTTTAACTTAATATAATCAAAATTATTTATTTTGTGTTCAATAATAATCTGTAGTTCTTTGGTCACAAATTCCTTCCTTCACAGATTTGACAGGCAAACTATCCTATGTTCTTCTAATTTATTGATAATATCACTCTTTATGTCTAAATCATGAAAAACTTTTCTTGGTATAAGGTATTAGGTGTGGACCAGTGCCTCATTTGTGCCATACTATTTTCCAATTTTTCCAGCAGTGTTTGTTAAATAGTGAGCTCTTATCACAAAAACTAGTGTCTTTGGGTTTGTCAAACACTAGATTACTATAGCCATTGACTATTTTGTCTTGTGATCCTAACCTGTTCCGCTAATTGATTGCTGTTTCTTATCCAGTACCAAATGATTTTGATGAATGCTGCTTTATAATATAGTTTTAGTTTGGCACAGCTAGGATACCTTAATTTGCATTTTTCATTAATTCCCTTAGAATTCTTGACATTTTGGTATTCCAGATGAACTTTGTTATTATTTTTTCTAGATCTGTAAAATAATGTCTTGGAAGCTTGATTGATATGGGACTAAATAAGTAGATTAATTTAGGTAGTATTGCCCTTTTTATTAAATTGGCTTGGGTCCCCATGAACATTTAATAATTTTCCAATTGATTAGATCTGGCTTTATTTGTATGAAAAGTGTTTTGTAGTTGTATTCATATAGAGCCTGACTTTGCCTTGGCAATAGAGTCTCAAATATTTTATATTATCAACAGTTATTTTAAATGGAATTTCTCTTTTTATCACTTGCTACTAGACTTTGTTGGTAATATATAAAACTGCTAATGATTTATGTGGATTTATTTTGTGTCCTGCAACTCTGCTAAAGTTGTAAATTGTTTCTAGTAGCTTTTTAGTTGATTCTCAAAGTATCCCATCATATCATCTGCAAAGAATGATAACTTGGTTTCTTCATTACCTACTCTAATTTCTTTAATCTCTTTCTCAACTTTTATTGCCAAAGCTAGCATTTCTAATACACTATTGAATATTAATGGTGATAGTGGGCAACCTTGTTTTACCCCTGATTTTATTTGGAATGGTTCCAGTTTGTTGCTTGCTGATAGTTTTAAATAGATGCTACTGATAATTTTTTGGATTTTATCAAATTCTTCTTCTACATCTATTGTGATAATTATATGATTTAGTTTGGTTATTGATATAATCAATTATGTTAATAGTTTTCCTAATATTAAACCAGTCCTACACTCCAAGTATAAATCCTACTTGGTTGTGGTGTATCATCCTGGGGATAATTTTCTATAATTTCTTTGCTATCATTTTATTTAGAAATTTTGGATCAATATTCATTAGGGAAATTGGTCTATAATTTTCTTTCTCTGTTTTCACCCTACCTGGTTTAGGTGTCAGCACCATATCTGTGTAATAAGAAGAATTTGGTAGGACATCTTTCCCTATTTTTTCAAATAGTTTGCCTAGTATTTAAATTAATTGCTCTTTAAATATTTGGTAGAATTCATATATAAATCCACCTGGCCCTGGATAATTTTTCTTAGGGAACTAATTAATAGTTGTTCCAGTTCATTTTATAAAATGGGTGTATTAAGTATTTTATTTTCTCTTCTGTTAATCTGGGCAATCTATATTTTTGTAAGTATACTTTCATTTCACTCAGATTATCAAATTTATTGACACAAAGTTGGGCAAAATAACTATACCTTTCCCCTATTACTTCTATTTTCCCTTCTAATAGCTTCCCCTTTCCTTTCTCCTTTCCCTTCCCACCTCCCTATAAGGTAAGAGAGGTTTCTCTGTGAAACCAAATATGTTTGATATTCTCTCTTTGAGCCAAATCTCATGAGTGTAAAATTCATACAAAATTCATTCCTCTTCCTTCTTTCCTCAATT
The DNA here is from genome assembly GCF_048593235.1 of Sminthopsis crassicaudata. NCBI lineage: Eukaryota > Metazoa > Chordata > Mammalia > Dasyuromorphia > Dasyuridae > Sminthopsis > Sminthopsis crassicaudata. The sequence goes on from NC_133618.1 coordinate 374,389,709, forward strand.
ATAATGGGTGTTTTTTTGCCTCTTCATGAGATGTAATTTTCATCATTTTACCTCCATTTTCCTCTTTTTCTGGTACAATCCCTTTTCCATCTTTAGTTTCTTTTTCATATTATCACAATAAAATAAAATTATACTGACACTCTCGAAGTATACCATAACAGAGATATACTTCTCAGGAGTTCTTTCTTTTTATCTTTTAATTCTTCTTTTGAGTTCTCTATTTGAAGATCAAAATTTTTTATTCAGCTCTGGACTTTTCATCAGAAATTAATGCAATTCACCTGCATCATTAAATGCCCATCTTCTTCCCTTAAAGGTAATGCTCAATTTAGCTGGATAGTTAATTATTGGCTGCAATCCAAGTTCCTTTGCCTTTAAAAAATATCATATTCTAGGCCCTTAGATCCTTTAATGTGAAAGCTGCTAGGTTCTGGGTAATCCTGACTGTGGCTCTTCAATATGTGAATTGTCTCTTTCTGCCTGCCTGCATTATTATTTCCTTCATCTGTTAATTCTGAAATTTTACCATGATATTCCCTTGAGTTTTCATTTTGGGGTCTTTTTCAGGAGATCATTGGTGAATTCTTTCAATGGCTACTTTACCTTCTGGTTTTGAGACATTAGGACAGTTTTCTTTCATGATTTCCTAAAAGATGATGTCTAGGCTCTTTTTTTCATCATGGTTTTCAGGAAGTCCAATAATCCTTAGATTGTCTCTCCTAGATTTATTTTCCAGGTCAGTTGTTTTTCCTGAGGTATTTCATTTTCTGCTATTTTTTTCTTTTCTTTTCTTTTCTTTCTTTCTTTCTTTCTTTCTTTCTTTCTTTCTTTCTTTCTTTCTTTCTTTCTTTCTTTCTTTCTTTCTTTCTTTCTTTCTTTCTTTCTTCCTTTCTTTTTTAGAATTGTTTGGCAAATTCTTGAAATCTCATTGAGTCATTCATTCCATTTGTTCAATTCTAACTTTTAGTGTATTATTTTCTTCAGTTATCTTTTTTAGTTCCTTTTGTATTTGGTCAATTGAATTTTTCAATGAGTTGTTTTCTTCATTTTTTCCATTTCACAAATTCTGTTTGTCAATACATTTAGTTTCTTTTTCATATTTTGTAAGAAGCTATATGTTTGAGGCAGAGCCAAGATGGTGGAGAGCGCACATGTTTTTCCTGACTTCTTCCCATGATCCTCAGACTAATTGGCAAATCTAGGTTCTGAATTAATTCTGGACTAGCATAACCCACAAAGATTGAGAGGGTAAAAATTATCAGTAGAAGATAATTTCAAAAATCCCCAGAAAATGTCTGTTTTAATTGGGCATGGAGTAAGGCAGGTCAAGTGCAAGCAGGCTAAGTACAGATGTTAGCACAGGCCAGCACACAGTCCCAGGGCAGTGTGTGCTTCATTCACTGGAAAATCCATGGGGAGGAATCTACAGCAATGTTGGCTACTCTGCCCTGATTGTAAGCAGAAAAGTTATAAAACAACCAGTACAAACACAAAAGGTAAATAGTGAACCACAAAATGACAGAATTTCATGGGAGTTGGCCACGCCAATCCAGCAGCAGAAGACAATAAATGTAACTGCTGCTACTTGTAGATAATCTCCCTTGCCCTAAAAGCAGAACTCAATGTTGTTGTTTTTTTTTTAAATGAGAAAACAAAACAAAACAAAACAAAAAAACTGTGACCATAGAAAGTTTTTATGGTGAAAGAGAAGAACAGATTTTAATCTCCTGAGGAGACTATTGATTTTACTATTATAATATAAAAAAGAAACTAGAGGTGGAATGGGGATTTACTAGAAAAAGGGGAAATGGAGGTAAAATGAAGGAAATTATATCTCATGAAGAGGGAAAGAAAGGAGGGGGATGAATATTATGTGAATCTTACTCTCATAAGATTTGGCTCAAAGAGAGAATATTAGATATATTTGGTTTCACAGAGAAGCTTTTCTCACTTTATAAGAAAGTGGGAGGGGAAAGGGGAAAAAAGAAGGGGTAGACTAATAGAAGGGAAAATAGAAATAATAGGGAAAAGGGAGAAGGGCTCTAAGGGGGGAGGGCTGCTTGAGACAAGTGATGCTCATAACTATAATACTGGGAAGAAGGGAAAGGGGAAAAGAAATAAAAAAGTATTATTTGGGGTAAATAAGATTGCAATAAATGCAGAATTAGTAGGCTTAACTGTAAATTTGAATGGGGTGAATTCTCCCATAAAATGGAAATGGATAGCAGACTGGATTAAAAGTCAGAATCTTACAATATGTTGTTTAGAAAAAACACATTTTATAGCAGAGTGATATATACAGAATAAAGGTAAAAAGATGGAGCAGAATATATTATTCTTCAAGTGAAGTTAAAACAACAACAACAACAAAAAAAAAAAAACAAAACAAAACAAAAAAAAAAAAACAAGAGTAGCCATCCTGATCTCAGCTCAAGCAAAAACAAAAATTGATCTAATTAAAAGAGAAAGGAAATTATATATTGTTAAATAGTATCATAGAAAATGAAGTAATATCAATACTAAACATATATGCACCAAATGGTATAGCATTGAAATTCCTAAAGGAGTTAAAAGTTAAAGGAGTTGAAAAAGGAAATGGACAGCAGAATTATAATAGTGGGAAATTTCAATCTTGCTTTCCCAGAACTAGATAAATTGAACCACAAAATAAATAAGAAAGAAGTTAAGGAGGTAAATAAAATACTATAAAAGTTAGGTATGATAGATCTTTGGAGAAAAGTGAATGGAGACAGAAAAGAATGCACTTTCTTCTCATAAGTTCATGGAATCTATACAAAAATTGACCATATATTAGGATACAAAGACCTCAAAATCAAAGGCAGAAATAATAAATGCATTTTTTTTCAGATCACAATGCAAAAAAATTACACTAAATAAAAGGCCAGTGAAAAAATAAATGAAAAAGTAATTGGAAACTAAATAATCTCATCCTAAAGAATGAATGGTTGAAACAGCAAATCATAGACACAATCAATAATTTAATTTTGAAAAATGACAATAATGAGACAACACACTAAAAATTGTGGAATGCAGCCACAGTGGTAATAAGGGGAAATTTTATATCTCTAAATGCCTAGTTACATAAAATAGAGAAAGATAAGATCAAGGAATTGGGCTTGCAACTAAAAAAGCTAGAAAAAGAACAAATTTAAAACTCCCAATTATATGACAAACTTGAAATTATGAAAATAAAAGGAGTGATTAATAAAATTGAAAGTAAAAAAAAAAACTATTGAATTATTAAATAAAACTGAGTCGGTTTTATGAAAAAAAAAAACAAAATAGATAAACCTTTGGTTAATTTGATTAGAAAAAGGAAAGAGGAAAATCAAATTGTTAGTCTCAAAAATGAAAAGGGAGAGCTTTCCATCTATGAAGAGGAAATTGGGGTAATAATTAGGAGTTATTTTGCCCAACTTTATGCCAATAAGTTTGATAACCTAAGTGAAATGGAGGAATACCTACAAAAATATATATGGTCCAGATTAACAGAAGAGGAAATAAATTACATAATCCCATTTTAGAAAAAGAAATAGAACAAGCTATTAATCAACTCCCTAAGAAAAATTCTCCAGGGCCAGACCAATAAAATCCAATATCCATTCCTATTAAAAACATTAGAGATTATAGGAATTAGTGGACATTTCCTTGAAATAGTCAGTAGCATCCATTTAAAACAATCAGCAAGCATCATATTTAATGAGGATAAAGTGGAACCATTTCCAATAAGATCAGGGATGAAACAAGGTTGCCCACTATCACCATTATTATTTAATATTGTATTAGAAATGCTAGCTTTGGCAATAAGAGAAGAAAAAGAGATTAAAGAAATTAGAGTAAGGAAAATCATAAACTATATGAGCAAGACTATAGAATGCTTTCCACACAAATAAAGTCAGATCTAAACAATTGAAAAAAGATCAAGTGCTCTTAGATAGGTTGAGGAAATATAATAAAGATTACATTACTACTTAATCTATTTATTTAGTGCTATACCAATCAAACTCCCAAGGAACTATTTTACTGACCTAGAAAAAATAACAACAAGGTTCATCTGGAAAAAGAAAAGGTCAAGAATTTCAAGGAATTGATGAGCAAAATGCAAATGAAGCTGGCCTAGCTGTGCCAGATCTAAAACTATATTATTAAAGAGTATTTATCAAAACCATTTGACACTGGCTAAGAAATAGAGTAGTCAATCAGTGGAATAGGTTAGATTTACAGGACAAAATATAGTTACCTTGTGTTTGACAAACCCAAAGAACCCAGCCTTGGGGGTCCTAATTCACCATTTGGCAAAAAACTGTTGGGAAAATTGGAAACTAGTATGACAGAAATTAGGCATTGACCTACACCTAACATTATATACCATGATAAGGTTGAAATGGGTTCATGATCTAGATATAAAGAATGATATTATAAACAAATTAGAAGAACATAGGATAGTTTATCTCTCAGATCTGTGGAAGATGAAGGAATTTGTGATCAAAGAAGAACTAGAGGTTATTATTGACAACAAAATAAATTATTTTGATTATATTAAGTTTAAAAGATTTTGTACAAACAAAACTAATGCAGACAATATTAGAAGGGAAACAATAAACCAGGAAAACATTTTTATACTCAAAGGTTCAGATAAAGACCTCATTTCTAAAATATTTAGAAAATTGACCCAAATGTATAAGACTTTAAACCATTCTCCAACTGATAAATGGTCAAAGGATATGAAAAGACAATTTTCAGATGAAGAAATTAAAATATTTCTAGTCATATGAAAAGGTGCTCTATACCACTATTCATCAGAGAAACACACGTTAAGACAACTCTGAGATGCTCTCAGATTGGCTGAGATGACAGGAAAAGATAATGACTAATTACTTGAGGGGATGTGGGAAAACTGGGACATTGATACATTGTTGATGAAACTGTGAATGGATCTAGCTATTCTGGAGCGGAATTTGGCATATCCTTTGACCCAGCAGAGTTTCTATTGGACTTATATCCCAAAGAGATCTTAAAGGAGGGAAAGGGACCTATATGTACAAAAATGTTTGTCATATGTACAAAAATGTTTTTGACAGCCTTTTTTGTAGTGGCAAGAAGAATGAATGCCTACCAATTAGAGAATGGCTGAATAAATTATGGTATAGGAATGTTATGGAATATTATAGTTCTGTAATAAACAACCAACAGTATCATTTCAGAGAGGCCTGGAGAGACTTAATGTGAACTGATGCTAAGTGAAATGAGCAAAACTAGGAGATCATTATATATGGCAACAACAAGAATACACAATGATCAATTCTGATGGATGATTCAAACCAATTCCAATTGTTCAGTGATGAAGAGAGACAAACACGTAGGGAGAGGACTGTTGGAACTGAGTATATTTCACAACATATAATTTTCATTCTTTTTGGTGGTGTTTACTTGCATTTTATTTTGCTTCTCTTTTTTTACTGATTTGATTTTTCTTGTGATTTAACATATTTCTACCATGTTTAACATATATTAGACTACTTTTCATCTAGGGTAGGGCATGGGGGAAAAGGAAAAATATTGGAACACAAGGTTTTACAAGGCTAATGCTGAAAAATTTTTCATGCATGTGTTTTGCAGAATAAAAAACTTTAATTTAAAAAATAATAATTTTTCCATTTCATCAAATTTATTTTGTTTGGAGTTTTTTTCCATTTCACTAAATCTGTTGTGTAAGGAGTTTTCTTTAGATAATTTCTTGCAAAGATCTCATTTACTTTCCCATTTTTCTTTTAACTCTCTTTTAAGATTCTTTTTGTATTCCTTCAAGAATCCTTGTGAAATGGGGACCAAATCTTATCACTCTTTTGTGCTTTATCTGTAGCTGATTTGAATATAGGAACCTCCAGGTTTGAGATCTCTTTCTCTCTCTCTCCATAAAAGCTGACTATGGTCAGAGTTCTTTTTTGCATTTTTTGCTTATTTTTTAAGAGTTGAGGTCTGCTCTTAAGGCAAATGGGCAACAGCTTCTTTAGTTTGCCCTGAGGCAATTCTGCTGCCTGACTTTTGGTGCTGGGTAGTCACAGTCAGGTTCCTCATTCTTCTGGGGCTTAGTGGCCTACAATTTGCTTTTTGTATTTGCTTTTGGGTGTCTTGCAACAAATCTGCTAAGCCAGGACAGAGTAGCCTATGAGTCTCACAGCAGAGTACTTGGTGCTCAGATGCTACAATTCTCTGGCAACTCTCGCCAGCTCCTTGCAGCAGGCTCTCTGTCCTGTGGTCTGGGCTTTGTAGCCTTTCTCTCTGCCTGATTAAAACAGACCTTTCTTGAAGTTCTTTTAAAGTATTTTCTTATGCAAATTTGTTGTACTCCAAATATTTGTGAGTTCTGTCATTCCAAAACCAGTTCAGAGGTTTAATCTGCTGTTGATTTGAGAGGAAAGTTGGAAGAGGTCAGATATAATTATGTCTGCTCTCCAACATCTTGGCTCCACTTCAAGTTATTATTTATTCTTTACAGTTCTTGTTTTTCATCTTAAACTTAACACATTTTCACTCATTCATTCTCAGGTGCATTCTATTAAGTGAATTCTATGTATACAACTCTGGGAATATAAAGAGAACAGCAAGAGAACACCACTTCCTAACTACAGAAGCTTAAATTATATTTGAGAACAAAAATCTATAGAATTTACAGTTGTCAACACAAAAATATGCAAAAGAAACGAAAATTAAAAATTTTCCTGGTGATACTTAAAAAGACAAAATTTTGGAAGAATGAAAGTGAGTATTTTACAATAAGTAATGTGTAATGTAAACTGAGAAGGGAACTTGGTTAATAAATATAATAGTAAAATTCATTGAAAAAATAACTTTTTTTTGTTTAGTTGCTGTTTTAGTTATGTCTAAGTCTTTGTGATCCTATTTGGAATTTTCTTGACAAAGATATTGAAATGGTTTGCCATTTCTTTCTCCAGTTCATTTTGTAGGTGAGGAAATGGAGGCAAATACAGTTAAATAATTTGCCTAGTTTCACAGTTACTAAGTGCCTAAGGCCAAATTTTAACTTAGGAAGAAGAGTTCTATTAAACTTTAGGTCCAGCATGCCATCCATTGTGCTTCCTGGCTGCTTTGGAAAATAGCTAGTATTATTAATAACTGACATATATATATAGATATAGATATATATGCATATATCTATATCTAAATATATAGATATATAGATATATCAAAGTTTACAAATATTTTTAAGGGGGATAGTAGAGGTAGTATTATTATCATTTTATAACTCAGGTATCTGAAATCCCACAAGCTAAGTGGTGGAGTATAGGTAGTAAATGCCTATTATCCCTTCCACTAGGAAGTCTGAAAATAGTGAATGAGTTGTGCTTAGGAGCTCTGACATGCATCTGGGCCAAGTAAATTGAGTGTCTACTCTATGTCTGGTACCAATATGGTGAGCCCTGGGTAGAATATGAGGTGAGGACATTTCTGTCTAAAGAGCTGCCTATCTAAAAGAAGAAAAGTTAATAATTTCTTGACTTGTTTTAATAAAAATCTGATCATTCTAAAAGCTAAAGAAATAAGAAAATTTCATTCTGTATATGATAGAAGAGAAGAAAACAAGCTAGAGTGTGACATTCACCTTAGATTTTAGGGAAAGTAGATTTTATTTGTTTGTTTTGTTTGTTTATTTATTTGTTTATTATTATTATTTGTAATGTTCTTGTTGGTTTTCTGGAGGTCTTGGAGCAGTCTTCATTTCAGTTCAGTAATCAACACAAGAGTAGCCTGGTGTTAAAGTCCAAATCCTTTAATATGTACTTCACAATCTTGTCTCCTTGCCTGGGGCCCAGGCTAGCTTTTGTAGAGGCTTTTCAGAGTCTTGGTTTCCATGGAAAAGTGCAGCAGGCCAGCCACCAGGTGCTTGCCTGAAGATAGAATGACTCTCTCTGAGCTGGAGGGCTTATGCTTCAGCCTTTCACCAAAAAGGTGGACGATGGAATGAATGAGTCTCTGGGTCTCTTTTGAGTCTGTGTCTGGCCCTTCTGAGTCTGTCTCTGGCTCTCCTTGGCTCTGAGAACTTGAGCTCCTACCTCCAGTTTGCTTGTCTTCTCTGGCTCTCTCTCTGGCTGAGTTTGACAGAGCTTTATATGCTTATTTTGAGTATAAACCAATCATATCACTAGGAAACCATTATTTGTTGTAAGATTAAATCAATCATACTGAATTTAGAGAACTATTAATCACCATGTTAAACTAGATAATGATTGTCTCATCACTTTCACTGAATTAGCATCTTGTAAGAATCCTTGTTTTAAGTACTGAGTTTTGGCCCATAATAATTATTATAGCTTTTTATTCACAAAACATATGCATTGGTAATTTTTCAACATTGACCCTTGTAAAACCTTCTGTTCCGACTTTTCTACTCCTTCTCCCCATCCCCTCGCCTAGATGGTAGTTTGCCCAATACATGTTAAATATGTTAAAGTATATGTTAAATCCAATATATGTATAAATATTTATATAGTTATCTTGCTATACAAGAAAAATCAGATAGAGAAAGAAAGAAAAAAATCTGAGAAGGAAAACAAGAATGTAAGCAAGAACAATAAGAGTGGAAATGCTATGTTGTGATTTACACTCATTTCCCATAGTTCTCTAGCTGATTCTCTTCATTACTGAACAATTGAAATTAGTTTTACATTTCATTGTTGAAGAGAGTCACATCCCTCAGAGTTGATCATCGCATAATCTTGTTGTTGTCATGTATAATGATATCCTTGTTCTGCTTGTTTCACTTAGCATTAATTCATGTAAGTCTCTCCAATCCTCTCTGAAATCATCCTGCTGGTCATTTTGTATAGCAAAATAACATTCTATAATATTCATATATCACAATTTATTCAGCCATTCCCCAATTGATGGGCATCCATTTAATTTCCAGTTTCTAGCCACTACAAAAAGGGCTGCCACAAACATTTTTACATGTGGGTCCCTTTCTTTTCTTTAAAATCTTCTTTAAGATATAAGCCTAGAGGGGCGGAGCCAAGGTGGCAGAGAAGAAACACACGACTCTGTGAACGTCCTCACTCCCTCACAATCAATTAGATAAATTAAGCCTCAAAATAAGCCCTGGACTGATAGATACCACAAGGACTGGAAGCACGACTTACCAGCTGAAGAGAATCTGGAGTTTCAACAGAAAAGGTCAGTTCCCAGGGGAGGAAGAAGAGAGGCCAGCACAGACGGCTGGGTGCTAACATACAGTGCCGATCGCACTGGGGAGGGCTCTGGGATCAGAGAAGCCACTGAGATAAAGGAATCTGGCACAGGCTGTTAGCTCTTCTCTGCTTATTATATAGCAGTTCAGAAGAGAAAGCTGAAATACCTTAAAAATTCAGATAGATTAGATTTTCCCCGGATCCTGGAGGTGACTCAGCAGATCGTGGCACCAGGGGGCGTGGCCTCAGCTACCTCCTGAGACTAGTTAAGAGATTGACAAGTGGGCGGATACGGCCCAGGGCAACACACACTGCCTAGTTTAGCTGGAGGGAGTGGAACTCAGCTCCAGGAAGTCCCAGAGAAGCTGAACCTTTGAACTAGGGACCGCGGTTTCTGGCAGACACTTCCAGTTTGAGCACAGGGGCTTTTCACATCACCTGCTGCAGACATCCACACCCCACCGGGAGGCATAGGCTGGGCTTTGTGCTGCCTTTACTGTTCAGTCTCAACCTCAGGGAAGCCACTAAAACACAGCGCCCTCGGGGCACAGCAGTGCTAATCACCTCTGAGGCACTTCCAGGGAGGGAGTGGGGAACTGTCTCCCAGAGCTCTATTTTAGCTCAGGCGCTAGAACGGCTGCATCCATCCGGTCTGGAAGGAATGTGGTAAAGAAGTAAATAAATAATTTTCTACCCCAGGGACAGACCCCAAAAGATTTTTAAAATATGAACAAAAAAGCCAGAAAAAGCATAGATTCCTTCTATACAGAGAAAGAGCGGGTATCCAACCCCGAGGAAGTTAACAGCAGAGAGACAGCAGATAACAACCTAAAGGGTTGCCCCCCATCACATAACTCTCTCCTAGATAAGACTCTTAAAAAATTAAGGGAGTTTGAAGAAAAATGGGGAAAGGAAAGGGAAGCTATGATAGAGAATAACAACGTCCTGAAACTGGAGTTGGAAAAAATAAAGAATTCACAGGAGATGCAGGGAAACAAAATTTGTGAATTAGAAAAGGTTAAAAAACCACAGGAAAGTAGGATTTCTGAATTGGAAAAGATAAAAAAGTCTCAAGAAAATAGAATTTCTGAATTGGAAAAAGAAAATAATTCTCAAAAAAAAAATTAGGGAAATGGAAAAAAATTCAATAGAGCAAAATAATTCATTTAAAAACGAAATTGGGCATTTACAAAAAGAACTAAAAACTGTGAAAGAAGAAAATAACTCCTTAAAACTCAGGATGGAACAAATAGAAATGAATGATTCACAGAGAACCCAAGAATCAGTCAAACAAAACAAAAAAAAAATGAGAAGCTGGAGAACAACGTCAAATACTTACTGGGAAAATCTATAGACCTGGAAAATAGATCTAGGAGAGATAATCTGCGAATCATTGGACTTCCAGAAAACTATGACCAAAAAAAGAGCCTAGATTCTATTTTACAGGAAATTATCAAAGAGAACTATCCAGAGATAATAGAAACAGAAGGAAAAGTAGATGTGGAAAGAATTCATCCAACTCCTTCTGAAATAGACCCTAAAAAAAGAACACCACGGAATATTGTGGCTAAGCTGCAGAATTACCACACAAAGGAGAAAATCCTGCAAGCAGCTAGAAAAAAACAATTTAAATACCAAGGTGCCACAATAAGGGTCACTCAAGATCTGGCTGCCTCCACATTAAAAGATAGAAGGGCCTGGAACCTGATATTCCGTAAGGCAAAAGATCAAGGACTGCAACCAAGAATGAACTACCCAGCTAAGTTTAGCATCTTTTTCCATGGAAGAAGATGGTCATTCAATGAAATAGAGGAATTCTATATGTTTCTAAGAAAAAAACCAGACTTAAACAAAAAACTTGATCTACATCCACAAGACTGAAGAGAAACAGAATAAGCTACAGAGAACCCTTGAGAACTGTAACTCTGTTGTGGGTATATAAAAAGCACTCAAGGATAATTTGATTTTACTGATATAAAAGAAAAAAAGGGGGGGTGTAGTAAAGGGAAGGAGGTCGTTTCAGAAAAAGGGGAAGGAATGATAAAAAGAGGGAAACTACATCCCAGGAAGAGGCATAGAAAATACACCATATCTGAGGGAACTTAGTGAGGGGGAGAATCATTGTGTGAATCGTAATCTCATCAGGAGAGGCCCAAAGAGTAAATAATTAACATATTTGTTTTTCAGAGAATTTTCTCTCACCTCATTAAAAGGGGGGAGAGGAAAAGGGAAAAGGAAAAGGAGAATAAGTGAAGGGACTTGGAGGGAGGGGGGAGGGATAAAAAAAAAAGGGAGGGTTGCACGTCACAAGGGGGGTCTGTAAATTAAATATCGGGGAGGGGGATCAGGGGGGTCAAGGGAAAAAGCATAATCTGGGGATAATATGATGGCAGGAAATACAGAATTAGTAATTTTAACTGTAAATGTCAATGGGATGAACAATCCCATCAAACGGAGACGGATAGCAGATTGGATCAAAAATCAGAACCCTACAATATGTTGTCTACAGGAAACACACTTAAAGCAGGGAGATACATACAGAGTAAAGGTAAAAGGTTGGAACAGAGCCTATTATGCTTCAGGTAAAGCCAAAAAAGCAAGGGTAGCTATCCTTATCTCAGATCAAGCAAAAGCAGAAGTAAATCTCTTTAAAAAAGATAAGGAAGGAAACTATATCCTGCTGAAAGGTAGAATAAATAATGAAGCCATATCAATACTAAACATATATGCACCAAGTGGTATAGCATCTAACTTTCTAAAGGAAAAGTTAAGAGAATTGCAAGAAGAAATAGACAGTAAAACTATAATAGTGGGAAATCTCAACCTTGCACTCAGATTTAGACAAATCAAACCACAAAACAAACAAGAAAGAAATTAAAAAAGTAAATAGAACATTAGAAAAACTAGGTATGATAGACCTTTGGAGAAAACTGAATGGCAATAGAAAGGAATATACTTTCTTCTCAGCAGTTCATGGATCCTATACAAAAATAGACCATATATTAGGACATAAAGATCTCAAAATTAAATGTAGGAAGGCAGAAATAATAAATGCCTTCTTCTCAGACCACAATGCAATAAAAGCTACATTCAGTAAGAAGTTAGTGGTAAATAGACCAAAAAGTAATTGGAAACTGAATAATCTCATCTTAAAGAATGACTGGGTGAAACAGCAAATTATAAAAACAATTAATAATTTCACCCAAGATAATGACAATGATGAGACATCATACCAAAATCTTTGGGATGCAGCTAAAGCAGTAATAAGGGGAAATTTTATATCTTTAGAGGCTTATTTGAAGAAAATAGAGAAAGAGAAGATTAACGAATTGGGCTTACAACTTAAAAGGCTAGAAAAAGACCAAATTATAAACCCCCAACCAAAAATTAAACTTGAAATACAAAAATTAAAAGGAGAAATCAATAATATTGAAAGTAAAAAAACTATTGAATTAATAAATAAAACCAAGACTTGGTTTTATGAAAAATCCAATAAAATAGATAAGCCTTTGGTAAATTTGATCAAAAAAAAGAAAGAGGAAAATCAAATTGATAGTCTTACAAATGAAAAGGGGGATCTTTCCACCAATGAAGAGGAAATTAGAGAAATAAGGAGTTACTTTGCCCAACTTTATGCCAATAAATTTGATAACTTAAGTGAAATGGATGACTTCCTCCAAAAATATAGGCTCCCTAGATTAACAGAGGAGGAGATAAATTGCTTAAATGGTCCCATTTCAGAAAAAGAAATAGAACAAGCTATTAATCAACTCCTCAGGAAAAAATCCCCAGGGCCAGATGGATTCACATGTGAATTCTACCAAACATTTAAAGAACAATTAGCCCCGATGTTATATAAATTATTTGAAAAAATAGGGGATGAAGGAGTCCTACCGAACTCCTTTTATGACACAGACATGGTACTGATACCTAAACCAGGTAGATCGAAAACTGAGAAAGAAAATTATAGACCAATCTCCTTAATGAATATTGATGCTAAAATCTTAAATAAGATATTAGCAAAAAGACTTCAGAAAATTATCTCCAGAATAATACACTATGATCAAGTAGGATTTATTCCAGGAATGCAGGGCTGGTTTAATATTAGGAAAACTATTAATATAATTGACCATATTGATAATCAAATTAATAAGAACCATATGATCATCTCAATAGATGCAGAAAAAGCATTTGACAAAATTCAACATCCATTCCTACTAAAAACTCTTGAGAGTATAGGAATAAATGGACTATTCCTTAGAATAATCAGGAGCATATATTTAAGACCTTCAGTAAGCATAATATGCAATAGAAATAAACTGCAACCTTTCCCAGTAAGATCAGGAGTGAAACAAGGTTGCCCACTATCACCATTACTATTCAATATAGTACTAGAAACGCTAGCCTCGGCAATAAGAGCCGAGAAAGAGATTCAAGGAATTAGAGTAGGAAATGAGGAAATCAAACTATCACTTTTTGCAGATGACATGATGGTATACTTAGAGAACCCCAAAGACTCTGCTAAAAAGCTACTAGAAATAATTCAAAATTTCAGCAAAGTGGCAGGATACAAAATAAATCCACATAAATCCTCGGCATTTTTATATATCACTAACAAAATGCAACAGCAAGAGATACAAAGAGAAATTCCATTCCAAACAAATGTTGAGAGTATAAAGTATTTGGGAATCCATCTACCAAAGAAAAGTCAGGAATTATATGAGAAAAATTACAAAACACTTGCCACAAAAATAAAATCAGATTTAAATAATTGGAAAGACATTCAGTGCTCTTGGATAGGCCGAGCGAATATAATAAAGATGGTAATACTGCCCAAACTAATCTATTTATTTAGTGCTATACCAATCAGACTCCCAAGAAACTATTTCAATGACCTAGAAAAAATAACAACAAAATTCATATGGAAGAATAAAAGGTCGAGAATTGCAAGGGAACTAATGAAAAAAAACTCAGAGGAAGGTGGTCTAAGTGTACCTGATCTAAAGCTATATTATATAGCAGCAGTCACCAAAACCATTTGATATTGGCTAAGAAATAGACCGGTAGATCAGTGGAACAGATTAGATACAAAGGACAAAAAAGGGTACATCTATAGCAATCTAATCTTTGACAAACCCAAAGATACCAATATTAGGGATAAAAATTCATTATTCGGAAAAAACTGTTGGGAAAACTGGAAATTAATATGGCAGAAATTAGATATGGATCCACACTTAACACCATATACCAAGATAAGATCAAAATGGGTCCATGATTTAGGCATAAAGAATGAGATCATAAATAGATTAGAGGAACAGGGAATAGTCTACTTCTCAGACCTGTGGAGGAGGAAGGAATTTATGACCAGAGGAGAATTAGAGATCATTATTGATCACAAAATAGAAGATTTTGATTACATCAAACTAAAAAGTTTCTGTACAAACAATACTAATGCAAACAAGATTAGAAGGGAAGTAACAAATTGGGAAAATATTTTTAAAAACAAAGGTTCTGACAAAGGTCTCATTTCCAAAATATATAGAGAACTGATCCTAATTTATAAGAAACCGAACCATTCTCCAATTGATAAATGGTCAAAGGATATGAACAGACAATTCTCAGATGAAGAAATTGAAACCATATCCACTCACATGAAAGAGTGTTCCAAATCACTACTGATCAGAGAAATGCAAATTAAGACAACTCTGAGATACCACTACACACCTGTCAGATTGGCTAAGATGACAGGAACAAATAATGATGAATGTTGGAGGGGATGGGGGGAAACAGGAACACTAATACATTGCTGGTGGAGTTGCGAAAGAATCCAGCCATTCTGGAGAGCAATCTGGAATTATGCCCAAAAAGTTATCAAACTGTGCATACCCTTTGACCCAGCAGCGCTACTACTGGGCTTATATCCCAAAGAAATACTAAAGAGCGGAAAGAGACATATATGTGCCAAAATGTTTGTGGCAGCTCTTTTTGTTGTAGCTAGAAACTGGAAGATGAATGGATGTCCATCAGTTAGAGAATGGTTGGGTAAATTATGGTATATGAAGGTTATGGAATATTATTGCTCTGTAAGAAATGACCAGCAGCAGGAATACAGAGAGGCCTGGAGAGACTTAAATCAACTGATGCTGAGTGAAATGAGCAGAACCAGAAGATCACTATACACTTCAACAGCAATACTGTATGAGGATGTATTCTGATGGAAGTGGAAATCTTCAACATAAAGAAAAGCCAACTCACTTCCAGTTGATCAATGATGGACAGAGGTAGCTACACCCAGAGAAGAAACACTGGGAAGTGAATGTAAATTGTTAGCATTAATATCTGTCTGCCCAGGTTGCATGTACCTTCGGAATCTAATGTTTATTGTGCAACAAGAAAATGATATTCACACACATGTATTGTATCTAGACTATATTGTAACACATGTAAAATGTATGGGATTGCCTGTCATCGGGGGGAGGGAATAGAGGGAGGGGAGGATAGTTTGGAAAAATGAATACAAGGGATAATATTATATATATATATATATATATATATATATATATATATATATATATATATATATATATAATAAAAATTATTAATTAAAAAAAAAAAAAGATATGAGCCTAGTAGTAACACTGCTGTATCAAAGGGTATGCAGTTTGATAACTTTTTGAGCATAGTTCTAATTGCTCTCCAGAATGGCTAGATTTGTTCACAAGGGAAAGTAGATTTTAAGGGATTCTGAAGAAAGATAGGTAGAATGCCATAGCATTTCACAAGCAATTAACTGAGAAGGAAGAGGTCATGCACAGTATTCCATGAATTTCAAGAATAAAATTCAGAAAATGCAAAGGGAAACAATTCCAGTGAGGAGGAAAATTGGATTTATTGGAAAAGACAAAGGTACATTTATAGGGAATTCACTAACCTATTTATATTTTAAAAAGAAATACACAGAAGCCAAGTTACAGAAGATGAATGTGAATGTGACATCGTCTTATATAAATGTGACAGGAATGCTAAAGCTCATGAGCTGATGTTGGCAAAGGAAATTAAAAGCAACAAAAAGGCTTTTCTTGTTATACCAAGAGAAAAATAAGAATCAAAGAAGAGATAAGATTTTTGCTTAGAATTTCTGGGGTGATGATAGATGACAACAGAAAGAAATGAATGGAAATGATAGACTAAAAGTGACTTAAAGGAAGTTGATATCCAAGATAACATGATAAACAGTGTTTAGCTGTCCTTGATGAAATAAAGTCACTTGGCCTGGATTAACCTCGTCCTATATATTCAAGTCCTGATGAATCTGATTGATCTGATTGCAGACATATTGTCAGTGATATTTAAAAGAAATTTGAAAGGTATTTGAAAGATGCTATAAGTTTTTTGTTGTTCAGTCATTTCAGCTATATTTGGCTCTTTGTGACCCCTTTTGGGGTTTTCTTGGCAAGACTTAAGGGACCTTCCCAAGGTCACACAGCTTAATTAGTGTTTCACATCATATTTGAACTCAGAAATCTGAGTCTTCCTGAATTTCAGGCCCAACACTCTATTCATTATGCTACTTAATTTCCCCAAAGTACAAATTAACTTCTTCTTGTTCAGTTATTTTAATTATATATGAGTTTTGTAACCCTTTTTGGTGTTTTCTTGGCAACAAATACAAGAATTGCATGATCTTTTCTTCCCAGTTCATATTATAGATGAAGAAACTAAAACAAATAGGGCAAAATGAGTTTCCCAGTGTTACACAGCTAGTAAGTGTCTGAGACCAGATTTGAACTCAGGAAGATAACTCTTTCTGACTAGACCCAAAGGTTTATCTACTATGCCATATAGTTGCTATAAATTTAGCATAAAACAAATGTTCTCATTGTTTTAAAAATGGAAGGGAACAGAATTTTAAACTACAAGCCCATGAGCTTACCTTTGATTTCTGGGAAAATTCTAGATCTTATCATTAAAGAGTTGTTTGGTAAATACTTAGAAAAGGAAGAAAAGAGAATTTACAGGAGCCAAAATGGGGGAGTAAGCAGTGAATCACTGTAACTCTCCCATGTTCACCCCTGGGCAAACATAAAAATAGTCCCACAAAAGAGGTTCTGGAGTGGTATACTAGTAAGAACAGAGAGTGAAACAATCTTTTAGCCTAAGAATCTTGGAGGATTGATAGGAGGGGTCTGTCTCCCTGAGGTAAGAGGGGGCACAGGGCAGTACAGGAAGTTTCTCAGTCAACTGGCAGCAAGCCCCACCTCAGCAAATCAACAGGAGATCCTGAGTGGCATTCTGGTGGAGGAAGTGATTGCCAACACCAGGATCCTGCACAAGTCTTGGCATAGCCAGGGGAGCCAGTGGACTCCACCTCCAGGAACAATGCTTTAATGTGGCCCCAAGGTGGGCATCCTCTTGAACCTTTGCTTAGTTTGGCACTTCTCCAGGCAGGCAATCATCCTCCATCCACCAGATTACTGTGTGCTTCAGTGTAGCCATGGAGAAACTCAGAACATCCAATCAAACCTCAGCACATACCACTCACCATCACTAGGACCAAATCAGCACCAGGTAAGCCATAAGACCCTTACAGCCTTCAGCAGCACCAGCCACCCCTCATGAAACACCCTCAGATCAGCACAGTAATAGATATGACGATCACCTATGTGTCTCAGGGAAACATCAGAGAAGAATGGTGTAAATAGCCAAGGACTGCAGCTACTGGCACAAGAAGCCTGAGACAGTACTCCTTTCATCCTGAGAGCAGAGCTCAAATTTGAAACAAACAAACAAAAAATCAAAACAAAGCAAAAAAAAAAGTAAAAAACAAAACAAAGAAAAAAGAATCTGACCATAGAAAGTAATTATGTGACAGGAAAAGATCAAGGAACAAACTCAGAAGATAATAATAATGTCAAAACACCTATGGGCAAAACCCAAAGAAAAATAAAAAGTCATCTTGAGAAGTCATGGAAGGACTTAAAAAGGAGCTTAAAATCATATAAAAGAGGAAGAAGACAAATTTGGAAAATAAAATGACACAGGAGAATTATGAAAAGAAATGGAAACTGCATAAAAATTGAATTAGTCAAATGAAAAAGATATAAAAACCCAATGAAGAAAACAATTTCTTAAATATAATTGACCAAATGGAAAGTTAAGTACAAAGAGGAGAAAAATACCTTAAAAATTAGAATTGGGCAAGTGGAAGCTTAATAACTCTATGAAACATCAAGAATCAAATAAATTTAAAAGAATGAAAAAAGGAAGAAAAAGTAAAATGCCTCATGGGAAAAATGACCTGGAAAATAGATCCAGAAGACACAATGTCCAAATCATCGAAAGGCCACAATCAAAAGGAGAAACTAGAAAGCATCTGTCAAGAAATTATCAAGAAAAACTGTCCCTTGCTTTTCTTTTTCTTTTTCTTTTTTTTTTCCTTTTTGATCTGATTTTTCTTGTGCATCATGAAAAATGTAGAAAATAAGTGAAGAATTGCACATGTTTGGATTATGTGCTGTCTAGAGGAGAGGGATGAGAAGAAGGAAGGGAGAAAAGTTTGT